>NC_139219.1:73259142-73859142 GCF_055691185.1 Crinia signifera | reverse complement strand
AGAGACTAATAGGTTTCTATGGCAACACCGCCAACTTTTTCATTTTAGAAGCTGTAATAAATCTACCACTAAGTGTTTCATTTTTTGCTGAAAATCAACAAAAGGGGCATTTGCAAATCTATTATATTATCGTATTATTTATTTTTAGGAGATGTGAAAAACTTTTAATTGGGTTGTGAAAAATGTGTGATTTCAAATTTTCAATTCACCTTTTTGTGTGATTTCAATTCACCTGCATCACATTTTTATTTAATTGAATGGCCTGTATATTAGTAATTTTATTGTGTTAATCATTCCCATTTAAGCAGCTTAAATGTAAATAATACAATTGCAATTTTATTTGACTAGTTAATATTAAATACACTACAAATATTTAAGTGTGAAGAAAGTAGCTTTTGAATTACGCTGGAGAGAGGATATCCCATTTGTGTGTCTGCAGTATATGATACCTGGGAGGGTAACGCACAGTGATCTTCAGTCTACCTAACCAGCTTTGCAATGTGCCCATATATTTTTGCACTGATATGTAAAACATTGTGACAGATCGATTTAAGGCGGATTTGCACATCATTAGTCATAAGTCATGCTGTCAGACTTACTTGGGAAAATCTGTGTCACAAAGCAACAGCATTTCAGTGTTATGACAGTATTATTTTAGATAAGCATTTCACATAAAGTATCAATGCATCTTAT
The DNA here is from genome assembly GCF_055691185.1 of Crinia signifera. NCBI lineage: Eukaryota > Metazoa > Chordata > Amphibia > Anura > Myobatrachidae > Crinia > Crinia signifera. The sequence continues at coordinate 73,858,449 of NC_139219.1, read as the reverse complement.
GCAGACACACAAAAAAAAAATCACTGTATTTTTATTCACCATAAGCAAAAAAAGAAACAAGCCCCCAGGATCAAATGACAAACATCTTGAGAAGTGAATTAATGACAAAATGAATAAAAGTTGCTTTGTCCTGTGGGCTGAGTTTTATATATAGACCAAAAAAGGCCTAGGCCAAATCAAATACTGGTTAGAATACTTACCTGCTATACTATAATTTTATAAATAACTCTCAACTATGTTATTTGATCAAGTCATGTAACAATTGTAATAAAAATATACCATAACCTAAACCTATCATATTTTCTAAATTGAATAATGGCTCCATACGAATTTCATCATTTTCTTGGAAGACATAATGGGGTATATTTACTAAGATGGGAGTTCTCTTGAAGATGGGATGTTGCTTTGGGCATCCAATCAGAATCTACTTATTTATTTAGCACTTTCTTCAAGATAATAGATAAAAAGACTGATGCATTAAGCTTCAAAGTGATAAAATGGAGAGTGATAAACAACCAACCAATCAGCTCCTGCCTAACATTTTTCCAACACAGTCTATGACATGGCAGGTAGGAGCTGATTGGCTGGCTGTTTAACACTCTCCATTTTATCACTTTTGTAGGTTAGTGCATCTGGCCCAAAATCTGATTGGTTTGCCCATAGCAACATACCATCTTTGATAGAACTCCCATCTATTGAAGATGCAAGGTAAGTGCAGATCTGTACTCGTGCATTCAGTTTATGTCAGATATACAGTAGATCAGATTTTTTAACATGTGCTTTAATAGGAAACCCCAATGGGTGTATCCTGCCCTTCTCCACTCTAGGAGGGCACTTATCAGCAGGAAGCGCCGTTCTAGCGGTGTACACACAGGTTGATTGTGATGTGATTATTCTAAGCGACTTTGACTACATTGTCAAAACCGCTGAGAAGGTTTGCCCGAATCGCCCCATGTGTACACAGTAGGTGATAGAGGTGCATGCCCCCCCCCCAGCGTCACTATTGTCCAGTCAAATAGACACTGCAGGTAAGAATGTTTTCACTAGACACTGCAGTATCTATTCGGTTGTATGCATGGGCTGTTGCTGGAGATGGCCGCCGGCTTATCTCTGGTAGAGACATCACGATTTTGATTAAGCAAAATAAAACATCTTTGTGCTAGTGCTGGGGAGAAGTCACAACCATATATCATATACGTCAGCAGCCATTGTTGTTGTGAGCCAAAAGATAGGAGACAGTTACTTTGGGTTGGGCATTATTAAATACAGATGGGATTCTGGCATTTTCACTTATGTTTTTACTTTTTGCAAAGATTTGTTATGTCAAAGAAATAGATTTTGAAATAGAACGTAGATTAGGAGATGATGAACAACAATCAACAAAGCAGATATATCTGGGAGGCATACAGTTTACACAAGTCAAATGACGTTTCAAATCAATACTTGAGGCTAGGACCAAGAGTAAACAAGGAAAATGTGCTACCCACGCTAAACAAAGCTACAGTAATGCACTTTTGCCCAGGCCAAATTTAATCTAAAATAGATGCACAAAGAGACCAACTTATTTAAGCAGGAGCCTCATTTGCATCCAGAACATAGAAGTAAAATGTCCAGTAATTGTGCACATACAGTATTAAAAATGAAACAAAATCATAGCTGCCTACCCTCCTGTATTCTACAGGAGACTCCCTGAAATAGCAGCAATCTCCCTCTCTCCCTAATTAGTCTAGCAATCTCCCTCATTTCACCTAGCCCACATTACACTGTTCAATTTTTTTGGGGAAAAAAGGAATGAGAGATAAATACATTTACATTGAATCAGCAGCAGCATTTCCCAGCACTTTAGCAAGTATAGTATCTCTTAATAACTGCTTTGGGGCTCATCTACATTTGTATTTTATTTTAAAAGATTCCTCTCAGATGTAGCAGTACACACCTACGGTTCTAGGTGCCACGTTCACAATCTCTTTTCACAATCTCTCCATATATGGACAGATTGCATATATGCAGATGGGCAGATATGCCTTTTTGGGTGGAGCATGACACGCCCCCTCAATGGGGCGCTGTGCAAAATTCTGCTACCAACTATAATCTCCCTGAAACTAGTTTTAGTACTAGTAGGCAAACATGAACAAAATGCAAGGTAAGTGAAGATCTGTACTCAAATACAGTTGGCATAACTTGTTAAAATGCCCTTACACAAATAGTATCATACTGTATATACTGTACATACTACATATACCCAAGCAATAAGCAGAGCACCTATCAGCTGCTGAGGTTATTTCTAGTTCACTCGCTATATAGTGAGTTTGGCCCTGTTCCGATGTTTTGGGGACTGTGCATCCGCATGGTCTATTATGGGCATGTGCGGCTCCCCCTTTCGAATGGCTTTGGTGCCTTGTATTGTCGCCGAGCCATTCGCAGTCATCAGGACAGGCCAGGGGTGGACGGCGGCTGGAATGGGGCTCACCCATGGGAACGCCCAGATATAAAAACACTGGGCGTTCCCATGGGTATGCAGCGTGCCAGTGCCTACTGGGGTGGGTGGCTGACACCACTGACTTTTATTTGTGATGGCAGGGGAAATCATCAAATGATTTCTCATGCGGCGGTGGCATGCGATGGGATGTGTTTTCATTACATGATAACGAGCAGAATCGGCGGAAGGGGGGGGGGGGCGTTTGGATGGGTGGCATCTAAGGCTCTCTGTAAACTGTCAGCTTAGCGAGCCAACCTGAATCAGCCCCAAAATGTGAAAAAAAAGGACAGAATTTAAGATTACATTTATTTTGTCACCATGGGGGAGATTCTCTAAAACAGAAATGCGGTAAAAACCCCGTTATCGGGTTTTTACCGCATTTCTGTATGCTCTGTGCCCCCTCCGCAGTGTCACCGCTGCGGAGGGAATCGCCAGCAAAAGCTGGCGATTCCCTGCAGAAGCCTATGGGCTTCTTACCGCAGCGATGTGTGAGGGATCCGTCACGGATCCCTCCCAGCGTGCCCTGCGGCCGGCGCCGTGCTCTGCGTATGCGCAGATGGACTCCCGGGTCGCAGACCCGTAAGTCCAGCACCGGGAACCGCATCGCAAGAGACAGCTCTTATCGCAAGAGCTGTCCCTTGCGTTAATATCCGCATATGTAAGAGCATATGCGGTCATTAAGAATGCAGTGGCCGGCGAAGGGGGGCGAACAGGGCTGCGGATGTTACAACATCCCGCCCCATGTCTGTTATACAGGGAAATATTTCTGCAGGAAATCTTTTTAGCTCTTCGCCCCAACAATAGTAAGTTAAAAGAAAAATATTTATATTTTTCTTTGTGAATTATTACATGAAATCTGTATTACAAGATGCAGATTGTGATAAATATACCCCGCAATGTGTATAATAAAATGTTATGTACGCACCCCTGGAATTACAGTTATTAAGTTAATGATCAAGGCAATCTGTTTATTTATTTCAAATCAATAAAAAAAAAACAATACGACAGATATAATGTATAAGAACAAAACAGTATATCTGTCATATTTAAGGGATTTTAAATAAATGAACAGATTGCATTCGTCATTAATTTAATAACTGGAATTACAGGGGTGGGTACATAACATTGTATTATATACTAACCTGGAAAAGTAAATGTTTAGGGGTAGGATCAGCTCTTAGCTCCTTCATTTTAATGAGCTCTACAGGTGCCACAAGTTCCGCAGTTCTAGACAGGCAAAAACAATGGGGGTGATTCACATTGGCCAGCCAGACGAGTGCACTCAAGCCCCCCTTCCCTGAGCAAATGGCAGCTCACACATCCATTTGCATGTGAGTGTACGGAGGGAAAATCATTCGCTGGTCGGCCAATACACATGTGCAGACCTGCAACATCGGTCCGTGGAACAAATTTGCATTTATGCGGGCCAACCTAATCACACCCAATATCTTTTCATATTTTCAGTGTATGTAGAGTTGGAAATCACGCAGCAGAAGTTACATAGGAGGAATTTAAGTGTGTGACAAATGCGCCTATATTGTAATGTAAGGAAACGTTGGAAATAGCACAACCTATAGAAGTATAACAAATCAGGTATGTGCAATACAGCATTGTCCTCTGAAGTCACATTAATTCACATCATGAAAGGAACCGAGCCTCACAACTGCAGTGGTTTAAACCTGTCAAATAAATCAGAGGATTTCGCAGTGCTGGGGCCAGCAAGAAGCCAATAATCAATAAACCTGTTTGACAGTTTGGCATATTTATCTGAAATGACAATGACTAGAATTATTACTATTGTTGTTCAGATCCAGCTGCTGACAAGTAATAGCAGAACTGTTCTATATTACCTCAGCAAAATTAAAGCTTACATACATTTATTTATTGTCTGTATTTTTGTATGTTGAATATGGTTTATACTGCAGAACGTAGCACAACCTGTCACAATGGGCCTCATTCCTTTAGCCTTTATCAGTGGCGGTTTTTACCTATGGGCTGCAAGTTGCACACCAATGATGATTATAGAGACTGCAGACTACCTCTGATTCGTCCAGCAAACATTCAGTAATGCAAATACATTAAAACAGCTGCTGTAATTTAAAATCAGTATTACAGTGTTCTAAACACTGAATGGGCCTACACCAGTGGTTCCCGAACTGTGTGCCTAGGCTCCCTGGTGTGCCTCAGGACACTTGCAGGGGTGCCTTGGGTTGGTGGACCAGGATCAATTAATATTATGAATGGTCAATGTAACAGGCAAAACTAGTGCTGGTGGCTGCCAATCATAACATATGTGGACAAACAGAAGCAAATCCTGTCCCTCACCAGATAACTGTGACATATAAACACAATGTACTTAATTTAATATTTTTTTCTCTAAATTTCTCAATAAGAATCTTTTGGCCTAGGGGTGCCTTGAAAACATTTTGATACTCTAGGGGTGCCGTGATTCAAAAAAGTTTGGAAACCACTGGCCTACACACATAACAGTCCCCTGGCATTTTTTTAAGCTTTCTCACTAGATTTATAAGCTTGGTGAAGTGATAAAGTGTCTGGTTTTTATTACTGGCCAATCAGCTCTAACCTGTCATTAACCAAGCCTGTAACTTCACAGTTAGGAGCTGATTGGCCGGTGATAAAAAACAGACACTTTATCACTTCACCGAGCTTAATAAATCCGCTCCTCGATCACTTAGAAAATTCCCCTACATCGCTCCATGTGTAGGGGCATAGTGATACCGATGCACAGCCCCACGCGTCACTATCGCCCCAGTGATTAATATTTAGCATGCTGGATAAATTAAGTTAATCACAGGGGTCAGGGCCATTGTTCTCAGCGAAGACCTGGCCCTGGCAGATTGCTCAGCACACATCGCTTGCACATTGCTGTGTGCTGAGCGATCTTGCTGAGCATTCTGAGCTATCTAGCATCACTCGGAACGCTCAGTAGGGTCACTACATGTGTAGGGTACACCAACCGCCACACACACTGGGAGATTTTGAGTTAAAAGCAACCCAGTTTACTCATCTGAGCTGCTTTAAGCTCAAAAGCTGCCCAGTGTGTAGGGGGCAGCGGTGAGCGCTGATGCATGGTCCTGCATCATTGCCGGCACCCGCCACTCACCTGCTGATGAGCGATGGGGTGGATGGCTTTCCATAGCTTCCTGCATAGGTAGGATAAAACCAGAAGATTTGTGGAGCCAGCAGCTGGCATAGCAGAAGACATTTCAGTTTGGCATGAAAGATCTAGGAGGTTTGTGGACTAAGCCAGTGGACAAGCCATGTTTGCAGGATTTGAAAGCACAGTAACCACATTTCCAAGTTTAGCAAGGATCTTCTGGGTAGAAGCATCAATCGCTTGAAGCACCAACTGCGGAGAACCAGACATAGTAAAGGTTGTAGTGAGAGCACACCACCAGGTCTAACCAGCTAGCAAGCAAGGAAAACTGAGTATCCAGTTATGTATGAAACCAGCAGAATACTATAGTGCAAGAAGTAGAAAGTTCCAGCACTAATTCCACAAAGCATCAGGCAGTCAGCATGAGAGAATGATGCAGATTGCCAAAGTTACTGTATTATGGAGCAAGTATCCCAAAGTGTAGCCAAGAGGGACAGAGCACCAACAACAGATCCTCCAAAGATGGTGCCTCTGCCTCCGGGAGTCCAGAGTCCAAGTCACATGCACAGCTGCTGACAAGCCATCCACTGAGCAATGCCACCAGCTGCTTAGATGGATCCTAGCTGGTCACAGAGGAGGAAAGGCCAAAACAAGCTGCTCCTCTTCAGCCCACCAGTAACCATGTGTGTCATTGTGCTGGCTGGGGCCGCAAGATGGTGCCTTCGCTTTCCAGGCAAAGGAGCCGAGAGGGCCAGGCAGTCCAGGCTGCACACTCAGCTGCTACAATTCCACTTGCCAATCGAGGACCCCAACCACTCTAAAGGATTTAGACAACTTGAGTCCCTCCACCCGTCAGGATTTAAAAAGCATAATAAGCAGAGCTCACTCTCCTAGCTGCCGCTCACACGCTCCGTACTTCTCTCAATTTAGCAAAATTTCAGTGATAAATGTCTTGCCCACTACAGAGACAATTGCTCAGGTGTATTGTTCCTGTGACTTTTGGTAGTTTATTCCATTGTGTGATTGTTAGCAGGTTATTACCATCACATCACAAGCACATTGATGTAAAATATTGTAACAGGACCCCTGTAACAAACTATGGTGATTTCGTACCTGGGTCTCTGCAAGACGTCTCTGGCAGATTCGGGACACTTCATGGCCTCTTCCCTAGGAGCCTCTGCTAGGAGATCAGACACACACCAAAGAGGACCCCACAGATAATAAGACCACACCAATGAGCAATGACGTTACTTTTTATTATTCTGGAACTAGTCACTGCTGTAAACTAATTGTAATCAGTGTTAAGGTACCCATACACGGTCCGTTCATCGGATCCATTTGGTACTTAATTAGTACACATCGTATCGCATTGCATGCCTTGTGCATGCATTGTGCATGCAATGCGATGCAATACGATGTAAAGCTAGTACAAAAAGTATGTGCAGCACATACTTTTTGTACCGTACGATCAGATGCGCGGGAGCGCGCATCTCATAGTACAGAACGGACGGTCCCGGAACGGACCGTCTATGGGCACCTTTAGATGCATACAATAAACCTTTACCTGCGCATGTTGAGTATGGTCTCACAAATTAAGGTTATTAATAAGAATGACTGATTCCACTTACACCAACAGAGATTCAATAAAACTTCAGTGGTAAACAATGTGACAACTAATCACATGTGCAAAAAAATCACTGTACTAATATACTGCCTAAACCATGCATAGTGTAGTGATTTCCCTATAATATTCAAATTGTTCAGAATATGAACTGTTCTGTTCCTTAATGTCCTCCAAAGAGAATGATGAGTTGGGCTTAAACTGTGCACAGTGATTTATAAACCAATGGACAGTACTGTATGCAGGTTGTATTCAGGTATACCTGGTACAGCAAATAGAGGGCACTGTAGGAGGTGAACAGCCAGTGTATTTTATAATCCACAAATAGAGGGTGCTATTTAGACATGACAGTCAATATCAGAGCTGCCAATAGTGGGCAGCGTGAATCTTGAGCAGTATAACAGTGTCACCAATAGAGGGCACTGTGAACCTTATGAACAATGTAGTAGTCTCGCCAATAGAGGGCGCTGTGTAGCCAGGGCACTATATCAGAGTCACCAATAACAAATAAAGTCCTTAATAGTCCGTTCGTTAGTGCATATGGGTTCGCACAGGGGCGATGTTTAGCATCTGCATATGCGCAGATGCATTTCTGCGCATATTCAGATGCTGGGTGCATGCGCCCATGGCGAACTGTGGGCGTGAGTCAGTGGTCAGGGGTAGATGCACGTGGGAACACCCAGCGTTTCATGGAATGAATTTGCATCCGAACGAATCAGCCAGAATAACCGCCATAGCGCATATAAGATAAAACATCTTTTAGTTCTACGCATTATTCAAGTGCCAAAACCTTTTCTGTTATAAAAAGGTCTCTTCAGTGAGAAAATGCTTTAAGCTTAAATAAAATGTAAACGCTGACCTTTCTTTCCCGAATGTTCTGAGACAATGAAATCTTATAAAGATAAAATACTATCTATACAAAATGCATCGTACAGGGAAAATATAGAATTATACAGTATCACTGGAGTGGTTGAGGACTGTAGGGATAGGACAGTAGGCTGTCAGAATGTTTATTTAATTTCCCTGCATAGTGTATTATGAACTGGAAGTGTTTTATTACATGTTGTGAGAAGAAAACAATTGCAAAGGACAGAACTCCCAGGAAAAGCACACGCGCTATTCCTCTCTCTCCTGCAAGCCGGGAGAGGCAGTGCACGCATGCGCGGTGCATAGGTTGCACGCATAAGAGCCAGGGCCGAATCTCTGGTAATTTTATACCACATTACAATGAGCAGGTTCAGTGGCATAATGAGATATATTGTAGGCCGGAAGAAAAAGATTGTGAGTGTCTCCATGTATTATCCAGTTGTAAAAAAAAATGTTAAGAACACATTTAACATTTGTCACGATCCTGACTAAAAGGGTTTTTCGGACCTGATTGCACAGCTGTGAATTTGCATGCCAGGCGATTAACAATAGACTGCGCATGCGTGAGGCAATTATTGCGATATAATCCGCTACTTTTACTCAAGCTGATTGACAGGAAGCCGGTGTATCGGGGTGGTAACCAGCCATTTTCTGGGAGTGTCAGGGAAAACGCAGGCGTGCCCAGATGTTTGAAGAGAAGTTGTGTGATGTCAGCTCTGGCACCGATCAGCCTGTTCTATTGGAGCCGCCGAGTAAGTCCTGGGCTACGCACCCAATTCGCGCAGGGAAAAAATCATTACACAGCATGGTGAGTGTCTTGCATATGGATTTGCTGCTAATAGCCAACAATGTAACTTCTACAAGCCATTCGCAAGCTGGACACATCAATTCGCAGGCTTGCACAGGGTGGGATTTAACTCTGGCTGGGCGGCGATTACTTGATCACTGTGCTCTGTAAATTAGCAAGGAACCGATAACGTCTGACTAACCCCCTTAATCCTTATTATTTTGTGACTTACCTCTGCCATCTGTCCTGTATCTCAGGAGTTTTCTTTTGCTGGGTTTAGCCCAGCTCACCAGTACCATACTGATTTCACTATGCGAAAGGTCTGCTCTTCATAAGATCTGCAGTCTCTGCTAGCTAGCTGCTAATTATCCCAGGGTTGCCTACCTGACCCTCTCCTTCAGGGGGAAAATACTCTGTTCCTGGACTTCCCTGGTAATGTGGGGGAACACCTGTGGTGAAACACCTTCTTATCAATTGCAGTACCTAGCTCCCCACAGGTGATGGCAATCATACATTACCAGGGAAGTCCAGGAACAGAGCATTTTCTCCCTGAAGCAGAAGGTTAGGTAGGCAATCCTGAAGTAGCCAAATATGTGGATCTTCCTATGTGAGTTCTCTCCATGTTGCACAGTTATTCCAGCATATTGTGGATGATTCTTCTAAATTTCACTTGCTTACTGGGTCAAATCACCAGTGTAATGTCATGCCCAGAGTAGTGCCCTTGTTCCTCGCCTGTCTCCCAACATTTGCCGGTTCACAGAGTAGAATACCCAATGCTCCAAATACTCATCTAAGGTGGTTGCCCATGTATATGCATTGAGACATCTGTTAAAGGGACAGGAGTGGGTGCTATATGGGGGTGTATCAATTTTTTTTAGGTGTTTCTGGCTTCCAGCGGTGGATGAGTGGGGATATTTGTGATATATTGGGGATTATTGTAATTACTTGTTTGTCTGCTTGATGAAGGTTTTGCAGTACAGTATGTGTTCAGTTTCAGTAGGGGGAGGTTGGGTATTATTTACCATTTGGTGGTTTGTGGTGTGTCACAGCAGCTAAAAGGTCTGGGGACCACTAGCCTGCAAAACTTTTTGAAAGCAATGGCTTCCACACATGTGTAGTGATGTATTAATCTCACTTATTTTGGTGTTGGTCCTACTACATATGATTTAGTACCACCCATGTGAGGCCTCTTCTACACATTTTACAGGGCCATTTTCAGTTCCCAATCCACCCATGGCTGAAGACTTTTTTGCATTTATATATTAGTAGCGTAATCGTGATTTTTATGACTGACTTATTTCTAAGATCCCATTGCCTGAGCAGGGAGCATCATATACTAAATGTAAGCTCTTCATACATAGACGAGCAGAATTAAATTGGCATTATCGGTTGCTACGTGTTATTGGCTGCTTCCTATAATCGGTTGCTTCGTTTTGGAGTTATTTGGCAAAACGTCTGGTGACCTGGAACATGTGACCTGCTGGGTGATCTGGAAACTGCCACAGTGCTGCAACCCACTAAGCAGGGATACTACAGGGCATTGACTTCTAAGGTGGTCAAAAGGGGTAAAATGTTCCACCAAGCAAACCGTTGCCCGGGTGAACCGGGAAATCAGCTACTAATAAATGCTTAAGCTTAACTGCATTGTTTTAAACTATGTGATCTCCTATTGACCTAATTCCCTATCTTTTTAAAGTAGTAAATTAAAATAGTAAAGGGACAGTATTACCAAAACATAACTTTTACAGGTAAAATGTACCTAACTACTAAAGCCTCTGCTTGTGATAGTTATCTATGGGTATCTCTTGCCAGGTTTTCGCCATAACACAGTTGTTAGCATCACTGAATTGCATTGCCGTGATCATGGATTTAATTTACCAGGTTACTAGACAAGGTGCTGTATATTATGTGCTGTATGAATAAACTAGCTGATGTGCCTGGTTTCAACCAGACAAATGTTTGGTGGGTAGAATGTTTTAACCATTCATCCCCCTTAGAAGTTGAATTTTGAAAAATCTGAGCAAAGTTAGTGGTTGCATATAATACCCCTTCACATCACAACCCAGGTCACACCCTGGATTTTCTGAACAGTTCCATCCCAGATGCGATCCGGCTGAGACCCTTTTAGACTGGATGCTCGACCCATCTTATTGCTTGGTTGGTGATGTCACCGCCATCGGGTCCCAAGCAGATGCCTGGAGATTTTGATTCATTTGTAATAGGGTCTGAGTTTGCCAGAGGTGCGGGATCCCGGCTTTTCTATGTTTTTTAATGCAGACCTCATTTCTAAGGCATGGTTTTGCCTTGTACATGATTGCCGCTTTAAAAAACATCCAAGATCGGCCGTCATTCCGCACCTCCGGCAAACTCTGACTGTATTACATATGCTCCCTATCTCCAAGGGCTGACTCTTCCTATGCTGTGAATGGGTGCCAGGTTGCATTGATCTGGCTAACCCATTCACACTACATCCCAAGCTGGGCTTAACCCATGTTGAACCCTGCTCTATACCCAGGTTATACACTGCACAATATGCCGGGTTGCTTCGTGTTTACATGTAATAACCCAGGATATTGCTGACAGAGTGAAAGGGGTATATCTGTCACAGTTTAGAGACCACCCAGCAATGTTCAAGGTCACTCAGCAGGTACACAGGGAGAATTCACCAACTGCATCATTTTCCAGAGCACAATGGTGATGCATCGTATATGGCAGGTGAACGTTTTGCCACATAACTCTGAAACAAAACTAATTACAAATCTATAGACCAAGACCTTTAATTTGGTTTGCCCTGCTCACAGAAATATGTAATTCATAAAAGTTGTCCATCTGCTATTAATAAATAGATAATAAACCCACGTGGTGTGAGGGAGAGACCACACAGCAAAGCACAAAACCGTTACCAACATGTGCAACTCGTGCTATCATGAATCTGGAAGTCTCAGAATGCTACAATAGGTATTGTAGTCCAGCTCCAGCTGGGGGAATAAGTTCTATAGCTACAGTACATGCATTATGGGGGCCATTCTGGTTGGCACAAAAGCTGCACATTTTCCAGCTTTGTGAGTCATTTAAATGCCGCCTGCACAAATGCCCACCTGTCGCATGGACTGCAAATCTCCCCACATGCATGCGAAGCATAAACATCCGCAGATTGAGTGTGGGGCAGAAATCATTCGATGGACGTAGACCTAAGACAACTCTCTGGTGTGTTAGATCTGGGGGATCCCTGTATGGAAAGCTGACATCAGCTGCCCGCCCCCCCCCCCCCCCCCCACACCCGAGTCATGGGCAAATCACCATGGGAACGTCCAGTACTCATGAAATGCTGGGCATTCCCTTGGATGCGACCACAGTGAGCCGCCAGACACCCCCCCACCCGCACTGCTCAGAGCCGAATTAAGGGGAGGCCCAGGGGATACGTATCCCCAGGCCCCCACATCTCTGAGGGCCCCCTGAGCTTTAGTGCATTTTGGGTGGAATGTATTCTATGTGTGTTTGGTTGGTAAGTCTTTAGGGGCCCCGTTTGTCTTAAGAGCCCCGGGCGGCCTGGAGCCTTAATCCGGCTCTGGCACTGCAGTAATAATCAATTCGCCGTGGCCGCTCGCACAAAGCGGCTGCACATGCGCATAAAAGTTTATGCTCATGTGCAGTTGCTAAACATCGCTCCCCTGTGCAAACGCGCAGGGGAGTGAATTGACTAGACTACTGTCCAACCTGGAGGTCAGTTACTGTATCCGTGGAAGAGTGAACAGGATCAGAGTGAGCACTTTTTTTTTCTTTATAGTTCTATTATAAAAGTATGAGTTTGAAGATGCATTGTCAGCAGATTGCTATTCCGTTTAGATAGTGCTGTAGTTTGCTTTGAGAATTTCTTAAATCTCCAACTAATGGGTTGAATAGAGACATGTTCTTTCATCTCTATGCATAACAATGCAGAATAATCTTCGGAAGAAATATTTTGTGATTATTTTGCATAAATAATGAGTCTGTTGTGTTGACATTAGTGTTTCCTAAATTATGTAGCAAGCCAAAGCACAAACACATCTTAAAAATCCACAGGTAACATTGAATTCATGAAATATTTATAAATTAATTAGCTTAGATTAATCTTTTCTTTACGAAGATCAAATTGCGTGCTCAGAAGACGTGTCAGGATCATGTATGGAATGTCAAAGATTTTATAAGGATTAAGTAATGTTCTGTAACATCTTAAACGCTTGACTCTTTTCATCCATTGCTGATTAAGCAGAGACAACTCTCCTAAGAAAAAATGCATTAAATGCATTTATATTATTATTATTATTATTATTATTATTATTATTATTATTATCAACATTATTATTATCCTTTTATTTATATAGCACTATCATACTGCACAATGTTTTACAATCACAAACTTTATTCAGACACAATGGAGTAAATTTAACTAAAGCTTCTAGTTGCTCTATCGTCACCATAAAAAAAAAGATACAGAATCTGATTGTTGCTATGGGCAACATCACCTATTTTCATTTTTAGAAGCTTTATTAAATTTACCCCAACAAATGGAAGCGATTGGGTGACTGGAATCTCATTGCACTGGTAATGGTATCTGCAATTTCTCTATGAGATAATACGTGATTTGGGCTCGATTTAACCCGCTTCCGGTGGATCAGGAAAATAAATCGGGTGAAATCTTCCCAAATCGCAAGTGTATGGCATCCAATCAGATTTAATGCGTGGTCCCCTGGCATGAGATAGGAATTGGGGGTCCGACGGGCTGCACATAACAATAATTTCCACGTATATTATAATCCGGAATTATTCAAGCCGATACCAACGGGATGCAGTTAAGATCCCGGCGGTCGGGATCCCGGCGTTCAGAATCCCGACGCCGGAATCCCGACCGCCGAAATGCCGACACATTCTCCCTCCTGGGGTGTCCACGACACCCCTGGAGGGAGAATAAATTAGTGTGCCGAGCGTAGCGAGGCACCGGGCCCGCTGCGTGGCGAGCGCAGCGAGCCCGCAAGGGGGGGCGATCCACGTCGGCATTTCGGCTGTCGGGATTCCGGCGTCGGGATTCTGAACGCCGGGATCCCGACCGCCGGGATTCAATACTGAATCCATACCAACTTGTGCTGATTGTCTTACATAGCAGATAACTGGCTATTGAGTTATATATGAGACCTGTACATTGTTACTACAATCAATAATGTTCATATTGCTATAATCAATAACTACTGTTACTCCAGTTCTGATTTAAGTACAACTTAGCAAGCCATAGGGGCCATAGTTGCCAAGTATTCAATCAATTGTGGAATTTATCAGCAAAAAAGGGAGCATTTCCCCTGTCAATCAATGTTGTGCCCAAACACGTTACAATTATTGTATACAATATTGTATACATTATCACATCTCATTGCATATCGGTTTTGCGATGAGATCTGGTACAAAAAGTATGTGCTGCACATACTTTTTGTACTAGATCTCATCTCATCTGATCTCATCGCAAAACCGAGATCGGATAAGATGCGATATTGTATACAATATTGTATACAATAATTGTAACGTGTATGGGCACCTTATCATTTGTAACCAAATGTTACAAATCTTCCTCTGAGATGTAATATACAATACAATGTGGCAGAATGCTTTACTCCATGCTATATAGCTAAGGTGAAGGGATGTGTGCCTGAACATTGTTAAACATTGAATTGTTACCCTCTTAAACACTGGTCAAAATTCACAGCAGTTATTGAAACTGTTCAAATTCTAAAGTGTTCATTAAAGTGTGCCACTTGCAAGCCACCTTTTTCCTTTTAAACATTATCACTTTCTCCGTTGTGTCTTGATATCACTATTTGTTGTATGTTTTTTTTAGGTTTATATTTCGCAGCCTTTTAAGTAATATTAAATTAAAGTTAATTTTTATCCCTCTAGGTGCACCAGACTAGGGACAAACTTTTCCTCTCTTCTGTATACGTATTCACATATTCTTTGTCCATTGGTAGCACACCCTCGTAATATACATTTACAGCATACAAAGGTTTTTGGATATATTCATTTTGAGGGTCCTCTGTCGTCTATACGTGTCCTGTGCGATTGGCACCCTACCCCCTTGTGCCTCCTAATTTTGGGGGAGTTTATTCATTTTTAAACAGACCAGAAGATTTCCCTTTATTAACCCATAAGTTATGCATGCTGAAATTATCGTTATTATGACCTGGCTCTTACATAATTGTATATGACAATAAAGTGATTGACTTCAGTTATTAAACACATAATGATATTGAGTCTTTTTTCCACAGTAAATATTGTATTCATAGTGTGTTTTACATTCTTACGTCTATGATTGCTGTAAGGCTTGTGGGACATTTTATTAAACAGGACACTTTTTATAGACATGCAAATGCAGAATCAACAATCTTCATAAATGTAACTACTCTATCCTAAGCACACTGAATTACATAAATCAAAATTTGCATATTCTTGCAGACAGGCTAAATTGTATCATGTACAGTATATAGCACTGTGTTTTTATTTGTATTGAAATGAACGTGGAACTATCTGTAAAAATGCATATCTGTGCAATTTCTTTGTGTATTATGTCTCATTTTATGTATTAATACATAGGATCATATGCCATTTAAGAAAATGAATAAGAAATCGACATAAGTATAATTGAATGATGTTTGTGTGTGTGTGTGTGTGTGTGTGTGTGTGTTCCACGATAACTCTCGAACGCTTTAACTAATCAACTTTAAACTTTGCACACTACCTTATCAGCTTAAGAGGCAATCTAAGTTCGAAGATGGGTTTAATCAGATGACCCTTTAAGGGTGCTGTCATAAAGGTCCATGCTATTTCTATTGTTTTCATGCATCATGAGAAAGCTTGTGACTTTCTGAATAGGCACATTTACTCCTGAGGAATCCGGAGTGTAGCATCCGGGGAAACGCGTTGAGCAAGCACTTTCCATCACATCTCCAACTGCATCATTTAACCATCCATTGGCTGTATTTCCTAAGATTTCACCCTTCCAATAAGATCTGGACTTTGCATATGGGACTTATTGCCTTGTTCCTAATTCACCAACTGAATAAATAGGAGTTGGCATCTCTAGGAGTCTTGAGCTCTTGAAAATATAGAGCAACATAAAGGGACCTGTTGGAGTCACGTTTTGCAAACGTGGGACGATATCCAAATCCTCCACCAATATTTACAGATCCAACAGCCACCTCATCCCCATGGAATGGTAATATATATGACCATCAAAAATTAATTAAGTTGGAAACTGTGATGCAATTTGAACATTTTATATACAGCTCAGATTTGGAGAGGAATGCTCCATTAACGTATTCACGTGTATTAATTACCCAAATTTTTACATATATTTACTTTTATTGTGTTATATATGTTTTATTAAATATATTTAAAATTTCAACGTCTTGTGATATTTCAGCCAGCGCTGGCACATTCTTTTTCTTTGACTTTCTGAATACAATTTGAACCGCTGAAAGTGCCACCAGGCCCCAGTAAAAAGAAGCATGACCAATGGGAGGGCATGGCCTATGGGAGGTGATGTGGCCACACCCCTTTAAAAAAATTGCAGTGGGTGTAGCTGTGTGCCAGTGCACAGGCTGCTGCTGCAACTGCCTCTCTCCCCCATTCAGCTCATGGCACAGAGCAGCATGTGCTGAGAGGGGGAGAGAAGCTATGGTAGCCTTTGCTCTACTCCCACTGCCCAGTCTATGAAGCAGGGGAGGGGGCACGGGACACTGGCCCCTCCAACAGACTCGGGCACCGGTAGAAAGTACCCGCCACCCACCTCTCCCCGGCATAGGCGAATCTAGGGGTGGTCCGGGGTCGCACCGGACCACCCATTAGACTTACCGGTGCCTGTACCTTTAAATAGTTAAATATGCCCACCGCTGCCCAGATTTCATATTACAAATATGTGTGATATACACATATATTTAATTAATGGGGAGATGGACTCTGTTAAGACAGAGAAGGAAGAACAAGACCCCCCTCCAGGATGGAGGATTGGTCTGCCCCATTTTCTTGTACTTTGGACATTTGTCTGTGTTAAATAAAGTTGTGGGACAGGAAGGAGGACAAGAGGAGTGAAGCAGAGGAAGCGTGGGAGGTGTGAGGCGTGGAGAAGTAAGAAGTGTGTGGCACCAGGGGAAGGAGAGAGGACGGGCAGTGGTGCAGACGGTGACAGGAAGGGCCGGGACTACAGCGGAGGGAGCGCGGCCGAGAGAGAGAGAGCGCGGCAGAAGTGAAGGAGAGCCTGTGCCTGCAACAGAGACGGCGGTGATGAGTAGAGCCGTGGCGGTGGTGGGAGCAGCAGCTCGGCGGTCCATGAGTTACAGGGACCAGGCAGGCAGAGGCTGACGGCGCGTGGCCCTGCACCCAGTGGCTCTGGCAGAAGGAAAAGAAGAACAGAGGAGAGAAGGCTGCCGTGACCAGGGCAGCTAGAAACGGCCAACAAGCAAGTCCCGCCTGCTGGGGAGTCTTCAGCAACCCCCCTACCCAGAGGAGCCCAGCACAGTCAACCTGGGTGGGCAGTCTACAATGTGAAAAATCTTGCCCAGCGCCCTGCCCAGTGCCAGCCCAGCAATGACTTTTATTTTAAAAAAAAGCTGTAATCTTTCCCAGTGCCCAGCAATGGCTTTTATTAAAAAAAAAAACAAAAAAAAACGCTGTAATCTTTCCCATTGCCCTGCCCAGTGCCCAGCAATGGCTTTTATAAAAAAAAAAATAAGCTGTAATCTTTCCCAGTGCTGTAATATGACTTGCCCCTGTTAAGCCTTTTAGGCCACACCCCCTTAAAAATTGCGCCGCACGCAAATCCATTATCTCTGTTCTAGGACCACCCATTAGCATATGTATTTCTAGATTCGTCTATGTTCTGGAGATTCAGATGGAACATTTTCATTCATCCCGACAGCGTGCCGCGCATTGCCGTCTCGGCACGCGCGAGCATCTCGCGCTCACATGTCCCATTCTCAGAAAATGATGCGCTGAGACGGGAAGACAAGCAGTTAGCCATGCCAGTCACTCAACATCGCTCCCTTGTGCGAACAGCGCAGGGGAGTGTGTCCACTAGAATAACCTCCTAAGCCTTGGAGAGTGACAAGAAATAAACTACCAACCAATCAGCTCCTGTCCTCATTCAAACACAGCCTGTAACATCATGGCAATTAGCATAAAGGGTGTCGGCATAGATGTGTTAAATATATAAATGTGTTAAATATATAATAAAACCTGTTTCGTTTTTTTTAAGCTGAAAAGATTTTGTGTAGATCTGCTAAACTAATAATACAAATACCCAGCATTCATTATGCAATGCCACAATAATGCCACTACCCATCATTCCCTAGAAAAACCATGATCTACCCTACTACGTAGCATTCCCTATGCCAGGCGTAGGCAAACTGTGGCTCTTCTGCTGTTGTGAAACTACAAATCCCAACATGCCATGCCCCAATTTTAGCACTTCCTAATAGCAAAGCATGCTGGGACTGGTAGTTTCACAACAGCTGGAGAGCCACAGGTCGCCCATACCTCCCTTGCAATGCCATGATACATAACTATCCAGCATTCCCTGCAATGCCATCATCTACCCATACAGTACCTTTCTAGTCTCTAACAAAATATTGCACTCATAAAAAAGGATGCCAAATTTACCCCCAGCCCATGCCTTTGACCCTGAACACAGGTACAAGCTGCTCAGATAACATCACAAAAGAATAAGACATGGCCTTTGCACTGCAGCCTTGCATTTTTATAAGATCCTTTTTGTATTTTGACTATAAAGGTTGTTGTGTCCTGCTAAGATCTGATCTGCTGTTTTACAGTCAGCACACTATCCTCTGAGTTAACTTTTCTGCTTACAAATGCAGGTGAATTTTCCAAAGTAGCAAGACTAGATTCATGTATATGCATAATATATACATATACGGGGAAATATGTCACTTTCTCTGAAGATTGTCTTTATTTAACATGATAAATATGCATTCACTTTGTATAATACTGCATAGCATACAGAAATGTCTTATAGTAGAGTATATAAGAAGTACTGTCGATTCTGATTGGTTGCCTATAGCAACATCCCATCTGAAATAGAAGTCTCATCTTAGTAAATTTCCCTCTATAATGTGAAAGTAATAAGGAATATAGATTGTAAGCTCCACTGGGGCAGGGACTAAGGTAATGTCTATGTATTCTCTGTAAAGCCCTGCAAAATATGTGTACGCTATATAAATAACTGATAACAAATAAATGATGTGTGCCTTAGACAGAGGTGGATTTTCCACAAGGCAACCTAGGCCCAGGGTGCATGTCACACTACAGTAGTACACCCTGAGGAAGACCTGTTGGTCGAAACGCGTTTGTAGTTTGGAGGTACCTGGAACCCTTATCTGAACTGGACAATAGGACCACATTTGGAGACTGTATGAGGAGGTTCACCTGGGTTTTTACATCTGACCCCACATATGCTTCAAAACTAGCCTTTTGTTAAAAGGTCAGAAATGGTACCAGGCTTTTATTTTATTAATTGTTTTGTATATTTATGTGATTGAATAAATGGTACTCGTTACGCTATGAGCCTCTCCCTTCTATGTTTATATACAGTATCTGAGAGAGATTGGAAAGAGAAAAATGGAAGAATCCTCTTTGATGGTGTGACCCCCGGTCTAAGCTGTGTCCTTTGGCCTATGCGAGACCCCATACAGTATGGGCGCTTATTAATCCCCTCACCATGGTACTCATCTGCTATTATCTAAGTCTGCACCTTGATCGTTTTCTCTGAGGGAGACCAACTCCGTTTGAGCATCAAAAATGAGAAGCTTTCAGAACTGGGACTATTCAAATATTGGTGAACACCTACCCCATTAGGAAGGGTGGGTTCCTATTAAATATTGAATTCCGAATTTGGAGTTTCTGTCGAGAGAAATAACAACAGTCTGGGATTCCAGATTAAATACACCCCTAAATGAGGTTGCAGTGCATAATCCTGCTTACCCCTCACTTCAGTCCTGTATCCAAAAGTCTGACCAGCTTTGTACTTTTGAATATTATTATTATTATTATTATTAATAATAATATTAAGCAGCACATTAACAGTACTTTGCGTTATCAAGTACACCTTATTAGTGTACTTTATTGAGCTGTCTCTCTCAGTTCCCACATGCATAAGGGGCACTGCTGTGTAGTGTAACAAGTATAAGATTTACTACTGTTTGGTGTAATTTGACGGACACTTCTGTGTATTGTAATGTAAATTGGTATTATTCTGTTGCCACGCCCCTTCCATCCAGTCCCTTTCCCCATGGAGTTATGTCCTATTTTTTTCTCACATGCCTTTTCACACATGATACCTATTTAGAATGGGAGGCACCAATTCTATTACTTGCACAGGACACCAAAATGTCTAGTTATGGCTCTGATGTGCCCCACACCTTTTCTTCCTTTATTTTCCATTTCTCCTCTCATATTTCTTTCTTTCTCTCCTGCTCAATGTAATGAGCAAAATCAATGCTGGTGGCTGCCAATCAGAAGCAAAGTGGACAAACACATAATACAGTAATATAATACAGTAATAATTAAGAAGATGGCGGAATCTAATGCCCAGATCTCTCAATTATTATCCTGAGTTTCTCTACTATGAAAAGAAGGATTAATACTGAAGTAGGAACTACAAAGAATTCCTCGATAGTGTTACAGGTTTTAAAACAAAGACACGCAATTACTTTTATTTAACTTACTTGCAAGTTCATAAATAATAAAAGATATTTTGACTATTTTGGCTAGGATTTTTTCATCTTGTGAGTATAATACACAATGCTATTTTCTGGCGGAAAAAAAAATACTTTGTGTGGGTTTCGCATAATTAAATTACTAATATTGATGTTAAAATGGGACCGTCAAAAATATTGTCAGAATAGGCTCAGCACAGGGGTGAGTAATGCCACAGCACAGAATGGGGTAAAGAATAAAAATTGGTTAATCAAGATCAATCACCTGGAACCATTTTGAGCACGTGATTTATACAGTCCATCATGAAAAACAGTCTCTAGTCTTTACAAACCATTTCAATCCAAATGCCAAAGCCAGTTTGATAGCGCAAGTGGAGCAAACTAATACACAATACTTGTGCAACTGGTAACTGAAGGTTGTGGTCTAAAGAGAGAGAATTGTCATGCAATGGGTGAGAAAACAATTCTAATTTGCAATGTGAAAGAAGGATAACCGTTTTCCGGTCCATTAAACATAAAAAAAAGTGAAAGAATTGTACTATGAAGGTTTATGGAAACAAATGTCAAAGCCATTAAAAATAGATTTGAATAGTGTGTCGAATTTATTTATTCCTTGATGTTAATGGACTGGAAAGAAACATGTTCATTGAAATCTCTAGTTATTCTTTGGCCTTTTGTGTACCGTGAATTACAAATGAGGACATTACATACTGTAGGTAGGAAGTAATAAAAGACAGATATCTCCAAGCAGGTTTGTACAATATTAGTAACAGCACTTTCAAATAGATTAAGGCCATAGAGTATTGTATTGGTTGTTTACAGCTGTTAACAAAATTTGATGAACAGTGGTATGAAAAAAATAAAATAAACCCTCCGTGTTAGTCAGGAATGTTCTCCTAGAGTCTGTGTGTACAGTAGGTAATCATAAGTATTTTATTTGTAATCTTGGGAGTAAGGATGTCCAAAAATGAAATCTGTTTCCAAGACTTGACATCGCCTTTATGTTTCCATTCTCTGAGAGACACTTACAGAAAAATAAAACTGAGCAGTGATCAACAAATGTCTGTCTGAAAGCTGAAAAGGGAGATAAAGCAAGAATAACTCTATGTTAAATCCATCATCATTTAAATGTTATATTGGTGCAGATGTATTAAGCCTTAACAAGAGATAAATGCAAGGGTGATAAGGAGAGATAAACGTCCAGCCAATCACCTGCCAACTGCCATGTTACAGGCTGTGTTTGAAAAAAGTCAGTAAGGAGCTGATTGGCTGGACATTTATCTCTCCTTATCACACTTGAATTCATCTCTTGTAAATTCTTAATACATCTGCCCCAATCACCTAACAAAATCACAAGGGAAATAAAGTGACATGGAAAATATGAGCTGAGTTCCCTCTATGTTTGACATGACAACGAGCAACGAACAAGAAGTTTATATGTAGGCATTTTGTAAGGGGTATAATATGGTGCCAGGGGCATAAATGTGGGTCATAATGTGGGATCCTAAGCATAACTATGTGCTGGCATAATCTGGTGCTCTGGGCATTGCAGTGTATGGCATAATTTTGTGCAATGGGTATTACTGTGTGGGGCAAAATATGGTGCAAGAGGCAATACTGTGTGAGCATAATATGGTGCAATGGGCATTATTGTGTGGGGCATAATATGGTGCAAGCTCATTGCTGTGGGTGGCATAATATTGTTTAAGTGGCATTCTCCAATGTGGGACATAATATTGTATAAGGGGCATTACAATGTAGGACATAATGTTGTGTAATGGGCATTACTATAAGGAGGAACAATGATAAATAATGTAATGGACGTGCATTTTTTTTTCACTGTCATGACCAATGTCTGGAGTGCAGGCTGCAAAATTGGTCTGTATGGTAACCTTTCCCTGCAAGCACATGCCCCTGCAATGCAATAACCCCCCTAGCATCGAGTTCATGCCCCTTTTTTGTACAAACCGCTGTTATTATCGCATTGCTATCTTGGGACCGTGCCAATGTGCTGGGCAATGTATGAATGGTGAGTGGCACTGATTGTTCCTATAGCTATCGATTATGACAGCTGTAGGTGTCATTGCCCATTCACCACATCAAGAACACATGCCCAGTGAGCTGGCCAAGAGGAGGGACACAGTGCATCATCGTTTCCTCTCTGGGCTCTAGCGAGGATCCTCAGTGGGGGTAGTTTTCACTCCAGCAAACAAGATGTTAATACATCTTGTTGGTGTACCCTCCTGCTTCCCCTTAGTAGTTAGGCAAAGCAGGAAATGCTATAGCAACACTATTTGTGTCGCTTTAATACATCTCCCCCTTAGTTGTCAGTTTAACACCATGATGAGAGACCACCTCCCAAGTTTTTTCACAGAGGGTTCACTGCCATGTGACAGCTCACAGTGGTGTATCTAGGGAAAGATAAACAAGGGAAGACAAACAGGGCAATTGACTACCGTAGTACACACTAAGGCTGAAACTATGCTTCTGGCATGGTTTGCAGTGAGTGAGGAAGCAAAGTCTTCTGACAAGATGGAGTTGATGTAATGGTGAGGAGAGGGAGGTCACAGAGAAAGTATGCGGAGAGAGGGTCTTGCTGATTGTGCCCCTAGATCTGCCACTGAAAAGTTATTTCAGTTGACATTACTCATTATTTACTTGCATTGGTTCAACAGTGATATAGCAGATGGCTTACATACTGTATTTGAAAATACGTAACTACAGTTTACAACACTGTGTAGAGAACTGGTAGCCACGTGTCATTCAGAGGTTCATCTGAAACCAATGAATCTGTAGATATAAGAAGATTTGCCTCTGAATTTTCATGGTGAAACAGGACTTGTTGCAAATGTGCAAAGTTCCGTCAATACAAGTTCCACATTTGTTTGATCATTCCCCGGAATAGCCATTCCTCATACTATTTGTATATTTTGTACAGCTGGGAAAAGTATGTGTTCATTTGATCCTATTTATTAATAATCATATTTGTAATGCCATCTGGGTGCAATATAAGTGGCCAGGATCGCTTTTAAATATGCAATTATACCGGGTCAATGCATTAATGAGCATTCATCGGACAAACCCATCTCTGTGATATACTCATTGTGGAAGCAGGAATGGCACCGAAGCACCCCAGGCGAGTCGGGGTGGGGGCGCCCCGGTGCCGGGGGGTGGGGGCGGGGGGTACCTATTAGGCCGTCTGGGGAGCAGGCAGGGGGGTCTATGCTGGCGTCTGACAGGAGCCTGCAGTGGTGTCCTTGCCGCGCGGGTACCTGCGGCGCTGTGCATAAAGCTGGCGGTGGCGGGGGGTTCCTGCAGTGAATAAGAAATAACTAGCGCTATGCGGCGGCACGGGAAGCGCTTCTGTTTTGAGAACACTGGCGGTACGCTGATTGGCTGATCAGCGTGCGGCCAGTGTTTTCAAACCCGGCAGCGCTTCCCGCTCCACCGCATAGCCCGGCGGATAGCGCTAGTTATTTCTTATTCACTGCAGGGACCCCCCACAACCGCCAGCTTTATAGACAGCGCTGCTGGTACCCGCTCGGCAAGGACACCACTGCAGGCTCCTGTCAGAAGCCGGCATGGACCCCCCTGCCCGCTCCCCAGATGGCGCAGCAGGTACCCCTTTTGCACGGGGGGCGAGGGGCGAACTGCCGCCCTCCAGTGGCCGGCGCCCTAGGCAAATGCCTAGACCTGCCTAGTGAATACTAGGCCCTGGGAAAACTGCGCATCTCACTGACCACACATGTGCAAAGGCCATTAAAGGGAAAAGTTCCGGAGGCAGAGATTGCAGCCTATAGGCTACAGTGGCTGCGGGGCCAATCTCTGGAATGCTTTGCATTGTAAAAGTTAGTAAATCTTGCAGGATCGCGCCCCTATAGATCTCTATGCTGTCCGTCCTAAATACATTTAGGTGGTACTAAATATTTCTGGCTAACGTGTGTTTTCGGGAAGACAGGCGCAAATTATTTTTTTAGTCTGCCCTGTGGCGTGGGTTGGCATATCATTTATTGAGAGTCATTTCAGGATACCATTTCTTTGTGGCATTGACTATCTAAAATGTTCATGGATTGCAAGTACAAATGTTACATCTATGTTAATCATATTTCAAGCAGACAAACCAGACTTGTGAAACTCACTAATTGTATGTATTTTAACATATGGGTATGACAAGCTGCTGAAGCATATATCTAATTAACAGAAGCAAGTGCATACTTAATTAAAAACAACTAGAGCAACTGTAAAATATTAATTGGGTGAGAGTTTTAATCAAAGGTGTCTGTTAAATGCTTAATATGTAGAATCATAAAAGATTAATAATTATGAGTAATATTTATTTTAGCATTATTAATTGGAAGTTAAGTTATAATCAGGGACAATGCTACCAGGGTACTGGTACCCGGGGAGTACCAATAAAATAAAGATGTCTCTGAAGGAGACATTCTTCTTCTACATGATGTTTGTGGCAGCTACATATCTTACTAGTGGCAAAAAATGCACTCAGTATTTTATGGTGGCCACTAAAATGCTCTCGGTGGTCACATTCATTTATTTATTATTATATACAGTTTCTTATATAGCGCATACATATTATGCAGCGCTTTACAGAGTATAGTTGAACATTCACATCAGTCCCTGCCCCAGTGGAGCTTACAATCTATATTCCATAGCACATGTACATGCGCACACAGACATTCTAGGGTTAATTTTTGTTGGAAGCCAATTGACCTACCTGTATATTTTTGGATTGTGGGAGTACCCGGAGTAAACCCACGCAAACATGGGGGGAATATAAAAACTCTGTTACTGCGCTGTGAGGCAGTAATGCTAACCATTACACCGTCCGTGATGCCCAATGCTTTTAGGATTATATAGCAGCCACATAAATACTCTGAGTATTCTATGTGGTCATAAGAATGCTCTCAGTATTGTATGGCAGCCAATAAAATGCTTTCAGTATTGTATGGCAGCCACTAAAATGCTCTCAGTATTGTATTTAGTCACAAGAGTGCACTAGTTATTGCACTGCATGGCGGTCATTAAAATTCTCTAAGCATCATCTGGCAGTCACAAATATGCTCTGGGCATTGTATGGTGCTCAAAAAAATATTCTCAAGGTTGTCACATACATATGGCAGTCTCTGAATTGCGCAATGGTGTAAAGAAAAGAAAAGTTTACGACAATAATCATTATTCTCACTGCACTTTGTGGTGGACATAAAAATACCAACTACATTTTGTGGGAGCCATGAAAAATGATTTGTATAGTTTGATGGTCTGAAATTGCCAAGTGCTTAAAATTCTATCTAGGCACAACCAGGCCCCTGATAGACAGCAAATTTGACCTACAATTAGCGGACTGACTGTCATGTTGCTATGAAGAGGAGATGAAGAAGCACCAGACTAAAAAGCACAGAGTAAGAGAAAGAAGTAGAAGAATCCTAGGTGTATAGCTTAATGGAAAACCAGTAAGTTCTGGTGAAAAGTCAAAGAGAATAACAGATGGAAAGTTGCAGTTGTGGTGGGTATTATGGGCCTTATTCTAGTTCACTCTTTCTGACAAAATCCTTCTTAGATGGACAAAACCATGTGCACTGCAGGTGGGGCAGATGTTACTTGTGCAGAGAGAATTAGATTTGGGTGGGGTTTTACTTCAAAGTGAGATCTATATTGCAGTGTAAAAATAAAGCAGCCAGTATTTACCCTGCACAGGAACAAAATAACTCATCCAAATCTAATTCTCTCTGCACATTTTACATCTGCCCCCCTGCAATGCACATGGTTTTGTCCATCTAAGAAGGATTTTGTCAGAAAGAGTAAACTAGAATAAGGCCCCATGTGAGAGCTTGCTGTGGCTCTGTCGCTGATTGTGTGTACAGTGTATAATATAAAAGAATAAGCCAACAAACAGTGACACATTATTCTTAAGGAGCCCATACACGCTCTGTTCTGGGCTCCCGTTCTGTACTTATAAAGTACACATCGTATCGCATCGCATGCATTGTGCATGCAATGCGATGCGATACGATGTAAAGCTAGTACAAAAAGTGCAACACATACTTTTTGTACTTTACGATGAGATGTGCGGGAGCGCGCATCTCATAGTACAGAACGGACGGAGCAGAACGGAGCGTGTATGGGCTCCTTTATCTAGGTAACCTATGTCTGGGTCACAATATGACTGGTCTGCTTCAGGTCCACACTCATCCTTCAGTCAAACTGTTATTTCTTGTAAACACTTCTTCAAGTACATGTACTGTCAAATGTGTTTTTGTAATTGCTATTATTATTATTATTATTATTATTATTATTTTATTATTTTCCTGATCTAGGTTCTTAATAATCTAAAAATAATATATACTAATATTTTAAGAAGTGTTTATGTGAGGAGCTGAGCGGAGGGTATTGAGAGGAGTAGGGGCGGTTTTGTGTAGCTCCACCTAGGATGCCTACAAACCTGGCACCAACCCCAGAAATGATGCAGGAGCTTTTAAAATGTTGGACATTAGACCCTTAACCTAAATAATATGAATATTATACTGTATGTCACCAAAGTATGCAATGTTTGTATAATAGCCTAGGACTTCATAGTGTCTAATATTCTTTGCAGTTTAGTCTAGGATGCACGTCTCTCTAATACACAAGTGTTAATTAAATCAAAACAGAAATAATGACCTCACAGTCTCATGCACAGATATATACATGTAAGTGGACCTGATTAAAATCATGATGCCCCAATGCTCCTATTACCGGTTATTATGGTGTGGCACTTCTTTCAGGGTCACTTACCTTGTCATCCATAGCCAGTGGCATAGCTAGAGGCTTGGAAGCCCCAGGCAAACTCTCGAGGTGGCCTCAAATATGATTAAACCCTTAGGTATACATGTTTTATTATGTCCGAATAAATTTGGTATCATGCATGGACTGGCCCACAAGGATACAGAGGGAATCCCTTGTGGGCCCACTGCCTGAAGGCCCCACTGTCTTCTTTAATGGTCAGGTTCCAGACTGTGCACTCAATATATAGTGTAAATTGGTACTATATTTGAGGGTCAGTTACATGGAGGAGCAATATCACTGATAAATATGAGTGAATGTTTTTTTTCTATAGAAATTACACTAAGAATCACCTAATGGTTAGCCAAGTGTCTGTTAGACAGCCACTGTCCATACACCCTCTTAAGCACAGGTCCTTACCATTGCAATATAATGGTGAGCCCTTCTTGCTCCATTCCGACACTATATACTGTATGAAATATGTAACAACTCTAAATACAACTTACAGTAAAGCTTCAGTTCATTGACCAACACATACTTACTGCATCACCATACTACCGTTTCATTAAAAGTCACAACTTCTAATAAAACTTTTAATAAGGGACTGCAGATTTTTCAAATATTTGTCAAGATTCCTTCAATTTTGTCTGCAAATTTAGTCCCCGAATAGGGGCTCCTATGCTGCTGGATTTGCCAAAACTCCGAAATGAAAAACATTCCAGAGCTTGGTTCTGTAGGTAATGCCATCTCCAGATGGGGCTATTCTATAAAGTAGAAGCCTACAGGCTACTATTTCACAACTTTTTGCAATAGCCGTGCATGCGCATTGCTGCACCCACTCTGTGGAATGCCCTCCCAAGCACAATATGACTCTCCTGCTGTCTCCAAACATACAAGCGTTCCCTGAAAACTCACCTCTTCAGGCAAGCTTATCAAATTCCAGAACCAGCCACTTAACCTTCATATGCTGTTCCTATCTAATCCCATCCCACTATACAGTCCACACATATCCACTCTTTTTCTTTCTTTCTTTTTCACATTTTCCATCCTCCTGACCCCTGGCCAAACTGCTGGTTCACCGTATCTTACAGCACACCAGGAACCTTTACATTCTGGTGGACTTTATGCAATAAAGAATATATATCCTTGTGAATCAATGCCTATTTCCCTATAGATTGTAAGTTTGCGAGCAGGACCCCCATACCTTTGACTGTCTTTTAAAACCCAGTTTGTTGTATCACTGTCTTCTTTGTAAAGCGCAACGGAATATGCTGTGCTATATAAGAAACTGTTAATAAATAAATAATCAATAAATTGGCTATTGCTCCAGGTGGCAGTGTGATACCACTATGCTATAAAACTGCTTCCAACTCTTCACCATGGCAGGATCTATCTCCTAGCAAGAGAATTTTAGAAAGTGTGTGTGAAAATATACATTTTCACATTGTGAATCTGAGTAAAAAATACATCCGCATTAAAAATTTGATAAATATGCCTTCTGTCAGAAAATTAGATATGCAATTTGAATTCTTTTGCATTATGGCTGACCATGATGCCAGCTGGGTGGTTGGACATCAGAATGCTACTGTGTTATGATGTTGGTCCTATTATTATGTGTAGGCCTGGTGCTGTAATCCCATCTAATCCATTGTTAACCTGGCTCCAGACTCCAAATCATTCGGGGATGAATAAAAGGCCTAATTCAGAGTTGATCATTGATATGCAAATTCACAAACCAGTTCAATTATCGCAATCCCCTCGCAATTTGACTGGCAGGAAGTCAGTGTTGGGGTTTTCTGGGAGTGTCCGAAAAACCCAAGCATGCTCAGGCTTTTGAAGGAAGGGTGATGTCAGCGCTGGCCTCGATCAGCCTGTCTCTATTGCAGAGTTGTAGAAGGGTCAGACTATGGGCTATTTCACACGCTCCGGCTCCTGCCAGGTGGTGAAACCCCGCATGGCCAAGAAGCCGTGCCGCACACAGCAGTTTACAATGGTGGGGATGGCCAAAGCCAGTGGTGGGATCCGGCTGCAACCGGGCAACCGGACCGTGGCCATCCTGTGTGAATGGACACATTTGTGCCCACTATTAACTACGGTGTGCGGCACTCAAGGCCGCCGACAGGGGAGTGCCAGGGGTACAGCTGTCCTGGGCCTCGGCCTCTGGAGGGGCCTGGGCAGCTGCCCACAGTGGCACGGCACCACCCCCTCGCATCCGCACAATGCATTCCCCCGGCGCCGGCATCCAGGCACGCACAATACACAGTGCAGCCTGCAGAGCACCGAGCCTAGGATACAGAGGGGCTCGGCGCTTTGCAGGCTGCACTGTGCAGTGAATGATGATCCGAGTCCTGACTCCTGGAGTGAGAAGATGCTGCGCTGCCGCCTGCCGCTGCCGCTGGTAAGTTATAGCAATGGGGGGGGTGCCGGCGCGAGGAGGAGGGGGGGTGCCAGTGCACGCAAGAGGGATTGCCGGTGCGCGCAAGGGGGGGGGGTGCCTCTTGGGGCCCCAGGCTGAAGGTCAGTCCTGGGCCCCAACATTACTAGTGGCGGCCCTGGCGGCACTGCTTTTTGCCGTGCAGGGTTTCGCCGCCCGGCGGGAGCCGGAGTGTGTGAAATAGCCCTTACTCACATTTGCACAGACTGGGAAAATCATTTTCACAATTAACTCACAGATTTACACAGGGTGTAGCTTAGCATAGTGGGCAAGGAGGGATATGACTCACAAGAAGGCTGTGGTCTGGGCATGTCCCCACTATGAAATTTCGTAATTACCAGCTTTCTATAATGGGGGGGGGGGTTATTACAATGACATGATGCAGAGCAAATCGCATCATTCACAACCCGCCCATTCCATTTTACTCAGTAAGTGGGTGGTGCAGGTGGCGTGGTGCAGGTGAATCTGTGAGACCTGCCCACTTCCTGGAGTGCCAGGACCACCATTGGATTTTTGGGAATTTCCTGGCCTTCCAGGAGGGTAGGGAATTATGACTTAGGTTAAAATATGTTACCTATTTGAGGTCATTTGGATATTGCATAGTATTTGCCAAATATTTTTACTGTATCTTTGTTAAATAAGAAACAATTCCTTAACATACTTTAGATCATTTGGGGGAGACTTCTGGTTTCCCATTGATTTCTGAATAATCATAAAACAACATTTCTTTAAATCAGATTAATTTTGAAGATAAAAAATGTATTCTGTCTTGTTATGCTATTTATTGGTTCAGGCTCTTATATTCTATCACAACACACATTTATTCTCTGAAAAGACGTCATTGAATAAGTGCCATCTGGCACATTTAGTTTTATCAATCAGAAAGAACATTCTGCAGCACCAACTCCTCATTGTTCCAATTTAATTGAAGAATGCAGAGTGATTATAGAGAAGATTATTTCTGTTAGACTTGAAGGATTTGCTTTTATTCTGCGCCGCACACAACATATTAAAATATTCAGCATTGTTTATCAGAATCGTGTTAAACTCAACATCAATAAATTGCACAGATATATTAATGTATCTGTCATCACATATATTATAGAAGCCATGGCCATAGTTAATTTATCTGACATAACAGTGTAGCCTTGGATAATATAAGAGGGTGGTAATACCCACAATGCCGTTTAGCTATTTTGCTGTGGACAAGTGTGGGACCTGTCATCCTTAAATACATTAAAACTGATGACTAGTCCCAAAAAGCTAATGTCATTGATCACTATACTGAAGGGAAATAATGAAGTTCAGGGATGAGGGATGACCTCATCAACAAGGCTTCCATAAATTCAAGAGTCTCCACATTTGAAACAATGAGGTCCCATACATCCAAAATACTGCATGCACCCATCTTCTTGCTGCTTCTGTCATCAACTTAGTAATTACTTGAAGCATCTGCAAAAAAAGGAGAGAAGGAGCCGGAGGACCAATCACAAACTACAATATCTTGATTGCAGCTTGTGATTGGTCTTTCCACTCACAGTTCCCCTGATTGTTAGGGCTATAAGAGGACTAGCTGCATTACTGCATGTCAGGGTGTATGCTTTCTCCTCATTCTCAGGGCATGCGTGTGTGTTTTAGATGTGCACCTGGGCTGAGAGGTGTGTATCTCTTAGAGATGCAGGGCCTGATTCAGAATTAGCAATCTGTTCGATCATCAAACGACTGCTTATATGCAACGGCCATAACAGTGGTGTAACTAAGGCTCAGCAGCCCAAGCCACTGCGGGGGGGGGGAGCCAGCAATATGTGGGTGCAGTGTCACCGCACAGTACCTGTGAATGCAGGAGCTGGAGGCAGGAGGAGAATGCCGGGGGCTGAGTGTTGGCTGCTCAGCAAGGTATGCGAAGTGCATCCTTGCCGAGATGAGGTGTGGTGCCTGGCTGCTGCAGCCTGCACCCGTCTGTGACTCTGACAGCAGCGTGGCCAGCTTCATATATAACGATCTCCCTCTCCTCCTGTCCCTGCCACACTTCGCTTGATTCATACAGACTGTGGCAGACTTTACAATCAAACTAAATCCTCACAGTAAAGCAAATTACAGTGAGGCTTTAGATTGATTATAAAGGCTGCCACAGTCAGAGAGTGAGCTGAAAGAAATGACTACAGGAACTTCGCTGTGTCCAGAGTCCGGACACCTGCTCCTGAAGCCTGCCTGCCAGGTCTGAACATCTCTGTAATGTCTGTTTAGTGGGGGAACAGGCAGATAAGGGATAACTGTGATGGGAGGGACAGGAGGCATAATTGTTATGGGTCATAGGAGCGATTATAGAGATGGGGGACAGGAAGTATTATGTATAAAAACAAATATAATTAATGTATGATAGGGGGGGGGAGGGCGCAAAAAAAAATTCTGCAGGGGGGCGCAATATTTCTAGCTACGCCACTGGGCCATAATTGGCAAATTAATATCCATAGGTGTTTAAGTAGCAGACACAGTGTGATTGACAAGAAACATGGCATTTTCTGGGTGTGTTTGTAAAAGCTCAGGCGTACCCAGGCTTTTTTTGGGAGGGTCTCTGACATCAGTGATTACCACTTCCAGCCTGGTTCTTGAGCATATTTGTGGAAGCCCCAGGGGGAGATTCTGTAACATTCGCGCCGATGTGATCAATTTACCGTTTGTTTCCCGCAGTTATTTCGCGGCGGTTAACCCGAGGGACACCGCTGCGATAAAGGTTAGAGAATCTCCCCCCTAGTCTGGTGCAGATGGAAAAAAAAAACTGATCAATGATTTACTTTTTTTGTGAATGGATCTGCGAATGGATGGAGGGTAAGGGTTTTGGGGTGGGTGGGAAGGTAAGTAAACTTGTCCAATGAGCGTATTCCCCTGTTCGGCATGCCAGCATCGGTATATATCCGGATGTATTCCTTATACTGTATTGCAGACTTCATGGCTGAATGACAGGGATTGCTCTCAATGCAAACCATAAATGATATTGCTAATTGTGTAGATGTGTGTGTCTACTACGTACAGCAAATAGATGGCTTATAAAGGCATCTCCTGAAGCACTTTATGTACAATATTGTATTGATCTTTTCTTAGCATACCGTACATTGAAACCACCCCGAGCAAACAAAGCGTTCCTACTGCTTTACTGAACATTCATTAAACCAACTCCTCCAGTAACCCAAGTCCTGCAAATTTATATCACACAGCTTTAAATGTTTCCACCTCCACATTGCCTGGTGAACTCTTCCGCTGTGTTACAGTATTTACAACACGCTTTTTAAATGTTCAGTTTTTGACTGCTGTCATCCTTGTAATATCTAATATGCCATACATCAATGTGCAGTATTCAATGCACATTAACAAAATGTGCAGCGAATCCTGTTTAGGATTCACTGCACATTCGCAGGGTTCCGGAGGGCTGGAGCATTCGCTGTCAGCCCTCCATGTCACCCTATTCAACTTGTCAGGGGCAGCCTGGCGGCGAATCCGCAGGGAGCTGGGAGACAGCGGCAGGCAGGGAGATGGAAGTCTCCCTGCCTGCGCCTGACACTGAGGAGGGCTGCCAGGACACTGGCAGAGCCCCCCCAGAGCTGGCAGGGGGCTGGGATCATCAGCCGCTGCACTCTGGTCCCGATCGTGCATATGTAATGATCAGGACCAGAGTGCAGTGAATAAATGAATATTAATGAGCTGCTCTTGGTTCCCGGCCCCCTGCTGGCCAAAGTGTATAAAAAAAATGGTTAAATTTTTTTTTTATAAAATTAAATATATATTAATGTGCTTTAAGCACATGATTACAAATAGCATACCCCTTCATAGAGAAAAATCTGATTTTTTGACACCAAACTTCCCCCGCAAAACCCTTTATTTCAAAAGATCACTTTCCTGTTCACCTAAAAAAGATGCCGAATGGAAAACAGCGAATCATGGCAAAAATCTGGGAGAAAGCAATTCGCCATCCTAGCATTGAACTTGTACTAATAATAATAATAATAATAATAATACAATATTTGTACGTACATAGATGCTAATACAGAGGTGAATGATGTTTGCTGCAGTTCTAACACCGTGTGCAATTCTCGTTTGATTAGCAACAGTTATAAAGAGAAACCACGGCCAACAGCACAGAAGATCTCTGATAGGCTGAGCTGACCTTTAAGGGTTATTATGGAAACTTGCTATAGAGGTTAAAAAATATTATGCGGAATGATTTTTCTAGACATCACAGTTATACCACCCATGTACCTTGCATTTCTCATACAGGATTTTACACATAATGGAGGTCATTCTAGTTGATTCACTCCCCCCCCCCCCCCCCCTTCCCAGCAATCGTGCTGGGGAGCAATATTTGTTTCTGCGCATGCGCAAAACCATTTATGTGCATGTGCAGGCTCAGTTGGCGAACGGATGCGGCGACTTACATAGTCAGTGGCCCGTTCCTCGCAATAAGCATGTACAGTATGAACAACAATGATAATTAAAGTATGGGAGGGTGTACTAGAAACTGCAGGAGTGTTTATAAAGTGAGAGATTATAATGAAATAAACTATGATCAATCTAGTAAGTGTAATGGCTCGGCAGCCCATATAGAGGCATCCCAGAGGGAGGGAACACCTCCCAATGGGACTGCCTTGGGCACTGGCAGGTCAGACTTCCAATAAGAAGTCCCTGCCAGTCACAGTAAAGCCAGTGCAGTCTAACAGGCTGCATCTGGCTTCACTACAGTGGTGGATTTTACCTGGGGGAGCTGCAGCCCTGCAGCCGATAGTTAAAAACCACCACTGGTTCCTATATAGTTTTGGGGCAAACATGTAATGCAGGAATGGCTTTATTGAAAGTGGAATGTGATTATCATTTTGTTTCTGAGAGTAGTAGTAGTAATAGTGTGATATCCTTTATATAAGCATGTTAGTACTGGTCCCGATCAGGATGTATATATCTATGCATATGGTGGCTGGAGAGGGGAGCTTTTGTGAACAGTATTTGTGCGGACTGGGTATTGCCAGCCACAGCATGTGTCCCCTGCAATTACACAGAGACTGGCTGAGTGGCTGTGGCAGAGATTCTCTGGGTACACGGCATTAAGCACCCCCAGACTTAGACTGAATGGCTGTACAGCCCCCTGGTTCAATAAAGCTATCCGGAGCGTGGCAGGAGGGGAGGCCGGTAAAAGTCCACGAGCTGGAGGGCAGTTTACGGGGCACCCGGATAAAGAGGACGGTTAGCGGTGTCGCAGATTGATTGGAGTGGACGGGGAGAGAGACGGGGAGCAGAGAGGCACGGTCGGTAGGGAGGAGGAACCAGACTTACCCGGAATCCCGAAGCCCGGGCGGGTATAGCAGAGATTCACCGCGTCCCGACCGGCAACAGCAGTGACGGAGCCAGCCTGAGTCAGACGGAGACAGCGAGGAAGTGCAAGGTGCGTCATAGCGAAGGCGGAGCTGGAGGCGGCGCCGCCATAGCGCTCAGCCAGTAACGTGGTGAGTGTTTCACACACCCCCGGCCAGCCCGACTGTTCTTATAGTGCATACGCGATGCCATACACCCGCCTCCATATCAGTGACATCAGCTATAACACGGCTAAACCGGGCTTCATGGAAGTCAGGGGACGCCTGTAGAAATAATCCCAACACTAATTGTCATTGCTTCAGGAGTATACCGTGGAAATCCTCCCTACCATCCCCAATCAGCCTATAGTGTGCCTAGTGAAACAGGGGCTCCCTACACCTGCTGCTAACTTAACTGCAGACCATATCCCACGGCTAAACCCGGCTTTCTCGAAGTCAGGGGACGCCTTATAGCAACTCTGCAGCCCCAGCTGTCACGGAAGAAGATAACTGTAACCAGTAGCCAGAGGCAAAACCCGGCAGTAGCATTGCCAGGGGACTCCTCTGTGAACATAGCGGAATAGTGGAAAAGGAAGCTAGCGAAAGACTAGATAGTTAAAACCTACTGCCATAGCAGAGAGAGAGACAGTGATAGACAATTTCCAGCTAATACTAAGGAAAGGAAATTACTTACCTGCAGGGATTTCCGGAATCTCAACTAGGACTTGTGTTCATCAAGGACAGTGGCCACGGGGAGGGATACTGTATAGAGAGATAAAGCGCTTTTGGTTATATAGAGTAAGTGTTGAGTTATTGCGCAATAACATAAGAGTAATCCAATAAGTATACTATTGTGCCTAGTACACTGTTGATAAATTATAGTCATAGTAACAATTGAATAGGTCAGGAATTATTACATATTTAATGGTTCTAGGAAAATATTAGTATAGAATAAGAGTAAAGAATAAGAAAACAGGCACATATTGTTATCAAAACGGATGTTAATATTGTGTAACTGATATTGCGTTTATAGGAAAAGAAGCCAGAGATCGGAGAATTCAACTTATATTCCAGTACAATAAAAGTGTTATTCTGGTGTTACTATTGTTATCCTAAATAAATGTTTAATGTTGATTACGATTCGGTTGTAATAAAACTGTTCGGATATATTATGTGTTACGACCTTTCTACAGCGACTTATAGAGAAATAGTACTGATCGAAGTATAGAAAGGTCACAATAGTGTATAGTTCAACTGTTATTTTCTATTTTTGCTATGACTACTAATATCGATGGAATGGTGTATAGATAAATTAGGAAAGGATCAACCGAACAGCAGTCCCATTTACTGGGAGGGAGGGGGGATGCCCCAGGTGACAAAAATCCTAGCTTCAGTCATGCCAAAAGAACTGAGACATATCATACCAGTAGTCTTGAGAAAGTTCTGATTGAGAACACAATTAAACGTATATTACAACTATTACCCTACAAGCACATTTGTACATCATTATTAGCAGTATCCATGGGACTAATTAGCCTCTCCAACCACAAGGAACCTTTATATAGATGTGAATGTTTACACAGAGCTGAATCAGTGCGTACTGACGGATACGCTTGAGTTGGTTTTATTAACACCAGCAACTAAGAAGCGCCTAATTCTTTGTATATCATTTGTTCTTGCCAATCACGTATATTATGTTGGCTATTAAAAACGGGGGTTTCATAAAATGCTGAGTTTACTGACATTATAACATATCAGTGGCTTCTGCAAACATAAAGTATCAGTCAGATGCAACCTGCCATAAATAGGAAATGTTACTGGATATAGTATAACTAAATTTACAGTTGACATTGACAAAGTTAATAACTTTAGCAGCTAAATCAATGTATTGTGTGTTATCATATAAACCTGAAAAAGTAACATCTCAACTTGAAACTACTCAATGAAAATAGTTGGGTGATGCCACTGGAGATAATATGGAGATAATATGTGGCATAAAATGTCAACTGAGAAATATTTTATTCAGATCTCGTCTCCCAGTGTCAAGAAAAACTGGAACTTGCCTTTTAAATATAGTATTAAACGTGTCTTATCAACTATAGGGGCCTCCACACGGGGAGATGATGTAGCGCTCTGAGTGATGCTAGATGGCTCAGAACACTTCAGCAAGATCGTTCAGCACAAAGGCGATGTTTCAGCGTTGTGTGTTGAGTGCTCTGGCAAGACCACTGTTCTCCGGTGAGAACATTGGCCCTAACACCGGCGATTATAGATTTATCCTGCAAGCTGGATATTAATCGCCGGGCAATAGTACCACATGGAGCCGTGCATCGCTATGGCCCATACACACGGAGCGATGTAGGGCCATTTTCTAAGCGATCTAGTGAGATTGCTTAGAAAATGCCCTCAAATTGCAGGCTCCATAAGAATCTCAGTAACAAAGCAAAACAATGTATTAGACATCACATGCAACTGCTGTAACCCAAAAATGGCTGACCTGTGCCTGAGTTCACAGCTAGCTTTTGCAACCAGGGGCTACCGGTGATGCGTATAATACAGTAGTGGCGCAAATGCAAATTTTGCATTTGCATCATGGGGTGGGGACCCAACATACAGGGAGGACTTACCATTTGCTGGGAAGCCCCCACCTACCCACCCCTTGCCTCCACCCAAGGTTTTTAATTTTGCGAAGATTCACAAATCTACAACCCAAGCTGAATTAGGCCCAAAGGGTCTAATTTCAGTTATTTTTACAATAATGTATATTAATCTAAAGAATATAATTTACAAAAAAAAATATATATACTTTTTGTAATTAAAAACTTATTTTTTGTAACTTATTTAAATTATTTTGTGTGCAAAAAACATACACAAAGGGGATGTCTATCACGGTCCTTTAGTATTATCTCCCTGTGACATTTTCTCTTCATTTACAGATACCGCAGTAGGGTGAGCGCACCCTGGTATGTGATGGCATTATCACAGTTGGAGCTGATAAGAGGGAGTGGGCCCCCCTGTCCCTCCTGTTTTAAGTGCATCAGCCCCCATCCCCACCCAAAAGCTTAATCTGGCACTGGGTGAATAATACATTGCATTTTTAGGTGCTTTACTGTATTAAAGGCATGTTCGGTTCCACCAACAATTATACTTTTTGTGCACAAGCCCGGATATAGCAGAGATCGGTTCTCATCTTATACACCTTATACATTGGTTGGTAAACATGTTCAGATCCCCAATGGCACTTTTATTTATTTATTATTTATTTACAGTATAACAGACTTTGCAACGTTCTCCGGATTCCATCGAGCATGCTTATAAAAACTGCTTCATCTGATTTTACACTGCTTCCATTTTTGCATTACATACAGTTACTTTGCTATTTTAATTATAAAAAAAAACTACATACTGTATAATACTCACTTTATTCCCCAACAACAAATATTCAATTTGCCACGGTCTAGTACACCTTTTTATTGTCTGCATCTCTTTTATTAGTTTCCAGCTGACCCAGCCAAAATGTAATCAAGATTTAAGATCTCTGAATACAAAACTACTAGTTCAGAACATAATTACAGCTCAGGAAAGACTTCTATCTACAGTATGTAGCATTAGACTGCCACAAGGGAAACCTGTTACCCGTGAAAGGTTTCATTTCAACATCCTATTGACACGGTTGAACTATAATTTGGAAAAGTGCCCCCGAAAATATCCGGTCAGCATAATTGCCTATAAAGGCTGTAGAGGCTTGTAGTTCCGATGCTTAGCAACTTCTAAAACATTGAGATTATTAAATGGAAATATCCTACTAATGTAGTCACTGTAATTACACAGAGATTGTTTCCTTAGCTACTATTACTTATTTACAAGCTTTATTTAACTATTGCTACTTATAGTTTATCATTAAAACTATGCAGATTATATATAGTTCTTTATCACAGAACAATGGGACGTTTCTATTAGTGTATATTATTACTCGCCATTTAATGACTAGCATGTAATATCCCATCAAGCAAACAATAACAGGTTTCAACTTGTTTTATTCCATGTCTAATGATAATTCCCTTTAGCTTATCTGTAGTACTTTTCACATAATTCCATGATGTAAAAAGCCGCAAGATCTGTAAATGTCATAGTAAAAATGCATTAACTTCTGAACTTATCCTTTAATTCAGAGCTTTATTAATTTTTCCAAGAGGTTACCAGTTCTCTGTTGCTAAGATGGAGTGAAATGTCGTTTATTGAAAGAGAGACACGTGCTGGATCCATATTGAACATAATTTGCACTAAAGAATTCCAGGTAATTTAGCATGTAGCCAGTGGAGTAGTAATAGCTAGCCCATGGTGGCTTGGAGGCAGCTGGGTGGCTTGTAGGCACTGGGTGTCTGCAAGGGGGCTATT
The DNA here is from genome assembly GCF_055691185.1 of Crinia signifera. Lineage (NCBI taxonomy): Eukaryota > Metazoa > Chordata > Amphibia > Anura > Myobatrachidae > Crinia > Crinia signifera. Next base: position 73,818,879 of record NC_139219.1, on the reverse strand, counting down.
GCTACCACTGCCTGGACTACAGTCAAATTGTGTCTCTGGTTCTGTCTCTCCTGCCCCCATTGAAAATGTCCCTTAGAAAATGAGAGACAGTTAATATTAATGCTAATGGAGGTGGCAGCCATTTTGAGACTGACATTTTCACTAATAGCAGATGCAGCAGAACGGATCGGGAGCCAGGGAAAGAGGTGGCTGGAGGGAGAGGTTGAAGAGGTGGCTGGAGGGAGAGGGGGGACACCTGACAATGAGCAGGTACCGGTTGAGGGGGTGCCTGAAAATTTTACCGATGATGGGGCCAAATTAAATATAGTTATGCAACTGAATTAGGGATGGCCATCGACTATCGATGTTCCCAAAACATTGATGGTTGGAACCTAGTGCTCGATGTTTTGGGCATCGATGGGTGAGGGTCAAAAAGTTTTAAGCCATCGATGGACAGCATCCAATGGTTCAGCATCCTTCCGGAATTAAAGGCCAGGGACACTTGTCAACTAGTCTGGGTCATTCTGAGGTCACCCTGCCCGTCAGTGTGGCATTGCCTGAAATTACTGGGCAAGATGGTGGCTACTTTCGAGACTCTTTAGTTTGCCAGATTACATTCACCGCCGTTTCAATGGAACATTTTGGCATGTTGGTCAGGGGATCCCAAGACCATGAAAACAGAAAAGGTTATCTTGACACCAGAAACACGGACTGCCTTATTTTGGTGGACGGATGTGGAGTCTCTCCAATTGGGTCGTTCTCTTCGGTCATGGGATTGGCTGGTGGTCACCACCGACGCCAGTCTCAGGTGCTGGGGAGCAGTGTCCCTGGACTTGAGATTGCAGGGCCTATGTTCCAGGGAAGAATTGTCCTTGCCGATCAATGTACTGGAACTGCGGGCAGTCTGGAAGACGCTGTTGCAGGTGGAAGAGATTCTTAGGGGATCTTCTATTCTGATCCAATCAGACAATGCCATGGCTGTGGCGTATCTGAAACACCAAGTCGGCACTAGCAGCAAGATGGCAATGAAGGAAGTGTCTCGGATTTTCAAGTGGGCAGAGGCCAATGTTCCGGCCTTATCTGCTGTTTTCATTTCGGGAATTCGTAATGTGGAAGCAGATTTCCTAAGCAGAGAGGAGCTTCTGGAAGGAGAATGGGCATTATATCCACAAGTGTTTCAGGAGATTGTAGCTATTTGGGGACTTCCAGAAGTGGACTTGATAGCGTCCTGGCACAATTGACAGTTTGGCATATGTCTCCCCGCCATTTCCCATGCTTGCCCGGGTTCTGAAGAGGGCGAGGGCGCAAGGAGTATGCGTCATCCTGATAGCGCCAGATTGGCCAAGGAGATCTTGGTATTCCAACATTCTGAGGTTATCGACAGATTTGTGGCGTCTTCCTCTTCGGCCAGACCTGCTCAGACAGGGACCCTTCTTACATCAGGACCTAGCTCCGCTAAATTTGACGGCCTGGCTCTTGAAACCTCTATCTTAAAGAAGAAAGGGTTCTCAGAGGCTGTTATCCATACCATGATTAATGCAAGGAAACCGGTTTCTGCAACAAACTACAGTATTATAGGGTTTGGAAAACATACATTAGATGGTGTGAACAGCAGAAAGTTCACACGTTTAGGTTTAAAGTTTCTAGACTTCTAGAATTTTTAGAGGGTGGATTCTCCTCGGGCTTGAGTCTTCAATCTTTGAAAGTTCAATTATCGGCCTTGTCTATCTTTTTTCAAAAGAAAGTAGCATTGTTACCAGAGGTACAAACCTTTCTCCAAGGAGTTACTCGGCTGAAGCCACCTTATAAACAACCAGTAGCACCTTGGGATTTGTCCTTGGTATTGTCAGTTCTTCAGAAACCTCCACTTGAACCATTGAGGTCGGCTGACATGAAATTTGTTACTTTTTTGTTGGCAACCGCCTCTGCAAGGCATGTTTCTGCGTTTGGGGCCCTATCATGATATTTCATGATGATATGGCTGTGCTGCGAACAGTTCCTAAGTTTTACCTAAGGTTGTTTTTTCCTTTCATTTAAACAAAGAAATTGTTCTTCCGGTGTTCAGTCCTCCTGAGGAGGTCAGAAATAGGGACAGGCTAAAGAATTTGGATGCAGTTCGCGCTTTGAGCATTTATGTGGACAGAGTGAAAGAGCTCCGTAAAATGGATTTACTATTGGTCTTGTATGATGTACATAAAAGGGACTGGCCAGCTTCAAAGCAGACCATTGCTCTTTGGTTAAGGTCGGTAATTGCTTTTACCAAAGTTGGCAGACCAGTGCCCTCCAGAATTAATGCTCATACCACCAGGTCAGTTGCAGCTTCATGGGCTGTACGCCACAGGGCTACGGGGCTATGGCAGAGCAAGTATGCAGGGCTGCCACTTGGTCCTCTGTTCACACATTCGGACGAGCAGTGATGAGAACTGCAGACCTGAGCGTACCCTCCCAAAGGACCTTAAACGTCCCATGGTTGAGCTGTGTCACAAGTATGGATGAAAGAGGAAAAGGTTTTTTTTTGTAAGAACTTACCGTTTGAATCCCTTTCTCTACTTCCATCCTGGTGACACAGAGATCCCTCTCTTACGCTCAGTAAGTAATGCCGTTTCATGTGTTGTCACGTTATAATGGTTACGTTTACTTGATTGTGCATATTATATGTTCAGGCATTGTAATGATTTAATGTATCATAGTGTGCTCTGGAAGTTGCTCTGAGGAATGCTGGGATGCCGAAGGGAGGAGCCTGCCTCTCAAAGCTTTAGCATAGGTGCCTGGCTCCTTCGGACCCCGCCTACATCACATGGTTGAGCTGTGTCACTAAGATGGAATCAGAGAAAGGGATTCGAATGGTAAGTTCTCACAAAAATCCCCTTATATTGCATTCTGCCATGCATGCATAATAATATACCAGATTAATAACAACAATGCACTGGAAAAAAAAACCACCAAACTCCTATGCAGTATATTACCCCTGTGGACCAGTCCAACCCTGCAAGAGACAGTCACTCGCTGGAGACCTGTATGAAGCCCTCTCTTACATCCTCTTCAACCAGTATAACAGAGAGTATGGTGTGCTATCACTTGCTCAATAAACCTTGCTCTTCCTGGATATATGGACTGGTCTTTGGGTCAATACATTCCACTAGTGTGTCCTTTAAGTCTGCTAAACAACAAACCTTACATATATTTCCAACAACAATAAAAATCTACTAAACTTTTCACATATAGCAGGTGAAACCCTCCTTGTTATTGCTATAATTCTGTAACAAAATCACAATAGTACATATTAGTATCACATGAATCCCAAATCTAATGTAACATATAATATGGTAACCATGGTGAGGGATCTATCATCTTGTAGCTGATTATAGGTATCACTGTCCTATCAGGTCAAGGCTGATAGGACAGTCTCGGAAAACAGACTCCATTACTGAACTATGGGGGTCCTTCTGGTTAGCTCGGTAAGCTGTTAGGATTGCAGTTTACCAAGCACCAGAGACGCCACCAATCTGAGCTGCAGCCCACCTCCGTTGCCGCCGATTCCCCTCTGTAACATGTGAGGGGATATGTAACAAAAGCACATCCCCTTGCATGTCTCCATATGATTTCTCCTGCCTTTGCTAAATGATTTCTCCTGCCTTTGCAAATAAAAGTCAGTGGGACCTGACTTTTATTTGCAGCAACCAGGACAAAGACGGGTGGGCAGCTGACATCCTGTGATGTCAGTGACCAGGGAAGTGTGGGCCCTCCCGCATAGCCATGGGGACCCCCATCTTTTTCATGGGGATGCTCATAAAACAGTGGGCGTTCCCATGAGTGATCCTTGTCCCCGCCGCCATCTGCCCCCGGCCTGCCCCGATGTATGCGAAAGGCTCGGCGACAATGCAAGTCGCCAAAGCCATTCGCAAAGGGGAACTGCACATGCGCATTATAGACCACAAACATCGGGACGGAGACGAACTCGCAGGAATGCGAGTCAATCAGAATGACCCCCTACATGTATTGCAAATGTAACTTAATATATAGTGGGAATCGCAGGAAAGAGTGAAGGAGCCCATAGCGCATTGCCCTGTAGTCAGTTACAAGAGTCATCATTAAGTAAGTGCATATAGAGCTAAATGCTATCCATAAGTAATTCATCTAAAGATTAAACTATATGGAGAGAAAAATAAATACAGCAGTGGTCAAAAATATAACATTTATTATTTTAAGAATATTGGCGTTCATTCAAAACCTTGGGGATATCTGCTTTGTATCTTTAAAATTCAAAGTTCTTTTAAATGTGTATTACTGTCATGGATATTTTTTAAAGATTCTATCAACAACCATAAAGCTTAAGGCTTAGCTATTAATCTGATGTTTAGATAAGAAGTGTTTTTGAAGATGATGCAGTTTGTTCTTGTGATTTATGAATTTATGAATGTTATTGATATTGATGCTGTTTATCACATAGTTTAATTTCTGTATGTTTTTCCCCATATATAATATACCACACAGAATGGCTTAAAGCCAACCACACGAGTCATTTGACATTAATGTTTGATACAATGGCAAATACTTTCTTATGGGGTCTACACATTTAGCGATGTGTATAGATGAGTGTTCTGAGCGATGCTAGAATGCTTCTGAGCTTAGATCACTCAGCACACAACGCTGCACGGCCAGTGTTCTCCATCGAGTCGGCCCCAACCGACTAATAACCAGCATGCAGGTTATTAATCGTCGGTAGATACCGACGCGCGGTGCCACACATCTATATCATTGTGGCCTCTACATACACACAGCAATGTAGGGGCATTTTCTGTGAAATGGCGCCGTCATTGTCATCTGTGCTGCATGCAGTTGGGAAGGGTCAGGTGAGGTCACTGACGTTATTGTTTACCCATACAGAGTGAGCCTTTCTCATTAAAGCGTCTCCTGGCGATTTTATGTCCATGCACCATCCCCTGCCCCTCCGCCAGAGTCCGACAGAATGGGGCATGCAGGCACAAGACGCTCGCACGTCCCATTCCGTCGGAAGTCCTGCAGCCGGCTGCCCATCTCCCCTGCTCTCCGCCGCTCGCTGCCTGTCTCTCTGAAGTGAAGACGGTCAGGGAAGCACCCGGTTCCCGGTCCCCGCTGCCTTGCAGAGTGGGACGTGCAAGCGAGTGAGACGCTCACGCGTCCCCTTCTTCCGGCCAAACCACCAGCGCTATAGATATGTCCCGCTGGCTGGCTGGCTGGCTGAGGCTGGCTCCATCTGTATCATTTGCCTGGATAGAGCTCATATCTTTTCTTGTGTTTATGGCATAACGGAAGGGCTATAAACTCCTATTATAAGGATGGTTGTTTCTTGCTGGTTGACTTTACATTGAATACTTTACAATTGTTCTTACTGCCCAAGCAGCACAGCTTATTCAGCTAAATTTGGGCAAATCTGGAATGAAAACTTTGTTGTTTGCTGAAAATCAAACCCATTGATTTGCTCATCCTTAATAGTCAATTTCGTTTTTGTAAATGTAATCCTCTACTAATCAGTGTTAACATGTATTAATGCTGCAAATTAATTTACATAAAGCAAATTATATATTACAAATGTTCACAGACAATTAATTGTATTGTTGCTGTTTTAAGCCTGTGTATTTGTTACCAGATTTATGGCAGAAGGGCTAAAACTAGATATTTAAAACGTTGGAAAAATGACTTTAATTAAATTACTCCCCAAAGAGAGGTTGGAAGATTATACGTCCTCACAATAAATACACGGTATTATCTTTGCATTTTATTAAAAGTCTTATGAGTTATATTTTACGCTTCATGCTATTTTTATGATATCTGTGGGGATGAGCAGTTAACTGTGTTAAAATAACTAATGGAAAGGGGGTGTAATAGAAATCCATCTTATGCATTGCCTTTGCTTATTATTTTAATGAACTCTCATGCAAAATAATAATAAAGAAACATATTTAATCATTATTTATGGGTGTGGAAAACCTAAGTACTGATTCCCTTTATGGGTTGATGAGAGTGTTGCAATATATTTTTTGGCAATAAATATTACTGTATTTTTATCTCTATTGCAATTAAAAGCATGGCAGGAAACATACAAATTGCTATTTATTATCTTTTTTTTGGGGGGGGGGAAATGTTATGGAGACACATTCTTGGTTGTTTGTTTTACTGCTGCTGCACAGATGTACAGTAAATGCAACTGTTCCATTGTTTACCTACTGGTCCGTCTGACGAGTAGAAGAAAGCCTGTACTGTTGACTTAGCTTTATCATGTTTTAAGTAAGGATAAACAGGAAGGGAAATATACTCTGTAGCTGGATAATCTTAGGTAACATTTTTATTTCATAAATAATATAAAGTGTGATATAAAAAGCTTCCACACAAGTACATAGACACACATAAGTCATGTATTGAGAAAATAGGCCAGTTTTATCCACCCTAATAGACAGGTGGAGACAGTGGGGTAAATTTATTAAGTTCGAATGGGTATGAATGAACCCATTCAATGTGAAACACGGCTGGGACCCGGTGCCTGGCAAATTTACAATCAGCCGAATTCGGTTGATTTGTCGTATTTATATACAGCAAGGTCAGCCAAATTCTGCTGTACGAATGTATACACCATCGATAGAACACAGTTTTCTATGTGATCAGCAAATTTACAATTATTCTTACTGCTGAATTTGGATAAGAATTCAGCAGGAAATACAAATGACAAGTTAACCCTTGTTTTTGCGGCGTGTTTTCCTGAGATACATGCAGGCTTCTTTATTTATTTATCCTATCTTTTACACAGGGCAGCATTGCATGGATCTTAATGATCCGAGCGATGCTGTCGGGTCGTACGTATTTGGTTGCTGGTAATTCGGCAGCCAAATACTAATGACTATGACATCGAAAATAGAAATCCTGAGAATACGGCAGCTTTGTAAATTTTCTGTATTCTCCGTTTATATTTTCAGGCTGTTCATGGCCGAGCCAGTTCGTACAGGTTTGTACGGGGATCGGCCATTTTCAGACAATCTTAGTAAATTTACCCCAGTGTGTCCACGTCAGGGTATAAGGGGAAGGGAAGAAATGTGGCCAAATGTTAAGAATAATCATTTTCAATAAAGTAACCCAACACTTTCTAGAGCATTTATTGTATACTATATAAAACAAATATTGCAAATATTCTGTGTTTTTTCATTGTACCCGCTTTACATTAAGCACTGATACAATCAGGGGTGCATCTAGGGGACCCAGTGCACCTTGCAAAGTGGATTGAAACCCCTGGAATGACTCCCAGACTAGGTCTACAAGCTGATATAGGTCCAGATTGGGTGCTGTTATCATGCAGTGTAGGACTTCCGGTATCAGAGAAGCCTTGACGAGGCCCGGAAGCTTAACATATCTTTTGCAAAATATATGTAACTAAGAACTTTGAATGACCCTCTATTATGTTGGTTTTTCAAATCTTATTACTAATGCCCTTTGGTGTGCTGGGGGTTAAATACCCCTCCCTTGCAGCACCTGGGGGGCATTACTAGTTTGATTGAGCAGCTCTCACCACTGTTTTTAAAGGTAAATTATGTCTCTGTTTGTCAGCTGCAATTAATTTACAGTCTGACTGGGAATCAACATTATCATTTAACCCCTTCCCGCCGCAGCCTGTTTTTGCCTTCCTGACAGAGCCCTTTTTTTCAAATCTGACAGGTATCACTTAAGTGGGGATAACTTTTTTTTGCTTTTACTTATCCCAGTGATTTTGAGATTGTTTTCTCGTGACACATTGTACTTCAAGTTAGTGGTAAATTTGGGTCGATACAGTCTGTGTTTTTTTGTGAAAAATACCAAAATGTCGTAAAAAAATGGAAAATTTAGCAATTTTCAAAATGTTAAATTTTCTGCTTGTGAGACAAATAATCATACCACTCAAAATAGTTAATAACTAACATAGACCATATGTCTACTTTATGTTTCCATCATTATTTCAACATCCTTTTAATTTTTTTGGACACTAGGAGGCTTAAAATATGAATAGCAAATTCTCAAATTTTCAAGAAAATTTCAAACACTGATTTTTTTAGGGACCAGTTCAGTTCTGATGTGACTTTGAGGGACTTGTATGTGAGACACCCCCATAAATGATGCCATTTCAAAAACTGCACCCCTCACAGTATTCAAAACAGCATTTTGGAAGTTTGTTAACCCTTTAGGTGTTTCACAGAAATTAAAATAAAGTGTAGGTGAAATTTCAAAATTTCATTTTTTTTGCAGATTTGCAATTTTAATACATTTTTCTAAGGAACACAGTAGATTTTACTAGAGAAATGTGACTAAAAATTGATTCCCCCAATTCTTTTGTTTTCATAAATATCCTATATGTGGCCCTAGTGTGCACGTTGACCAAACCACAGGCTTCATAATAGAAGGAGCACCTACTTGATTTTGGAGCCTCCTTTTTATGAGATTATTTTTTAGGCACCATGTAGGTTTCTAGGCACCATAAGATGCTAAAAGTTAGGAACCCCCCCACAAGTGACCCCATTTTGCAAACTACACCCCTCAGGGAATTCATCTAGGGGTATAGTGTACATTTCAAACCCCCAGGGGTTTCACCAATTTTGATACAACTGGGCTGTGCAAATGAAAAATTACATTTTTTACACAAAAATGCAGTTCTGGCTCAAAATTTTTCATTTTCACAAGGAATGAAGGAGACAAAGCACCCCAAAATCTGTGCCCCAATTTCTCCCGAGTACGGCAATGCCTCACATGTGACCAAAAAATACCATTTGGGTGCATGGCAGGACTCAGAAGGGAAGGAGTGATTTTTGGATTTTGCAGCTCAGATTCTGGTGGAATGTTGGTGGGTGCTATGTCGCATTAGCAAGACCCCCGAAGCACCAATACAGTGGAACCCCCCCACAAGTGACCCCATTTTGCAAACTACACCCCTCAGGGAATTCATCTAGGGGTATAGTGTACATTTCAAACCCCCAGGGGTTTCACCAATTTTGATACAACTGGGCTGTGCAAATGAAAAATTACATTTTTTACACAAAAATGCAGTTCTGGCTCCAAATTTGTCATTTTCACAAGGAATGAAGGAGACAAAGCACCCCAAAATCTGTGCCCCAATTTCTCCCGAGTACGGCAATGCCTCACATGTGACCAAAAAATACCATTTGGGTGCATGGCAGGACTCAGAAGGGAAGGAGTGATTTTTGGATTTTGCAGCTCAGATTCTGGTGGAATGTTGGTGGGTGCTATGTCGCATTAGCAAGACCCCCGAAGCACCAATACAGTGGAACCCCCCACAAGTGACCCCATTTTGCAAACTACACCCCTCAGGGAATTCATATAGGGGTATAGTGTACATTTCAAACCCCCAGGGGTTTCACCAATTGTGGTACAACTGGGCAGTGAAAATGAAAAATTTAATTTTTTACACAAAAATGCAGTTCTGGCTCCAAATTTTTCATTTTCACAAGGAATGAAGGAGACAAAGCACCCCAAAATCTGTGCCCCAATTTCTCCCGAGTACGGCAATGCCTCATGTGTGACCAAAAAATGGCAGGACTCAGAAGGGAAGGAGTGATATTTGGATTTTGCAGCACAGATTCTGGTGGAATGTTGGTGGGTGCTATGTCGCATTAGCAAGACCCCCAAAGCACCAATACAGTGGAACCCCCCCACAAGTGACCCCATTTTGCAAACTACACCCCTCAGGGAATTCATCTAGGGGTATAGTGTACATTTCAAACCCCCAGGGGTTTCACCAATTTTGATACAACTGGGCTGTGCAAATGAAAAATTACATTTTTTACACAAAAATGCAGTTCTGGCTCAAAATTTTTCATTTTCACAAGGAATGAAGGAGACAAAGCACCCCAAAATCTGTGCCCCAATTTCTCCCGAGTATGGCAATGCCTCATATGTGACCAAAAAATACCAGTTGGGTGCATGGCAGGACTCAGAAGGGAAGGAGTGATTTTTGGATTTTGCAGCTCAGATTCTGGTGGAATGAATGGTGGGTGCTGTGTGGCATTAGCAAGACCCCTGAAGCACGGTGAAATGATGAACCTAATAATCCATAGATGTGTGGTATATTTTAAAACACTCCTTTATACATAGGCCGGGTTTTTCGGGGCAAGTTTCACAGTGGAAAATAGTATCCTTTCTTATTCCCTTTTTATAGCAAACTTTGCACCTTTTTTGTGTCCTGCCCTTTCTTGCAGTGGAGGGGATTTCGTTAGGAAAATGCTGCCCTGGTACAATACGGGGGCCAGTACTAGAAGTACTGGGGCCCTCTGCCTGCTGGTTCCCAAATATTAGGCCCTTTATGACTTCCTCTTGAAAGTGCATAAATGTCCCCCTCTGGCTGGTAGAATGGAATAGCACGTAAGCGTTATACAGTGCCATCTGGATGATATACACGGCCAGCTTCTTGTACCAGATTTTTGTTTTCCGCAGGGGACTGTACGGCTTCAGTACCTGATCTGAAAGATCCACTCCGCCCATGTACTTATTGTAATCTAGGATACAATTAGGTTTTGAGGTGTGGGTACTGGTACCTCGTACAGGGATGGAGGTGGTACTGTCTCCATGAATTGTTGTCAGTATAAGGACATCCCTCTTGTCCTTATATTTGACCAACAACATATTTTCGGTGCATATTCCCCTGCTTTCACCCCTTCTCAGTAATTGGGCAACGTGCATTTTTGGGAGGCCTCTTTGGTTCTTGCGCACAGTACCGCAAGCTGCTGTACCTCTTGAACCAAGGGCCTTAAACAGGGGGATGCTAGTGTAAAAGTTATCCACATAGAGGTGATAACCTTTATCCAGGAAGGGGTGCACTAAATCCCAGACAATTTTTCCACTAACACCTACGAGGGAGGGGGGGCATTCTGGCGGTTCAATTCTTGAATCCTTCCCTTCATATACCCTAAACCTGTGGGTGTACCCTGAGGTGCTTTCACACAGTTTATACATTTTTATGCCATACCTTGCCCTCTTACTGGGAAGGTATTGGCGGAATTTAACCCTTCCTTTAAAATGTATAAGGGACTCGTCGATACAAATAAATTTTTCAGGGATGTACATCTCTGCAAATTTGGCACTGAAATGATCAATGACCGGCCTGACTTTGAATAGCCGGTCAAAGGTGGGATCATCTCTGGGTGGGCACTGTGCATTATCGGTGTAATGTAAAAATTTAAGGATTATCTCAAAACGAGTCCGAGTCATGGCCATACGGTAAAGTGGGGTGCTGTACAGAACATCTGTACTCCAATATTGCCTAATTTCTGGCTTTTTTACTATGCCCATATGTAACACCAGACCCCAAAACGTCATCATCTCTACTGCATCTACAGGGGTCCACCTAGCAAATGATGACGTGGGGTTTTGAGCAATAAACTGCTGGGCATATAAATTACTTTGGTCCACCATTAAATTTATAAAATCATCAGAGAAAAATAATTTGAAAAAGTCAATTTCTCTGAGACCTGTTGAATCAAATTGGATTCCTGGGATGGCCAAAAACTCAGGAACCTGGGGCTCAAAATTGTCTGGTGGTGGGGTCCATACGGGATCAATCATTTGGGGGGGGGGTCTCAGCTGCTCTACGGGGGCGTCTTTGAGGGGGTCCCTCATCACTAGAGGAGGAAGAGGAGCTTAAGACGAATCCTTCAAATTCCCCGCTTGCATCACTGGCTGTGTCAGAGTCAGAGGCAAGCATGGCATATGCCTCCTCCGCTGAATACATTCTTCTGGATGACTGGGATGACATTTGGGATGACATTTGGGATGCCATTTTTATTTTTGTGTTTCTGTAAGTGTAATGTTTCAACACGTGTATAGTGTTGGGGGGGTACAAACTTTATTTCAACACGGGGGGTATGTAGTGTGTAGTGTGTATGTAGTGCAGAAAAAAAAAACTTTATACAGGAATTTGATCCCAATAAAAAAAAAAAATTGAAGGGGTTAAAAAAAAAAAAAAAAAAAGGTCCTGCGCCAAAAATTGAGCACAGATGTTGGTCAGTAACGTCCGTCACTGAACAGCGCTCAAAGGCAACAGGTGTAAAAACAATTAAAAAAAAAAATACCACAGCACTCTCCAAAAAAAAACAATTTAAAAAAACTGCAGAAAAAAAATATCAACCCTGTGCCAAAAATGTTGTTCAGTGATGTATGTCACTGATCAGCGGCCACAGGACAACCACAAAAGCACCCACAAAAGCAACGTGGGTGTAAAAACAAAACCCCACTGCAATCCCCCCCCCCAAAAAAAAAACTGCAGATCAGTGATGCAGTGATGCGACACTGATTAGCAGTGAGGGGCAGCAGACAGACAACTGTGGGTGCAACCTGCTAGGGTATATATAAAAAAAAAACCCTGGACCCCCAAAAAGTTGCTGATCAGTTAATTAATTTAAACTGATCAGCACAAAAGGGGGGGGGGGCAGCAGTCAGTTGCACAGGCAGCACAACCTTTGGTGCAACTGACAGGTATATATATAAAAAAAAAAAAAAAAAAAAAAGTTGCTGATCAGCACAGATATACTGATCAGCACAAAAGGGGTGCAGCAGACACAAAATATAGCACTCTCTATCACTCTCTATCACTCTCTGTCACTATCTCTCACGATCTGTGACTCTATGACACTGCAGCAGCAGGACACAGGAAGTCACAAGATCCAGGAAGCATCCAACTGCTGGCAGCACGCTACCAGCGGTGATCAGCGGTGATCAGGTAAGTATCAGGCAAGATTCAGGTATGTATATCACGAGAGAGTGGCCGGTGACCGCTCTGCACGCAATTCCAGACCGGAATGGCGTCTGCAGCGCAGTCACCGTTAGTTTAAATGGCGCGCCTTGGCTGTGATTGGTCCGTCGGTCCGACGGACCAATCACAGCCTTGGGGGCAGGTAGGGTGAGGTGTCGTCGTCACCGATGACCCCCTCATGCCCCCTCACACCCGGCGGTGATTGACACCTGTGTTACCGAGCGTCTGATTCGCCGGTAACACAGGAAAAAGCTGCGAATGGCTGTTCACATTGAACAGCCAATCACAGCGATCGCCGACGGGGGGGCGGCATCGCCGCCCCCCCTGGGCATGCAGGGACATGTCTGCTGTCAGGGACAGCAGACATCGTCCCTCTGTCACTGCGTCTCGAGACGCAGTGGCACTTTGAAGTCATGACGTATATATACGTCATGTGTCGGGAAGTACATCCCGGCCATGACGTATATATACGTCAAATGTCGGGAAGGGGTTAAGGAAAGGATGTAAAAAGTGTACCTTAGTATAATGCAAATGGTTACTCTTTTGGGGTTATTCAGACCTGCTCGCTAGACTGCGCATATTTGTCTGTTCCTAAAAAAAAAGTAAGGCTATATTTACTTTTCTTATGGACGCTTCCCAGCGTTTTCATGGGCGCAACAAGAAAGAAATATGGACAATAACCTGGCACTGATTTGAATGGTGAGTCGTAGTGTTATGGGTAAGTATCCTCTCTGTTTTCCATAGGGTTTACTAGAATTCCAGAGGGTTCCTTATTGAACCACACTGACCTGAGTGTGGGTCCCTATGTACACATAGCGTTTGTGTTAATGGTCTTTTCCTGTAAAAAGCTCCCATTTTTTACTTCATTTTTATTGTGTATTTTACTTGTTTGGGAAAAATACTTTTTAAAGAAAATACTGCTATTGCCCATATCTTGATTTAAGGAGGATTGAAGAGTTAAAGGAAACACTACGGGAACATAGGGACCTTTATACAGGTCAGTCGGTTTCCTAATGTGAATGGTGTGTACCACTTGTTGGTGTTGGGATATATTGGAAGATACACTCAACTCAAAGATACCTTTACGTGAACTTAGGGACCAGTCCCCAGCAGGGCCGTCTTTTCGTATGGGCTTAATGGGCACTTGCCCAGGGGTCCCAGGTATATAAGGGCCCTATGCTGATAGCTGAGGATCCCCTTTTTCCAGGGATACCAGAATTTTGAAAATCGGCCCTGGGAAACTGGAGATATCCAACTTCAAAGCAGCAGTCCACATCCGACCTGTTAATTGCAATTCCAAGTCATATTTCTCTGACATATTGAGAGTATATTCCAAAAGCTGGGACTCTCCCCTTTCTGTCGACACTAGCAGCTTGTCTCTATCATGCCCAGAACCAGAGATATCAGCCTTCCATCAGCCGGTCCCTGCTCCAGCTCCAAACGTCTGGTGTACAGTTTTATATTTATGTCAATGGATTGCACTGGCTCCTGTTCTCTGATCCCCAAGTTCCCAGCACCTCCTGAAATGTGGGACTCTAGGTTTTTATACATTGAAGGCTAAGAAATCTATTTCCAGATAATGGCAATATCTGCAGTCAAACAAGCTGCCCTTCCACCGGAAAATTATTAAGCCCACTCCATTATCCAATCCTCCACTGCGTATAAAACACCCCCTACCTCCCTGGAGGTCATTTACAAGGGACCCTTCATTCAGCTCAGTGCCCCCTTCCACACGTTAGTGTTCTCCCTCCCACCACCTGTGCAGTAAAGGAGTAATTAGCAGAAGTTACTGCTCCAGGTCCTACATGTTGAATGGAAGATAGAGCAACCACTGCCACCCGTGGGACATCAAAGCTGCTGCTGATAGCACCCCCCACCACTAGGAGGGGAGAATGGGTAAGGGCCCCAGTGCATTGCTTTGCCCAGGGGCCCACACTGCTGTTAAGACGGCCCTGGTCCCCAGGTCAGTTACGTTACTAAATATACTGTTACATAGTTACATAGGGGGTTATTCTAGTTCATTCTTTCTGACAAAATCCTTCTTAGATGGACAAAACCATGTGCACTGCGGGTGGGGCAGATGTAACTTGTGCAGAAAGAATTAGATTTGGGTGGGGTTTTTCTTCAAAGTGAGATCTTTATTGCAGTGTAAAATAAAGCAGTCAGTATTTTCCCTGCACAGAAACAAAATAACTCACCCAAATCTAATTCTATCTGCACATGTTACATCTGCCCCCCTGCAGTGCACATGGTTTTGTCCATCTAAGAAGGATTTTGTCAGAAAGAATGAACTAGAATAAACCCCATAGTTACATAGTAGGTGAGGCGGAATAAAGACGTGAGTCCATCTAGTTTAACCTATGTTTATAGTAGCTTATCCCTTGTTGTATAGTATGTTCTGATATTTTAAAGACAGATTATGTTACTTATTCGTACCCATGGATGTTTTTAACCAATAAATGTTTATCCAACCTTATTTTAAACGTATTTATAGTGTCTGCCGACACCACTTCTCCAGGAAGAGAGTTCCAAAGTTTGACTGCTCTGACTGTAAAGAAATGTTTTCTTTTAGATGAACACAATCTTTTTTCTTCTAATCTAAACTCGTGCCCTCGCGTCCTAGATACCTTTCTAGTAGAAAAATGGGTGTTTTAAACGTCTTTTCTCTAGTGTAAATAGTCCCAAATTGTTTAAACTTTCCTCATAGCTTAAATTCTCCATTCCCCTAATAAGCTTTGTTGCTCTTCTTTGGATTTTTTCCATATCTACGATATTCTTTTTATAGTGCGGGGCCCAGAACTGCACTGCGTATTCGAGGTGCGGTCTAACCAATGATTTGTACAGAGGCATAATTACTTTGAGTCCCTAGTTTCCATGCCCCTTTTAATACATGCTAGAATTTTGTTGGCCTTTTTTGTTGCTATATTACATTGAGCACTACACCCCAGTTTGTTGTCTATTTGGACTCCTAGATCCTTTTCGAGTACTGATTTACCCAATTCATCCCCGCTTAGGTTATAACTAGCACACTGGTTATGTCTCCCAAGGTGAATGACCTTGCATTTGTTCACATTGAACCTCATCTTCCAATTTTTTGCCCACTCATCTAGATTGTCAAGATCATTTTGAAGCGTGGTGACATCTGATGATTTAATAACTCTGCTCAGTTTTGTGTTGTCCGCAAAGAGGGATACATTGCTGAGTAACCCCATCCCAATATCGTTAATAAAAATGTTAAACAAAATGGGCCCAAGAACCACTTAGTACTGGTATCGTATTTGATATGGCACTGTTCATGACAACTCTTTGTTCTCTATTACACAGCCAGTTCCCTACCCATCGACAGATATTTGCCCCTAATCCCATGTCCTCCATTTTATTTATAAACCTCTTGTGTGGTACTGTGTCGAAGACTTTAGCAAAATCTAGGAAAATCACATCTACAGTGTTTCCATTATCAAGGTTTGGTACTTGTTTCCTAGCACGGCCACACCGATTTACATCGGGGTGGTCGTGTCGGAAAAATCGGGTCGATCGCATCGCATGCGATTTGGTCGCATGCGATGCGATCGACGCGACCGACCGATTTTCAACCCGATTTTTTTATTGAATGAAATGTAAATCGGGTCCCTGGGACCCGATTTTACATTGGATTCAATGTAAAATATTCCCAACCCCCCCAAATTTCACGGCGTACACCCCACCCCACGATAGACGCCATCCCGAAGCGTGGCGAGCGCAGCGAGCCCGCGAGGGGCGGCGGTGCGCATCCTCCGACCTTTTCATTCCCCTACTATCCACGTCGGCGTGGAGTTGAGAATAGAATAGTGTGGCGAGCGCAGCGAGCCACCGAGCCCGAAGCGTGGCGAGCGGACGCGTATACCTGTGAAGTTATACGCGTCCCCTCGCGGGGCTCGCTGCGCTCGCCACGCTTCGGGCTCTGTGGCTCGCTGCGCTCGCCACACTATTCTATTCTCAACTCCACGCCGACGTGGATAGTAGGGGAATGAAAAGGTCGGAGGACGCGCACCGCCGCCCCTCGCGGGCTCGCTGCGCTCGCCACGCTTCGGGTTGGCGTCTATCGTGGGGTGACGACGGGGACATCTATAATGTGAAATGGGTCATATTGGCCCATTTCACATTTTTCACATTTTTTCACGATTTCAATGTTATAAAATCTTTTAACATTGAAGCCTATGGAAAAATCGGGGGCATCGCGTCGGGACCTATGTTAATGGTCCCGACCGACGCGATGCCCCCGATATTTTACCTTTCCCGACACGATTTCAATGTTAAAATATTTTTTAACATTGAAGCCTATGGAAATATTGGGGGCATCGCGTCGGTCGCGTCGGGACCAATGTTAATGGTCCCGACCGACGCGATGCCCCCGATATTGTCTCCTAGCCGGCAAAATGGACCTGATTTCAAAGGAAATCGGGTCCATCGTATGGATCGTGTACCTTAACTTAAAGGTACACGATCCATAAGATTGTGGCCGTGCTAGGAAACAAGTACCCAAGGTTTTTGCTACCCTCATAGAAACAAAGTAGATTAGTTTGGCATGAACGATTTTTCACGAACCCATGCTGGTTATTACTGAGTAAACTATGAAGGTCTAAATATTCCTGTATACCATCTCTTAAAAATCCTTCAAATAGTTTACCCACTATTGATGTTAAACTAACAGGTCTGTAATTAGCGGGATCCTCCTTTTTTCATTTTTTGAATAATGGCACTACCTCTGCTATTCTCCAGTCTTTTGGTACCTTTCCTGATGATAGTGAATTATCAAAGAGATAATGTAGAGGGGAAGCTAATTCCTCCCTTAATTCCATTAGTACCCTAGGATGAATCCCATCGGGCCCAGGTGATTTATTTGTTTTGATTTTGCTGAGCCTCAATATTATTTCCTTGGTAGATAATTCAATATTGAGTTCCTGCTTGTTCATCCCATTTGTGGTATGTGTGCGTTCCACAGTGTGCTCTCCCTTAGTAAACACGGATGAGAAGAACTCATTTAACAGTTCTGCTTTACCCTTGTCCTCCGTAAAACTTTTTCCATTGATATCGGTTAGTGGGCCTATGTTGTCCTTAATTATACGTTTACTATTTATGTATTTGAAAAACTTCTTGGGGTTAGTTTTGCTTTCAGTGGCTATGCGCTCCTCATAATCCCTTTTAGCTACTTTGATTGCCCCTTTGCAATTTTTGTTTGATTCTTTGTATTTGGTGAATGCCTCCTCATTTAAGTTATTTTTATAGAATTTAAATGCTCTTGGTTTATTGTTGATTGCTGACCTAACTTTTTTGTCCAACCATGGTGGCTTTTTTTTATTGAATTTACCCTTACTTACTTACTTACTTTAGGAATGTAGTTAATAGTTAATGATTTGAGTACATTTTTTAGAGTATCCCACATTTCCTCAGCATTTATCCCCTCAAAAACTGTTTCCCACACAATTATTTTTAGGGCTTCTCTGAATAATTCTAAGTTAGCTTTTCTGAAGTTTAGTATTTTTGTCGATCCTTTATGATGTAATTTACTGAAGTTGATTTCCAGTGAAACCGTATTGTGGTCACTGTTCCCTAGGTGTTCAATTACTTTTGTGTTTGAAACTAAATCTATGTTATTTGTTAAAACCAAATCCAATAATGCCAGTGGCGTAACTAGATACATGTGGGCCCCCTAGCAAATGGTTATAAGGGCCCCTATTTATCACCTAATGCTGAAAAATGTATACAGCACATAGTACTTTGACAGGCAAAGTGGACCCCTTTCAGCTCTGGGCCTCATAGCAGCTGCACCCCCTGCATCTATGGTAGGTACGCCTGTGAATAATGCCTTATTAAGAGTTGGAGCTTCTACCGTTTGTGTGATAAACTGGTCTTTAAGTAAGCTTAGGAACCCACTGCTTCTTGCTGTTTTACATGTTTTGTTTTTCCAATCAATATCAGGTAAATTAAAATGACCCATAGTTAATACCTGACCCTGATCTGATGATTGTTTGATTTGGTTTAAAAGAAGAGACTCGTCCCCTTCGTTTGTGTTTGGTGGTCTATAGCATACCCCTATTAAAATTCTGTTATTAGTTTTTTTGTTATTGTCGGTTATCTCTGCCAAAACGGCCTCTCGTAGTCTTCCTCTGTGCCTGTGCTCATTTTTTTCTCACACGATGTTTAGTTATTTTTTTTACGTATAGGCACACCCCCCCCCCGCCCTTTCTATTTTCCCTGTCTTTTTTGTAGAGTGTATATCCCTCCATGTATAATGCCCAATTGTGCGACTAGTTACACCATGTTTCTGTAATACCAATAATGTCATAATCGACCCTAGTGACCACAGTTTCAAGTTGCCCGATTTTACCTGCTAAGCTTCTTGCATTAGCCAGTAGGCATTTTAATTTATGTTTATTTTTAGTTGAGTCCCTAACATTGTGTTGAATTTCTCCTCTGGACTTATTTGTGTTCCTTACTAACTTCCTCGTACCCACCTCCCCCTTAGTAGACTCTTTACAGGCCTCCCCACCATTCCCACTGTCCGACCTATTTACATTTTTGAAATGTCTTCCTATGTCGTTAACTCCTTCCCATACCCTAAGGTCATCTGTACCTAAGAGCTGTAATGAGGTAAGATTACTGTTATTACATAATATTCCTGGAGCACCCCATGAATTACCCACAATATTACCCTTATTAGTACACTGTAACTATGTCCTCCCCCCTTCCTCCTCCCACAAATTGATTCTTGCCCCCAATTCTACTATTCTCACTATGGGTCCCATAGTATCTAGCTATCCTCACCCCCCACCCCCATTGCCTAGTTTAAAATCTCCTCCAACCCTCTAACCATCCTTCCCCCCAGCACCGCAGCCCCCTCCTCGTTCAGGTGCAATCCATCATGGCAAAAAAGATGGCGCCTGACCCAGAAGTCCGCCCAGTGTTCCATGAACACAAATCCCTCCTTCCTACACCAGTCCTTTAGCCACACATTTACCTCCCTGATCTCCCTCTGCCTCCCTGGGCTAGCGCGTGGCACTGGTAATAATTCTGAGAATATTACCCTAGATGTCCTCGCCTTTAATTTCATACCTAATTCCCTATACTCTTTCTTGAGGACATCCCACCAACCATTAACTTTGTCCTTGGTACTGATGTGATGTGTACCAAGACCACCGGGTTGCTCCGCTGGGAGACAACAGACTTTACGGTGATCACGGTCACGATAGCAGATTGCCCTGTCTGTTCTCCTGATGATAGAATGACTTTGCACCTCCCTGTCTGTCATCCCGTTAGAGCTAGAGGGACCACTCCTCTGGTTGCTAGAGGAAACAGTCTCATCCAGCTCCATCATTTCGTCGCTATCCTCCACTGACACTTCGTCCAACTGGGCGAATTTATTCGGGTGTGATAGATCCGAGATGTCGTGCCTGTCCCTCCTGTCCCTCTTTTTCCTCTTTCTGACCGTGACCCAACTGGCTGCCTGATCATCCTCATCTACTGGTGGCCCCATCTGCAACTCCTCCACCGTTCTATATAAGCTTTGCTCGAGATTGGAAATATCCCTCAGTCGCTGAACGGTCCGCTCTAGATCAGTGACCTGGGCTTCCAGGGCGGACGTTCGCTCACATCTCCTGCAGATGTATTTGCACTGGGACTTTTGCTCCAGGTGCGTATACATTTTGTGATTCTCGATCTGGGCCCCACCCATTTTATCTACCTCCCTGCGACTAACCCCCTAGTATACAATAGAAAGTTAAATTACAATGCAATTACACACTACAAGTTAATTTCTATCAAAATATAAGAAAGTTGATACTTATCTGTTCCTGCAGCTGTGTCACACTCCTGGTGTCCTCACACCTGATGTGTCTGCAGCAGCGACAGTAGGGCTCTAATCTTGTCCTCTGGTCTCCTGCTGATACCGGCTGTCTAGCAGACTGCTGACACACCACTCTGTATCTGTCCGCTTCCTCTGTAATTTCTTCCAGTTGCACGTTTTCCTCAGTGGCCCACTCTCAGATCATGCAGCACACTGTACCTGCACTTTGTGGACCCTTTGATTTACTGTACGTGGATTGATTGGTGAAATAGGAGAAATTGGATAACGAAAACGCTATGTGTACATAGGGACCCACACTCAGGTCAGTGCAGTCCAATAAGGAACCCTCTGGAATTCTAGTAAACCTATGGAAAACAGAGAGGATACTTACCCATAACACTACGACCCACCATTCAAATCAGCGCCGGGTTATTGTCCATATTTCTTTCTTGTTGTGTATATAAAGGAGTGGTGCTCCTTGGACAAGAAACCAGGCAGCGAATTTGAGAGCGCAGTAGAGCTGAGAAATATCTTTTTCTGTATTGTTTTCATGGGCGCACCCACTGTTTTTGTGGGCAGGTCCATGAAATGCTAGGCGGACCCCCTGTCTGCCACTCACTTTGCGAATGCTTTGGCAAGTGAAATACTTGCCTAAGGAATACATTCACCGGGTTTGCACATGCGAATTATCGCGCATGCGCAGTCCCAAACCGTTGGTGTGAAGTTATGGTTAGGCTAAAACAGTAATGTCAACATTCTGACTGTTAAAAATTGTGCAAAAACATGTTTAACCACTGGAACTAAGGGGGTGATTCTGGTTGGTTTATAGCCCTTTAGGAATAATTAGAGCAGGATGTGTATGAGGTCTGGTGTTTGGTTTATACTGTAGCATCCGCTTATGCTCTTTTTTTAGGCTGCAGTGTATATGACCCCAGCACTGGTGCAGTGTTCTCCAGTGGACCTGGTTTCAGTGCAGGCTGGACTGGAAGTATCTACACCGCTTTTGGATGCTGTCAAATGCTAGGAGTCCTGGAACAGGAAGTCAGTTTTGGCCATAACCTTGATTTCCTTCCAGTAAAGTGTACAAATAGTTCAAAACAGTTTATTTGAAATTTTGATCTTTTATAATGTTGACATTTTGATCATGTTAACATTATTTTAGTGTTGACGTTTTGAATGTTGACATTTTTAATGAGATTTTAGAATGTCAATGTCAGAACGTATATACAAACATCCGAGCTGTAGCTGGACTTATTGGTGTCCTGGGCCAGAAAGAACACTGGCCGCACCCCACCCCTCTACCCTCTTACCATTTTTCATTTAGGGTCAGAAAGCATATGCCTTCATGGGGAAGGGGCAAAACAAATTCCATAGTAAGCAAATGATCATGTCCTTTCCCACTTTACAAAAAAATAACAAATTAGTAATGTGGTCTGCCAATGTAACAGGTAATGGGTCCAAATCCTGGATATTATTTTAAAATATGTCTTAAAAACAGAAGGATGTGACAAAGTGGATGAAATGGAGGGGAGTGGGATAGCAATAGAGGATATACGGGCAAGGCTACATTAAAATGGTTCTAACGCTTAACTGGCAGCAGGCAAAAGCTGCATGTTAAAATTAATTAAACAGTTAATTGATTGGTGCTGCCAACAGTGCATCCTGCCTTGCGGGACATGTTGCACCACCCTAGTTACGGCCCTTGCAAATATTATTGTTCTCAGCATTTTCTTTGTTGGGAAGTATTTTTGACTGAAGCGCTTTAGTGAACATAAACATTATTTTGTGAGAGAACATGCTTTCTGTTTACTCCAGCAAAAAGTGATTGCATTTTTAAATTGCTTAAAGATTTTTACTTGTTCATCAAAACAAATCAGTAAAACTCCTATGACAGTAGACAAAGATATTTAATAGACTGAGCACTAAAGGCCCGCATACATTTAGCCGACTTGTCCTAAGGACAAGTCGGACCTGCTTGTCCCGGCAGCTCCCTGGGAGGGATCACATGCTATTAGGCACTTCATGTGCCATGTTTTGCATGTGATAAATCCCATGCGATTTATCACATGCAACTCCCGGGGAGCTGCAGGCAGCGGATGCCGGTGAGGGGACAGGGGGATGGCAGCGGGGGGGATGCGCGCAATCACAGAGCCTGGCAGAGTGAGCAGGGGGGCGCACAGGGAGCCAGTCAGGGGAGGATGCCGCTGCTGTCAGCAGGAGCAGAGGTGGCGGCGTAGGGAGCCTGGCAGGAGAAGACACTGCCGGTGGTGGCGGGAGTAGAGCAAATAAAAAAAAAAGCCAATACAATTGAACGAATGAGGTCTCAGCCAATCAGTAGCTGCCCATTCTTTTGTATGGGCTTTTTTTTTTTAAGTGCTCTGCTCCCGCCACTGTCTGGCAGTGTCATCTTCTCCCACACAAAAAATCCACACATAATTAATTTAATGCGTAGGTTCCATGTTAAGTGCCTGGAGCTATAGGTTAAGTTAAGGTGTTTTGCAGTGGTCACTGTAAAAGCAAAAAGTCCTTTTTAGTGCAGATCTCTGTTAGCACCTGACCTCAGGAGGCCAGGGTTGGACTGGCAAACAGGGGAAACCGCCGGGTGCCCCCCCCCCCCCCCATGTGGCTTCAATGGGAAGGGGTGTGGCCACAAAATAATACCAATTTATATTACGGAGCACAGTGGTCTCCAATATTCAAATGACAGCAACAGAGTTCCACATACATAAATGCCCCCACAGTGCAGGTACATAAATGCCCCCATAGTGCAGGTACTCCGCGGACAGAATACACTCTTCCCGGCATACTGTTTCCCAGGTGGCGGGTCCGGCAATGTGGGTGCTGCAGCCGCAAATACGCAAGTTAATATGGTGGCCAAGCAGCAGGACTCAGGCCCGTGGGTGCTCATCAATGTCCGTGGGCCCACAGAATCCGCACCTATGCGCCCCAGCTAATCCTCTAGGTTATAGGTTCCAGGCTTTGCATTTTAATTATATATTATACATGTAAGCTTATACTGCAAAGGACTATGGTGTATTTTTTGCAGTGCATTTACAGTATGTTATTAATATGCTATTTTTATCATGCATGCCCTAGCAGTATTTACTATATATTTTCAGTGATCCCAGACCATGCACTGTCTAATGGTTGGACAAGCCCCTCTGGTTACTGGCCACACCCATCATGTGACCACACCCATAAACTTGAGCGCTTATTCCCTGCGCTGCGCCCTTCATGCCTCAGTCCGATACTGCAGGAGGGTATGTCAGCAGAACCCCATGGTGAGTGTAGCCTTCAAGTTTACCACGGACTGCAGCTAAATAGTTCCTGGCACTGCAACAAGCCCACAGTTGACTATGCCCCCTATTATGCCTTGTCATATGCAGGTGAATACATTTTCTAATACATCCTCTCTGCTCACACACACACGCACAGATGCCATCATGCTCTACAGGAATCCAATGTGGGTTGAGTTACATAACAGTTTTTTCAAACTTCTTGTTTCACATAATCTTGTTTCACTTAAAACACTCAAATAAACGGAAATAAAAAAAACCTTACAGTAGGTAGTCATTTGATTTTCCGATCCCTACTTTTCTGCAGGGTGCATTTTTTTATATGATGGAGTGCTAATTGAAATTGCAGTTGTATTGTCCTGTGGTGGTTTAATAAATTGGCTGAACCCCATGGTGTCACCTTGCCTCTTTGTCTTTCACATTCTTCCATCCTAAGCACTGGGGTTATTTTAATAAATGCACTTTCATTTACACAATGGGAACAATCTCGCTAAAACATATACTTCCATTTTAAAACCTTTTTCTGTGAGCGTGTTGTTGCGCCTACCAATTTGAACAGCATTTCATCTACAATCAGAATGTTTTTCTTTTCAGTCTGTATTGAAAAGGCGTAATTGGAAAGCTTTTAATGTGCATGTGTATGAGGGAGAGAGACAAAGAGGCAGCAAAATATCACAAGGATTTGGAACAGAGAGTAATTTGTGGGGGAGTAGATGGTCCCTGCTGTGCATCGGGCCGCACTACGGTTCATGGAAAACTTGCTAAAAATCTATGATGTGATATGAATCGTGATCATGAATAGCTGCAGAACAGGAAGCTAGAATGGATTTTTTTTTCATAAACAATTCACCCAAACCACAGTGTAGATATTTGGACCCTATTAAAGACCATTACAGTGGATTTCTGGAATGCTTCCCTTGAGTGACAGTGATTAAGCAATCTATAGCTCTATAGATCCCTAGTACAACATACCAGCACTTACTGTACATAAGCACTATGAGTCTCTGGGCTGTGTTTGTGTGCTGTCTTTACACCATACCATGTATATGTATGTATGTATATATATATAGACATTTGATGTTATAGCTATGTGTATTGTAGCCAGTTTGAGCGATAGTATTAGGACCTGCAGAAAAGTGGGGTCCCGTGAAGGGGGCTGCAGGCTTAAATGCATTGATCAATTCATGAACCTAATCTCCACTATTTTTATTACAGTATCAGTTAATTTAGTGTGTGCAGAGCCCCTACAATGTCTGTTTAAACAATGTGGTCATAAGCCATAGGGCACCCCAAAACTAGGAAAGGTGAGTGCCGATGTTTAGTGTATATATATATCTATATATCTATATAGGCTGTAGGAGGGTCTGATGACGGGGTTTGTCCCCCGAAACGTTATCCATTGTCTACCACTAAAAGCCTATTGTACATATTGGATGTCTCTGAGTGCCGTTTATTTTCCCTGGATTGGGATATTGGATGCTATATATAGATAGATATATATATATAGATAGATAGAACAAGATGGTCCGGCACAACCACAGCATATAGGGCCTTATTCTGATTGAGTCGGACGGTTGCGTATTTCGGATGGGCACTTAGTGTTCTTAACCCCGCCTATTGTACAGATTGCTCACGCCCAGTGGTGGGATTCTATTAAATTAACAACAGGTTCCATAACTCCCAACATCTGAAGATAGGAAAGCGGGATAGCTTGCGCGCCGCAGACGCGCACCGATTTTTTTTGGGGGGTGTGGCTTCCAAAAATGGGGCATGGCCTATACCACGAGGCTATGCCTCCATTTTCGTCGGGGAGCTGCTGGCTATACCCCCAGCCCCTCTGGCTGCAAGAATAGTTGCTGTGTGCATGCCAGCCACGGGAAGGATGCGAGAATGTCCCAAAAAAACAGGACGTTCCTGCAATAAGCGGGTCGGTGGGAGGTATGAGGTTCTATGACACTTCTCACAGAGAGCAGTAGCAGCACCCCTCAAAACTCTCTCATACACGTCTCTCAAAACATACATACAAAAACACCTGTGACTTTCACAAGTTTCTTGGCACATGGGCTCACCATGTTGTTGCAGCAGTAGCACTGCTCTCGGTGGCCCTGGGACCGGTGTCACACAGCAGCAGGCTCAAGCTATTCTCTCCTCCTGACTCAGTCAGGGTGGCAGGATGGCTGCGAGCCTGCAGTGCACGGGTTTGAAGCCACGCACGCCCAGCTCTCCTCTCTCGCTCCAAGAAAGTGGCACCTGCAGCCTGGTCCCGTCTACCATGGCAGCTGTCCTCTCCCAGTACGTGCCGACCACTCGTCTCTCTGCTGCCTGCCCAAGTCATGCTATGCAGCCGCTGCTAGCTGCTCCGCTCCTGGCGACACCAGGAAGTGCTTTCGGTTTGCGGGTCTGCAGGAGAGCCGCGCAATGGGACTAGGGACTGTGTCTAACCGGCCAACAGTGCTCATTAGCAAACGGTTCTGCAGAACCGATAGTACATTAGGTATCGGTTCTGAAGAACCGGTGCAATCCGGCTGAATCCCACCACTGCTCACACCATCCGAATGCGGCCTGTGGGAACCTCCCCCATCCTCTGATGGTCACCAACCATTGAACGATGGACCGAGTGGTCAGGCAGCCACGAGTGATCCAGACCACTCGGACAGTTATCCGTGTGAAAGCAGGCTATGTCAGCTGTCCGCCCCCCACACGTGCATTGCGGCTTGATTTCCATACACACGCCCAGCCTTTTCATGGGAACACCCATGAAACGCGGGGCGTATGCATATGGTAATGAGCCCAAACAGCCCTTCATGCCCCTCTCCACTCCCTGCTCGGATTGTCCCGTACGATCCTTTTCCGCATGCTGTCGAACTAATGGTGTCGATGTAATGGCTGTCGATGTAAGGTCTGTCTAATATCCGTCCCAGACCCTTGAGTTGGAGTGCTACATTCTTTGTTTGCTATATAACGCCTGGGCATATTGCGGGCATGGACCATGGAATTATGGGGGTTATTCTGATTGAGTCAGACGGCTGCGTGTGCGAACGGACGGACGATTTTTTTGTGTGTGCGCATGTGCAGAGGCACTTCTGCGCATGTGTGTACGCCTTGCACGTCTGGGGTCTGGGACGGATATTAGACAGACCTTACATCGACAGCCATTACATCGACACCATTAGGTCGACAGCTCATTAGGTCGACAGCTCATTAGGTCGACAGCTCATTAGGTCGACATGTTTTAGGTCGACACTGCAATTAGGTCGACAGTGTCTATGTCGACAGTCAAAAGGTCGACATGGGTTTTTTCACTGTTTTTTGGCCGAAATGTCGACACAGTCGACATGGACACAGTTTGAAGTGTACCGCAGCCCCTCGCATCGCTCGCTTCGCTCGCAATGCTTCGGGCACGGTGCCTCGCTGCGCTCGGCACACTATTTTATTCTCCCACCACGCCCTAGTGGATAGTAGGGCATGAAATACCGCCTGTCGGCACATGTCGGCTCAAAAAACAGTGAAAAAACCATGTCGACCTTTTGACTGTCAACATAGACACTGTCGACCTAATGGCAGTGTCGACCTAAAAACATGTCGACCTAATGAGCTGTCGACCTAATGAGCTGTCGACCTAATGACATGTCGACCTAATGGTATGTCGACCTAAAACCATGTCGACCTATTGAGCTGTCGAACTAATGGTGTCGATGTAATGGCTGTCTAACAATAGTCCGGATACCCAACTCAAAATATTAAATCTTTAGTGAAAAGAATGTGGCATCAATACAGCGTGTCGTCATCAGGCTCACAAAACAGGTGAAAAAAACAAATATAAATAAATACCCTCAAATGCTGCTCCATGCGCGGTAAATCAACCTCGCTCCAGCCAGTGTCCGTCTCTGTGACATCAACAAAGTGTGTCCGGGTTGTCCTGGAAAGGGCGTGCTGCAGGACATTGTCTAGATGCCGTGCGGCGTCACTATAGCAACCCGCATAGTACACCATATCATCAGTGTTCAACATTCAAAAATCATAATGTGAAAAGTGTGCAGCATCTAAATAAACAAACTAAGCAATAATAACAGAACTAAACCTCAAGGCATCATATATAACGGCAAAATATAAAATGACATACTGTACAGTATATTGATAGCAGTATTGAAAATTATATCTCTAAAGCCTAACATTGATCAAAGAATGACCTACTGATGAAAATACTTTACATAATAATTATATATACCAATATATGAAACATTCTTTAAACAACATACGTCTATTCAATAAAAAATTCAATAGGATGGACCATAAATACAGCTAATAGCCATCAATTAACCATCAATCAATAATTTTCCTAATCCAACGTTACCTAATTTTAGCACAAATACTGTTGTAAAGGTAAGTGGATGTATCTACTGGTTACAGATGTACCATAGACTAATTTTAGATCAATACAATTAACCCCGCAGCTTCATTTAAACCTCTAGGGCTTGTGGTGTTAAGCCTCATTATCCAATGGGCCTTTTTTTGTAGCAAGCATAAACTTCTGTTACCGCCCCTCAATGAGGCCGGCACATGGTCTAACATTCGATAATGAATCAAAGTGATACTGTGACGAGCTGTTAAAAATGTTGAGCTACCGGTTGCTCACTTTTTCCTGTATTGATGGCAGCTTTAATAGCTGAACGATGTGCAGCTATGCGCTCTTTGAATACGCGTTCAGTGTCCAGGTATACAGTGTCCAGGTATACAGTGTCCAGGTATACAGTCAATAGGTCGAAATCAAATTGTCAACATGCACAATGTCAGCATAGACAAAAGGTCGCCCCAATCAAAGGGTTGACGTAGCAATGGTTGACCTATGAAAAGGTTGACATGAGGGTTTTTTTGGGGGGCTGGGGGACTTTTTCATACTTTTCCATCTATGTGGACTCCAAATGGGAATGGTAAAGTGGCTTAAAGCATGACGAGTGAAGCAAGCCATGTAAGGGTACAGTATGTGGTTCATTCATTTGAGGTCCACACGATAAAAAGTACAAAAGTACACCAAAAATATGAGAAACTCATGACTTTTGTGTATGTTGAACTTACGCTGTCGACCATTTGGTGTCAATATACTGACTTGTTACTAAATACGATAAAATCCTACTCTCCTATTTGCATTCCAAGGGCATGCGCACAGCGTCTATTCTCTTCAGCCTGGGGGGGACTCCCAACTGCCCCCCCCCCCCCCCCCCACTGCGGGACAATGGCGGCCCGGGCGGGACGCGTGAACGTCCCTAAATACCGGGATGTTTCCGCAGTTAGCGGGACAGTTTGGAGGTTTGTTAAGCAGCAATATCACTCATTGGTCAGATCATACAGTATACTTTAAGAATCTCAAAGGTTTTATGCTACTTACAATATATATAAAACCTCACTGACTTCATTACTCAAGTCATTACTGCATTCATTCCGCCCTGTCATCTTCCTTCCTTTTAGGTTACAGACCACGATGTTCTTGGAGAACCAATATCACAGGAGGAAATCATTTTGGCTATACATAAAATGAATGCTTCCAAGGCACCTAGACAGATTTGCAGCTGTACCACTAGCCAGTCATTTGGCTCCTCGTGTCAAGGACATACAGTATTTATGTTTCCTGATATTGTTGTGGTTAGAACCAATCCAAAGATCCTACAAACTGTGCCAGCTATAGGTCCATCTCTTTTATGCTAAGGGGGAATCCTCAGAAATTCCTTCCTAGGTTGATTTACCCCAACCAAGCATTTGTTGTTCCTAACCATGACATACTGTAGTTTATTAGATGTAATGTAATCTCATGTGTCATGCGTCTTCTACAATTACTTGAATTGATTGAAGATAAATGTATATTTATTCTACTACTGTACATCTTGTATCATTACAATTAACATTGTGATGCTTAGTCTTATAGTATAAGATTCCTAGATTACCTTCCCGGTTGCTGGATGACTGACAGACAGTTGGGAGACTGACAGCCATTTATCTGACATCGGAATCCTGATTGTCAGGAGTACGAAAGTCGGATTTCCGACTTACACTGGATATTTCCCTCATGGGGTTCCACGACCCCCATAGAGGAAGAATAGAATAGGTGGTGAGCACCCCGCAAAGGGATTTAATGCGCTCGATCCCTCCCCCCCCTCCCCCCTGTCAGGCTCCTGACAGTTGGGATCCTGATGTCAGAGAAACAACCATTGCAATCTCGAATGTCGGTGACATACCTACTTCCATACCTACTTCCTAGTTCCTACATACCTACTTCCATACCTACTTCCCCGGATTGTTTCCCAGTTTTCATATTTCATATTGTTTGTACTTTGTCAAGTGTGTTATAATTAGAAAAGATCAGGACAAACTGGCGTTCTTATCACAGGGCTCATTGCAATTCTTTTTTCACATTTTGTTTTATTAGTAAATTTGACCAGATCACATTCCCCATTAAAAGGATAAGAAATGGGATCTGGTTACTAAAGAAAAATCTATTTAAAGGCTTCTGAGGAGTTTTTCCCAAAAATTGCTCCAACAGCCCTTTAATACATTTCAGCGATACTAAAATATTTTGTAAGGGTTGTAAAAAAAAACTAATTTTATTATTTTATAATAAAGTGATAGCTGCATTTACAGCCATTGTAATAATAGTGAATCATTCATTTCATTACGAAGTACAAAATATACTATTTGGGTGGGTTTATAAACCTTTGTTACAGTACCTCTCATTTACCATACAAGACATGAGTGCAATTGATTGTGACTACATTTCGGTTCTTGAATCATATATGTTGCAGGCTTCCATGATCAGGATATAAACTATTACTGTACACTCGCATCTTGTTAGATTCCTACAGATTTCCAAAAGAAATACACATTTACTTAACCAATTATCAGATTTACTGTATTCTAAACATTATATGAATCATTGCTAATTCATTTGGTTGACTAGTGCATATTAGAAACATTCTCATTAGTATAATAACCTATGCAAATTTGCAATAATTATAATTACATTTCCACATAATACATTTTGCGGTGTCCCTATTAAAGTCCATGGGGGAGATTCTCTAAGAATCTCCGCCCCCCTTCGCCGCCCATCGCATATTTAATTATCGCATATGTTGTAACATATGCGATAATTAAGGCAAAGGACAGCTCTTGCGTTAAGAGCTGTCCTTTGCGGTGAGAGTCGCCGGGTCCCAGCAGGTCCCGGCGGCTCCCCCCTCCCTCACACACCCGGCGCTGCTGCGCCCGGCTCTCCTCCTCCCTGCACCCGGAAGAGGATCAGTGCAGGGAGGAGGTCACAGGTCCGGGCAGCACAGCTCTGTGCTGCCCGGACACAGGTGAGGGGGCGATGCGGGGCGGCGGGGGGTCGGCGCGGGGTGGCGGAGGGTTGCGGTAGAAGCCCATTGGCTTCTATGGGGCGTCGCCAGATTTTTCTGGCGATGCCCCCCGCCGCGGTAACCCGGCGGGGGATGCTTACAGCATCCCAAAATGCGGTAAAAACCCCGATAACGGGGTTTTTACCGCATTTTTCACTTAGAGAATCTCCCCCCATGTCCCTGCCTGTGAATGTAAATATTTTGAGTAATGGTAAATATGCCCCATACAGTGTTTTTCACAGCATTAAGTATTGCGTAAATATCCAGAACAGGTTCTGGAGGGGGATGTCTGGCAACATATACAGACTAGAAAAATAGCATTCATTAGAGAGACTCAAAAAAGAAAAAAAAAAGAGGACAATACTTGAACCAAACAATGCGTACTAGATTCCCACAGGCCCTAAATGAACATCTAGGTTTGGCACCATTTCTGGCGTATCATGTTTATAGGTTTACACGCTGTTATTTATATATATATATATATTCTATAAAAGAAATGAACAGAAGCGCTCCATAGTGCAGATAAAAGATGAAAAGATGGTACAATTTTTATTTCCTTTAAAACACTGGATCACAAAGTACAGAATCACGTACCACAGCGGGCGGTTAGACAGAACCGCACCGTTTACAGCAGGAGTGGGGAACCTTTTTTCTACCGAGGGCCAAATTTGAAAACCCTTCGGGGGCCATATAAAAATGATCAATTATCGGCATATACGCGTGGGCATTATACACAGGGCAGCGGCATATACATGTGGGCATTATACACAGGGCAGCGGCATAAACATGTGGGCATTATACACACTGGCAGCGGCATATACATGTGGGCATTATACACACTGGCAGCGGCATATACATGTGGGCATTATACACAGTAGTATTACGTTTATTTATAAGGCACCGCAAAGTGTCCGCAGCGCCGTACATAGCAAACAAAAAACAAATTACAAGGTAACGTACAGGGTGTGTTGAAAAATACAGTATAAATAGGGGTATAGCTGGTAGAACTAAAATCAGCATCAGTTCAGAAGTAGGTGTCAAAATTGTCGAGGAGACTGAAGATGAAGTAGAGGAAGGGAAGAACAGGACAGGAGCACAGGTGAGGTAAAGAGGTAGGGTGAGTACGTGAGGCAGGAGGACCCTACTCATAAGAGTTAACATACTAAAAATAGGTGGGTGGACGAACGAAAAACAATAGGATAAGTAGGAACGGAGGGGAACGGAGGCAGGATAGGAGGATCAAAAGAGGTTAGGAGGAGGGATAGGCTAGTTGAAAAAAGTGGGTTTTGAGGGAGCGCTTGAAGGAGGTAAGGGAATCAGAAAGCCTGATGGGTGGCGGGAGGTTGTTCCAGTGCAGGGGGGCAGTGCGAGAGAAGTCTTGGACACGGGAGTGGGAGGAGGTGATTAGGTGAGAGGTCAGTCGGCGGTCAGCGATGGAGCGACCGGTAGACAGGGCACCGGCATATACATGTGGGCATAATACACAAGGGCAGCGGCATATACATGTGGGCATTATACACACTGGCAGCGGCATATACATGTGGGCATTATACACACTGGCAGCGGCATATACATGTGGGCATAATACACAAGGGCAGTGGCATATACATGTGGGCATTATACACAGGGCAGCGGCATATACATGTGGGCATTATACACACGGGCAGCGACATATACATGGGCAGAAACACCATAAAAAGTGACAGTGTGGAGGAAGGGGGGTGTCACCCCCAAACAGGTTAATGTGATTATGTCTGATTATGAGAATCAGACATAATCACATTAACCTGTTTGGGGGTGAATCCAGTGGTAAATGACAACCCCTGGATCTGTCAGTCACTGGGGAAGGGAGGGTGAGAGAAGCAGCATTGGCGGGCGCGTCTTCTGCACATCTCCCCCGCCACCCGCCCGGCTATATTACTGATTAATCAGCCGCCCGCCTGCCTATATTACTGATGTATCAGCCGCCCGCCCGCCTATATTACTGATGTGCCCGCCCGCCTATATTACATACCAGGTGCCGAGGATGGCTGCTGCTGCCGCCGGGGAGATGTGCATAGGACGCGCCCGCCAATCACAGTGGCTGTGGAGGTGATGCGCTGGCAGTGATTGGTGGGTGCGTCTTATGCACATCTCCCCGGCGGCAGCAGCAGCCATCCCCGGTGGCTGGTATGTAATATAGGCGGGCGTGCAGCTGATACTTCAGTAATATAGGCGGGCGAGCGGCTGATTAATCGGTAATATAGCCGGGCGGGTGGCTATTTAAAAAGTAATATAGGCGGGCAGGCCAGACATACTGGGTGCGGGGGCCGTATCTGGCCCGCGGGCCGGAGGTTCCCCACCCCTGGTTTACAGCATGAAGGTTCCTGTGGGGAAAAGATTTGAGCAGCGGCAGCGGCAGCTTCAGTTGATCCTTGGACGAATAGAAATGATGACGCCAGGCCACGCCCCGTCATCATTTCTGTTCGACCAAGGATCAGCTGAAGCTGTTAATGAGCGGTCCCCCGGCTAGCAGGTGACGCCAGTACCCTGCTTCCTGGTGTATGGAACGCAAACAGGAGGTTGCTTAGCAACTGCCTGTGCGTCCATGGCCGGAAGTGTGGTGACGCTGACTTCCGCTGGCGGGGAGGTGGTTATCTGCGCTCCGGTGACCGGGCGGCTAGGTGAGTATATGAGGGTGACAGTGGTGGGGGGTTGTTTGCTGTAGGAGGGTCTGAGGACGGGGTTGGTCCCCCGAAACGTCACCCACATTCATGCAGTAAAGTTTGTTTGCACTATTGGATGACTCTGAGGCCGGGAACAACTTCCCTTAGACGTTGCTAGTCGGGTGCATTCATCGGTAAGGTATGTAGACTCTTGCGGTGGTAATTTTAAAAAAACTGGCCAGACGCTGATTGGTTGCTGTCACGACTGAAGGGCTGGATGAAGTCGTGTGGTGTGTAGCGACTGGAGACGGACCAGAGGATGAAGGATTAAATCGTGCAGGTTTAATAATAGAATTCATAAATGGAAACAATACACACTTGAATACTTTCTTAAAGTGGCAGTTAGTGATAAACAATACTTGAGCCAGTAAGGCACTTTAGAAGAAGAAAGTTCATTTGAATAATGACAGTTCAAATAGCATAGGACGGCAGGCTGGGGTCTTGAAGAATAAGAGGATCCGGAAAGAGAATGTACTTGATGGTAAATGAAGGATCCTTGAAGACTGGAAGAAGATGAATGATGAATGAAGATTGAAGAATTGCTTGGAAGCAGGAGACTTGAAGGGCTAGGCCAGGAAGCTCAGGGATACAGGCAGAGACCAGACTGTGGAGAGAACTGGCAGCGATGGGGTTAAGCAGCAACCTAGACCAACACAGAGCACGAGCAAGGCACCAAGGTCAGGAGAGGTGAGTCAGAGAGCCGGAGTCAGCTGGGAGCTGTGAACGCCTCTGGAGACTCTTTGCACTGACACTGAACAGCCCTAGGCAGATCCCCTATATCCCAAGAGGGCGGCTGCCATTGGCTGTCAGGTCAGTATGGGAGGAAACCTCAGACCTGGGCCAATCTGCTATTTTGCCCTTAACCAAGATGGCGGCGCCGGCCTCCCGGCACCATTACAGCACACACTGCTACACCTGTCGACGTCCCACGCTGCCTGCTGCCCACCAGACTGCCGCTGCCCGCTGCAGCTGACCCGGAGACCACTACACGCTAGCCGACGGCGGGCGCGGACGGGTGAGTAATATGCCCGCCGCGCACCGCCGCGGCTGAGTGTGACAGTACCCCCCCTTTCCTGGGTGACCCCAGGGCACCTACGCACCTTATGTGGGTTCCTTTGAAAGAATTGCCTCACCAGACGGGGAGCATGGAGATCTGCAGCATCAACCCAGGAGTTCTCCTCAGGACCGAATCCAAGCCACTCCACCAGATACTGCAGATGGGCATTGCGACAACGTGAGTCGATGATGCGTCTCACTTCGAACTCAATCTCTCTTTCAGAACCAATCTTGGGCGGTTTGGGCACCTTCTTTTGATATAAGTTCAATCTCAAGGGCTTTAGAAGAGACACATGAAAAGAATTTGAGATCTTCAGGGAAGAAGGAAGCTGTAGTCTGTATGCAACAGGATTAATAACTTGCGTGATTGGGAACGGTCCGATGAATCGGGGAGCCAGCTTCATGGATGGTAACCGAAGGCGTATGTGGCGGGTAGACAGCCACACTCGATCTCCAACCTTCAATTTGGGAGCCGCTCTTCTTTTCCTGTCCGCCATCCTTTTGTATCGAGCGGATGCTTTGAGGAGAGCGGTATGAACATCTGACCAGATTTTCGCAAACCGTTGTAAAGAAGCAGCAGCTGCAGGAACATCGGATGAAGATAAGTCTGAGAAATCTGGAGATCTGGGATGTTTGCCAAAAACAGTAAAAAAGGGAGTGGTGCCGGAGGATGAATGATAAGAATTATTGTGCGCATATTCCGCCCAAGGCAGAAGATCGACCCAGTCGTCTTGAGAAGAAGAGATGAATAAACGAATGAAGGCTTCCAAGTCTTGGTTGACCCGTTCCGTCTGCCCGTTGGTTTGTGGGTGGAATGCAGTGGAGAACTTGAGTTTGACTTGTACAGCGGAACAGAGAGCCCTCCAAAACTTTGCAACGAATTGCACTCCACGGTCAGATATAATCTCTTTGGGCAACCCATGAAGTTTGAAGATTGTGGAGATGAAGAGCTGAGCCAGAACTGGAGCGGATGGAAGACCTTTCAATGGGAAGAAGTGCGCCATTTTTGAGAACCGGTCAACCACCACCCAGATTACCGTATGCCCTTTGGAGGGAGGAAGTTCACAGATAAAGTCCATAGACAAGTGGGACCATGGTTCTGTAGGAATGGCTAGAGGTAGAAGAGGACCGGCAGGAGATGTTCTGGGGGACTTATGCTGGGCGCACTTTACACAGGAAGCGACAAAGCTGGTTACATCTTGACGAATGGTGGGCCACCAATATGAACGTAACAGGAACATTAGGGTCTTCTGTGCACCAGTATGTCCTGCAAAACGGGAAGCGTGTGCCCAGGACAGCACTCTTTTGCGAAGATTGAGGGGAACAAAGGTTTTGCCCGGAGGAGGTGAAGGTTGGACCGTAACTTGAGCAAAAACCAGAGGGTCGAGGATTGGTCGAGGAGGAGTCTCTAGGTCGGCCGGAGTCTCGAAGGAGCGTGAAAGGGCATCGGCCTTGGCATTCATCGACCCGGGTCTGAATCTGATCTGGAAATCAAATCGTTCGAAGAACATGGCCCAGCGGGCTTGACGAGCAGTAAGACATTGGGCATGCTTGAGAAATGAGAGATTCTTATGGTCAGAGTATACCGTGATCTTATGTCGTGCCCCCTCCAGGAGGTACCGCCACTCCTCCAACGCTAACTTGACTGCTAGTAACTCTTGCTCCCCAATGGGGTAATTTTTCTCTGCTGGAAGAAACTTCTTAGAGTAGAAAGCACAGGGGTGAAGTTCCTGGTCCTCTCCTTTCTGTGACAAGATTGCCCCGACTCCCTCTGAGGATGCGTCCACCTCGATAATGAAGGGTTTGTCGAGGTTCGGCTGAAGAAGAATTGGAGCAGAGACGAATGCATTCTTTAGTTGTTGGAAAGCTAGCGAGGCTTCGGGTGGCCACTGACTAGGATCTACTCCCTTGCGGGTTAGAGCTGTAAGGGGTGCAGCAAGGGTGGAGAAGTCCCGGATGAAGCGACGATAATAATTTGAAAAACCCAGGAACCTCTGGATACCTTTGAGCGTGGTAGGCGCTGTCCAGTCTTGGATGGCTCTTACTTTCTCTGGGTCCATCTCTATCCCAGTGCTGGTGAGGATGTGGCCAAGAAATGGAATGGAAGTGACCTCGAAGACGCATTTGTCTAGCTTGCAGAACAATTGATTTTGGCGTAGACGGCGCAGGACTTCAGATACAGTTTGACGATGGAGATGAAGGTTAGGAGAGAATATGAGGATATCATCGAGATACACCACGACAGAATGATACAGTAAGTCCCGAAATATGTCGTTTACAAACTGTTGGAAGACGGCCGGGGCATTGCAAAGGCCAAATGGCATCACCAGGTATTCGTAGTGGCCATCCCGGGTGTTGAAAGCCGTCTTCCACTCGTCACCGGAACGGATTCGGATCAAGTTGTACGCCCCTCTCAGATCCAGTTTGGTAAAAATAGACGCCCCTCTGATCTTATCGAAGAGTTCGGTGATGAGGGGTAATGGGTAGCGGTTCTTGATTGTGATATCGTTGAGACCCCTATAGTCGATACATGGCCGGAGAGTCCCATCTTTTTTTTTAACGAAGAAAAACCCCGCTCCGGCTGGCGAGGTGGATGGACGAATGAAGCCTTTATTCAAGTTTTCACGAATGTAGTCAGACATAGCCTTGGTCTCGGGTAGAGATAAGGGGTAGATACGACCCCGCGGTGGAAATTTCCCGGGTACCAACTCTATCGGACAGTCCCAAGGACGATGAGGGGGCAGAGAATCGGCACCTCCCTTGCTGAAGACATCAGAAAAAGAATGGTATGGTGTGGGTATAGACAAGGGTGAAGCTGGTGAAGACGGAAGACTGGAACCTCCCTCTTCTTGAGGATTCATTTGATTGAGTGGAATGATACGAGTCATGCAAGTGGTTAAACAGTTCGTACCCCAGGCCTTGATCTCCATGCTGGTCCAATCAATATGAGGATTGTGTTTAGCGAGCCATGGTAGACCCAGGACCACCTGGTGTGATGACTGAGGAAGAACTAAGAACTCTAGAGTCTCTTGATGTAGAGCACCCACTAGCACTGTCACTGGATTGGTTTGAAGGGTGATTTGCCCACTACAGATACGACTCCCATCCACTGCAGTGAGAACCAGGGGATGGGTCAAGGGTTGTACTGCCAGGGAGTGTTGAAAGACGAAAGATGAAGAAAGAAAGTTTCCTGCCGCTCCGGAATCCAATAGGGCCTGGACTTTATTTTCCCCTTGAGGGCACACAATGGTAATTGGAATGGTGGAAACAGTTGAGGAGGGAGATGAAAACAAGACTCCTAACCGGGCCTCCCTCGGGGAGGTTAGGAGCGGCCGTTTCCCGGACGCAATGGACAGGAGGACAGCAAATGGGCAGCACACCCGCAGTACATGCAGAGATTCTCCCGTTGTCTACGGGACTTTTCTTCCTGTGAGAGCCGAGAACGATTGATCTGCATAGGTTCATCAGGTGGTGTAGTTGTGGAAGGACTTGGTCTAGGAACGGGAACAGCATTTGGGGTGAAGCGAGGGCGAAGACGATCAGAGCGATTTCTCTCTAGTTGGCGTTCCTGCATCCGTAGATCTACTTTGTTGCACAGAGAGATGAGCTCGATCAAGGTAGCCGGGAAGTCACGAGTAGCTAATTCATCCTTGATACGACCTGCCAGCCCATTCCAGAAGGCGGAGAGGAGAGCCTCTTCGTTCCATTTTAATTCTGAGGCCAGGGTCTGGAACTGCACAACATACTGTCCCACCGATCGGCTACCCTGGCGAATCCTCAGGATTTCAGTGGCGGCAGAGGACACTCTGCCAGGGTCATCGAAGATGCGACGAAAAGAGGTAATAAAAGCTTCATAGTCATTGAGCAGGGGGTCAGAGCGTTCCCAGAGAGGGGACACCCAGTCCAGAGCTGACCCTGCCAGGAGAGACACAATATAGGCCACCTTTGCCTTGGAGGTTGGGAAGTGAGATGACTGCAAGGTGAAGTGGACATCACATTGGTTCAGGAACCCACGGCATGCCCTTGGCGAACCATCATACTTGCTGGGAGTAGGGAGTTGCATGTGATGAGGAACTACGGATCCTGGTGTGGAAACAGGAACTGGAATCTCTGGTGCTGGAGCAACCGACACTGAGGGAGCCGCCTGGGGCGGGGACAAGGCCTGAAGAAATTGAGCCACTTGGCGTTGGGTAGTTTCCACTTGTTCAAGACGAGTCACGATACCTTGAAAGACGTCCGCCATGGAAGCCTGTACTTCACCCGACTCCATCGGGTCAGTGCAAACTGTCACGACTGAAGGGCTGGATGAAGTCGTGTGGTGTGTAGCGACTGGAGACGGACCAGAGGATGAAGGATTAAATCGTGCAGGTTTAATAATAGAATTCATAAATGGAAACAATACACACTTGAATACTTTCTTAAAGTGGCAGTTAGTGATAAACAATACTTGAGCCAGTAAGGCACTTTAGAAGAAGAAAGTTCATTTGAATAATGACAGTTCAAATAGCATAGGACGGCAGGCTGGGGTCTTGAAGAATAAGAGGATCCGGAAAGAGAATGTACTTGATGGTAAATGAAGGATCCTTGAAGACTGGAAGAAGATGAATGATGAATGAAGATTGAAGAATTGCTTGGAAGCAGGAGACTTGAAGGGCTAGGCCAGGAAGCTCAGGGATACAGGCAGAGACCAGACTGTGGAGAGAACTGGCAGCGATGGGGTTAAGCAGCAACCTAGACCAACACAGAGCACGAGCAAGGCACCAAGGTCAGGAGAGGTGAGTCAGAGAGCCGGAGTCAGCTGGGAGCTGTGAACGCCTCTGGAGACTCTTTGCACTGACACTGAACAGCCCTAGGCAGATCCCCTATATCCCAAGAGGGCGGCTGCCATTGGCTGTCAGGTCAGTATGGGAGGAAACCTCAGACCTGGGCCAATCTGCTATTTTGCCCTTAACCAAGATGGCGGCGCCGGCCTCCCGGCACCATTACAGCACACACTGCTACACCTGTCGACGTCCCACGCTGCCTGCTGCCCACCAGACTGCCGCTGCCCGCTGCCGCTGACCCGGAGACCACTACACGCTAGCCGACGGCGGGCGCGGACGGGTGAGTAATATGCCCGCCGCGCACCGCCGCGGCTGAGTGTGACAGTTGCCAATCAGCGTCTGGCCACAATTTTCGAAATCAGCAGCGCTTCCCGCCCCGGCGCTCAGCAAATAGCGCTACAAGGTCCCAGCTCCCGCTGCCACCACCCGCTGCTCCCCAGTGCTCTCTGACTGATTTGGCAGCGGCGTCGTGAGTGTGGGGGGCCCGCTGATGTGTGGGGGCCCCGGGGCGACCGCCCCTATCGCCCCTGCCTTAATCGGCCACTGCCGCTGGCACTTGTAGTTTCACAGTACAAGAAATAGTTAAATAAACACACACTGACACACATGAGAAATAAAACTTTAATACTTTAATACATACATTACACATTACTGATACTTACCTACTGTATCTTGAGCCCGTAGGTAGGTCCCTGGATCCGGGGTCCAGGGCTCCAGGGCTGAAGAGTCCGGGGCTCCAGGGCTCCGTGGCTGAAGAGTCCGGGGTCTGGGGCCTTGGGTCCGGGGCTCCAGGGCTGAAGAGTCCGGAGACCGGGGCTCCAGGGCTTCAGAATCCGATGAAATCCATAGGGATACCTATGGCTGGTTTTAAAAAAATCGGGGAACTCCTATCTGTTTGGTTTCCTGATTTTTTAATACCAGCCCCGGCTCTTTGAGCCTGGTGCTGGTTCCAGCAGTGGGGGTGACCCCACGCCCTTTTTTTTATTTATTTTGTTTTTGTTTCTATTTTTTTTTACACACTGCTTCCTGCACGGATCTGACTGATCCACGCAGACTGCCTATACGAATTCGTATTAGGGGCAGTATATACGAATCAATGAGAATGAATACGACATTGGGGATTACAAAGCAGTCGTATTTGACTGCTTTGTAAATTCCCCTCCGGAATACGAATTTGCATATGGCTAAAACAGCCGTATGCAGTCGTATTCATTCGTATTAAGAATACGAATATGACCAATCGTATTCGTATTCTTAGTAAATTTCCCCCTATGTCTCTAATATGTGGTATAGTGTTATATAAGTGAAATTATATATTGCACCCTAGTTTAATGTTTCAGTATTGTACAGTATGTCTATATTGCTTTAAATATGCTTACAGTAAAATAAAATGTCCAGTGTAATTTTTCATCCTTACTACTGACAGCTCCTAATTAGGAGTCAGTACAGAGACTAATATTAAAACAGCTGTAGACCTGAATGGCGCCCCAATGAAGCTCATGTTTTTATTAGGTGCTGCCTTGCAATTATATTGCCCTAACACCCACGACCCCATGGGGGGAGCCATGTTACAGCCCCTAATTATGAATCTAGAACACAAATTTGAATTTCCATTTTATCATCTTGGGAAAAAAATGTCCAAATAAAGTAACTGATGTGTGGAGTTATAATATAAACCAAAAAACCTTCATACCCAATAGATATGAAATACCAGTATGTGCATCCGCAATGTCTAATACTAATTTAAATTTTCTTCAAAATAATATCAACGCCACCTTTATCATTTGAATAGAGATGATACCAAAAGTATATTTCTTACCTAGCACGGAGAGAAAAGAATCACCGGGAAACATGTAATTACCACTGATGCTATGTACTGTGATATGATTGCAACACAATAGGTCCCTCAGCTCCAAGAATAAATATTCCTCTGATTTTTAAATTATACTTCAAGTTTAAGGCTGAAAATAATAAATGTCCACATAGATATTCATTACAAAAACTGTTGCCTTTTAATTGGCATATAAGGAGTACATTTGGTTTTCCGTAGAGATTTTTATTGCTTTTGAATACAAATGGACATTATTATTTATGAATTGTTGGAACCACAATAGTGAAAAAAACCATCTTTTAATACTTTCACTGAGAATTCCTTTCCATTACTGTAAAATAAATATATTGCAACAATAACACCCGGATTTTAAATGGTATGCGGTCACTTGGTAGACTATGGGCGGTATTCAATGAGAATACCTGCGAGGTGCAGCGAATCCTTTTTAGGATTCGCTGCACATTCGCCACGTTCCGGAGCCGGCGGGCTCCGGTATTCAACGTGTCAGGGGCTCGCTGCCCCTGACTGGCGAATATGAGCTCCTGCGGCGATTGCCGCAGGGAGCCTGAGGACGGTGCCAGGCAGAG
Organism: Crinia signifera; assembly: GCF_055691185.1. NCBI lineage: Eukaryota > Metazoa > Chordata > Amphibia > Anura > Myobatrachidae > Crinia > Crinia signifera. The sequence goes on along the minus strand of NC_139219.1, from coordinate 73,776,638 downwards.
AGATGGTAGTCTCTCTGCCTGCCCCAGAACTTTGTGGGGGGTAGGTGGGCTCCCCGGGTGCCAGGCAGCACAGGCTGCCCCCCGGGGGTGCCAGCAGGGGAGCGTATATTCACTACACACGATCGTAACGATCGGGTGCAGTGAATATATGAATATGTAATGAGCGGCTCGGCTCCGGCGCCCCCTGCTGGATGCTGTGTAAAAAAAAAAAATATATATATATATATTTTTTTTTTTAAATTAAATATATATTCATGTGCTTACAGCACATGAATAAAAATAGCATGCCCCTCCTCAGAATAAAATTCCTGATTTTTTTACACCAAATGTAAAAAACAAAACACTTTATTTTAAAAGTTCACATTCCACTTCACCATAAAAAGATAGCGATTGCTACTCGGTGAATCATGGTGAAAAAAACCTTGAAATGTATTCGCCATGTGGTCATTGAATAGGGTGATTCACCGTTTTAGTCAGAAATTCGCCAAACAGCACAAATTCGCCATAAAAACATGGCGAATCAGGCTCATTGAATACCGCCCAATGTCTAGGTCGGGGGTCACTAGGTTGACCTCTAAAGGTCTACAGTGACTAGGTCAACACCTTGAAATGGTCGACATACCCACAGTCAACATTAACAAAAGGTCGACAGAAGCTTATTGTCAACATAGACAAGGATGACATGAATAACGCCGACATTAGTTTTTCATTTTAAAAAGAAAAAAGCCCCTCTAGGGCTCAGACTCTACTGCGCTGTGCAATAGAGCGGTGCTGTGGTGGTAGCCGGGAGAGAGGAGGGGGTCTGAATGAATAGAGCTGCACATGGACCTTCTGCTCTCTTAAAGTGACTCTGGTTCAGATTAATTAACAAAATATATATAAGCTTATGGGCCAGATGCACTAAGCTTCTAAAGTGTTAAAATGGAGAGTGATAAACAACCAATCAGCGCCTACCTGACATTTTTCAAACACAGTCTATGACATGCCAGGTAGGAGCTGATTGGCTGGGTGTTTATCACTCTTCATTTTATCACTTTTGAAGCTTAGTGCATCTGGCCCTATATATGTTGCAAATTTTAAAAAAAATTCTATTGACAATTTTGTGTCTAGTAAGGGCAGACGATTGGACTGCAGTGCCATTGTTATGCCACTGATGCAGGCTACTCCCTGGTGCAATAACTGAGCACTCAGATCCACAGACATACACACAGCAGACTATGCTGTCACTGGGCATATGCAGTAGCTCAATTCTTTATACCACATGTAGTGGCCAGTGACCAGGCCACGGAGAAGGGTAGTTTCCAGGCAATTGTAAACCCTCCCCCCATGCATTTGCCTACAATATGATTACAGAATCATCAACATGTTTAATTATGTTCTCATAGATATATCCTGTATATACAACTGGCTAAATGCAATGCAATCAGCTGATGACATATAATTGCATTACAAAATAGACATAGAGGTGTATTCAATCTGTGCCCTTATTTCTACCAGTGGAAAGAGCGGCACTGGCCTATTTGTTGCTTCTGACAGCATTGAATGCTTTCAGATTCTGCTTTTTTTTTAAGTCACATCTGAGTTGTTGGAAACAACTGTCAAATTCTCTGCAGATTCCGACAAAACGCAGCCATTCTGACACTCGAGAGTCGGAACATTAAATACTGATTGTCGAGTTACAGCCGTAATGGGTTGATAACCACCATGAATCTGACTGTTGGGACCGTTCCGACAGTCGGATTCGGGATTGAATACCCCCTAAATCATTATGTATAAAATATATATGTCTAACTGTTTTCTGATACAATATTACACTACCATTGCTTGTAGACTTGTATCTTGTCCTTGCATGGTTAGGATTCATGGAATCCTGGGTTGGGGCTGTAGTCCTAGCAAAGTATCAGCAAAGTACATCATTATTGGAGATTACAGATAAGGAAACAGGGGTTCTTCTAATTGCATAACATTGTGGACAACAATCGAATTTAAGGAAGTCACATTGTTTTTATTTTTTATTAAGAATAGCGTAACTGTGCTCCAATGAAGTTCATCCTATGACACAGACATGCTGTAGATGTCTACTGATTAAAGTTCAAAGATTTAAATTGCCTTTTTTCCGCTTGTCCTTTCTCATTTTAAAATATTCCTAATCTTAATGTGGAAAGTGACATATTCCTTTCCTGGAAAGTGCCTAAAAGGAAGCTAAAATGCTTTTTTTTTCTTCCTGATGACCTGTTTTCTGTTATATATAAAGGACAAAATAAAATACATGATGACGGTGCTGAATGCTTCATATTCCAGGAAGCTATTAAAATAGGTAGTATAGTTTCCAAGTTAGTCTGAAGCTCATTAATTGCTCTTAATCTTATAGGATTTTATGTGATGTGAGGTTCCTGCTTGCATTTTGCACTGCATACTGATAAGCTGTAACAAGGTCTATAAATCACAGCAGCATCTTATTACAGAATCCATTCCAACTCAGGGGGCACCTCTTTCTCTGCAGCCATGCCTCAGACAATATATTTCAGGACTATTTCCCTCATACTGAATATACGGCTCACTTCAAACTTACTATTAGTAAGAAAAATTGAATAAATAGTGTAAAATGGACAGTAAATGATTACGGGGGTTATTCTGATTGACATGCTCCCCTGCGTATACGTGCAAGAGAGCGATGTTGAGCATCTGAACATGCGCATTTATGCCGTCCCGTTCACACCTAGAAGTGCGGGCGCATGGGTGGCGGCATGGGGTCGTGCCCATGGAAAAACGCAGCGTTTCATGGGGGTTCTCATGAAAATGCTGGTCATTCTCATGTAAATGCATCTGTGACACAGGTGCGGGGGGTGGGCAGATGACCTCAGCAGATGTCAGCTGCCTGCCCGCTTCCCGTGCACCAGCAGATGAAAGACACCAAAGAGGTGCGAGCGCTGTAGAAATCATTTGATGGTCGGCGACCATTGAATGATTTCTTCCACGCACAAAAGCTGCAAATGGATGTTTATGCTAATGGTCATTGCAGTATGTGGCATAATGTGTAATGGGCAATTCGAAGTGTAGCATAATGTGTAATGGGCATTATGGCGCATGGTTTAATGTGTAATGGGCATTACGGAGTGTGATATAATGTGTAATGGGCATTACAGCATGTGGTATAATGTGTAGTAGGCATTACGGCATGTGGCATAATGTGTAGTAGGCATTACGATGTGTGGCATAATGTGTATTAGGCATTACGGTGTGTGGCATAATGTGTAGTAGTCACTGCAGTGTAAATTTTTACGTGCGCCTTTGGTGCACACTGCTATTTTTGGTGTGTATGTCGACCTGTATGGTGGTTTTGCCAGATTTTCCCCTGCCAGACCTGTCCCCGCACTTACTCACCCTGTCCCTGACCTGGCCTGGCCTGTCCCCGCACACATTCACCCTATCCCCTGCTTGACCTGTCCCGGTACTCACTCACCCTTTCCCTGCCGGACATGTACCAAGACACACTCACCCTGTCCCCTGCCTGACCTGTTCGTGCACACACTCACCATGTCCCCTGCCTGACCTTTCCCAGCAGCCACTCACCATGTCCCCTGCCTGACCTGTCCCCGCACACACTCACCCTGCCCCCTGCCTGACCTGTCTCCGCACACACTCACCCTGTCCCCTGTCTGACGTCCCCACACACACACTCACCCTGTCCCCTGTCTGACATGTCCCTACTCACACTCACCCTGCCCCCTGCCTGATCTGTCCCCACACACACTCACCCTATCCCCTACCTGACATGTCCCTGCTCACACTCACCCTTCACCCTGCCTGACCTGTCCCTGCACACACTCACCCTGTCCCCTGCCTTACCCGTCCATGCACACACTCACCCAGTTCCCTGCCTGACTTTTCCAAGCAGACACTCATCATGTACCCTGTCTGACCTGTCCCTGCAGACACACACTCACCCTGTCCCCTGTCTGACCTGTCCCCACACACACTCACCATGTCCGCTGTCTGACATGTCCCCACACACACTCACCCTTTCCCCTGTCTGACATGTCCCCACACACACACACTCACCCTGTCCCCTGTCTGACCTGTCCCCACACACACTCACCATGTCCGCTGTCTGACATGTCCCCACACACACTCACCCTTTCCACTGTCTGACATGTCCACGCACACACTCACCCTGTCCCCTGCCTGACCAATCCCCACACACACTCACCCTGTCCCCTGCCTGAACCATCCCTGCACACACTCACCCTATCCCCTGCTTGACCCATCCCCGCACTCACTGTACCTGATCTGTCCCTGCAGACACTCATCCTGTTCCCTGCCTGACCTGTTCCAGTACACACTCACCCTGCCCCTGTCTGACATGTCCCCACACACACTCACTCTGCCCCCTGCCCGACCCGTCCATGCACACACTCACCCTATCCCCTGCTTGACCTGTCCCCACACACACTCACCCTGTCCCCTGCCTGACCTTTCCCTGCACACACTCACCCTGCCCCCTACCTGACCTCTCCCCGCACACACTCACCCTATCCCCTGCTTGACCCATCCCCGCACTCACTGTACCTGATCTGTCCCTGCAGACACTCACCCTGTTCCCTGCCTGACCTGTTCCAGTACACACTCACCCTGCCCCTGTCTGACATGTCCCCACACACACTCACTCTGCCCCCTGCCTGACCCGTCCATGCACACACTCACCCTATCCCCTGCTTGACCTGTCCCCGTACACACTCACCCTGTCCCCTGCCTGACCTTTCCCTGCACACATGTAATAAACTGGAATTTTATTGTAATGTTTCTCTGCCTTTCTATTTTGCAGGATACTTCTTCTTTCCTCTTCCACTTCCAGGATTATTCCATTGTCGGTAAGTATAATAAACAGGTTTTTAGTTTATAATGAAGTATTTATTTATGAATAAATTTATATATTTGCGAAGTATATAATAGTTCCACTTCAACAGGTTATGCAACAAGAAATTGCAACATAAAACAAATTAAATTAAATTTACCATTTTCTAGCAATACATTAGAATTTTTATAGATCAAATAGCTAATAACAATAGTTAACCCACAGTGAATATGACAAAAATTCACTTGCATACATCTAACATCTCAATTACAATACACATTTACAACTAATATACTGTAGTCGGCATTGCCACTTTAAAATGCATATTTCACTCTTCTGCTAACAGCATAAATTGAGTCCCAAAAGATTTTGTAACAGTCTATCCTATTAACTCACAAAGTTCTGAGTATACACTGTGCACTGCTCCTCACAACGATTCTCTCCTTAAGGTAGAACTACTCTTGCAACAATGGATTATCTTATCCTATAATACAGTATGTCAAGTTCCTAGTCTTTGTTGGTTACAACCAGGGCTATTTTTCAGCAGGAACCAGCAGGAACTCAGTTCCTGAACCTCTAATTAAAAATGACATCATCATGAACTGAAAATGTACTTTCCATAAGATGTGTGCCCATAACTTTTATTTTAAAGTCATCTGTGAGTGCCTTTATTTCTAAATACAATATATACATCTAACTCTCCCTCCCTCTCTCTCTATTATATATATATATATTTTTATTTTTATTTTATTGATCCGCCCCCAGAACTGGAGTTCCTGGACCTATTTTTCCAGAAAAACAGTACTGGTTACAACAGATGGAATATTAACCTATTGTTTCCAGCTTGTAATCCCACACTTTGAACAAGACTTTGCTTTACTTTGACTTTTATTTGCAGAAGCTGAGAAGACCCTGAAGTATAAAACCCTTTTCCTTGCAGGCAAGTGTTTTGTCAATCTTCACTAAATGCTTTCCTTTATAGGTAGAATAAATATCTAACTGTATAACATCCTTAGCAAAGTTCTTCTTTCTTTATTCCACTGCTTCATCACTTTATCTCTATCTATTTCGCCTCTTTGCAATATTTATGGAACTGTGAACTGTATAAAGGTGCTCCTCTCTAGGACTCCAGCCTCTCAACTGTTTAGTGTGACACTTGTAGTTCTGCGACTGGCAATTTATACTTTGCTATCTCCTTATGCAGGGTCTCAAGACTATACGTTTTGCACTATAAATCTTTGGCTACTTTATTTGGAATTGTACTTATACTCCGGCTCTTCTTATGCTGGGCAAATCTCACCAACACCTCACTGTATTGCAATTGCTAACTTCTATAGACAGCTCACTAGCCAGGGGGATGGAGGCAGGGGTAGGGTACAACTGCTCACCGCTGGGTTAACTGATGCTGCTATTCATCAGCACACCTCCGGGGCTCCACTCCACTGACAGCCATGGGGGCCTAACTGCGTCACAGCACTCTCCTCCCCCTCTCAGCCTCAAGCGCTTACCGTTGGTTTCTTTCTCCAAGGCCTCGCCTCAGTTACCACCCACCTCTAGGGCAATTGGTCTCAGCTACTTGCCGGGATTTCAGCCACATTCCTCCACCGTCTACAGCCCGCCTCCTGCTGTAATGTTTACTCTTGCGCCCCTCAGTGTCACTCCTTACTTTAATGATTCTGGCCGCGATTCCGGGTCCGCTCAGCGAGCGGTGTCACGCCTCCTGGCGGACCAGAGTGCGATAGGCTCCGGCACCCGGTCACCGGATTTCGGGCAGATAAGTATCACCTCTCCAAGTTCTCACTGGCCTTCCTGTCCCAGCAGCCGCTCTCTGTTCCTCTATACTGCGTTACTCTGCTTTACACAGCAGCTCTCCATTTCAGCTATATTGTGCCGCTCTGCAGTCTCTCTCCTCTTTAACCGGTCAACTGTCACCTCCAAACGGCCCCCTGCCTTTTTTTTATGCCTCTGCATGCGGATTTGTGGCATGAGCTCCCCAACTTTATTAGTACTTCACAGTGGCTGTTCTCAGAAATTTTCTCCCCTATGTGGCAGGAGAAGTAGTTCAGTCCGTGATTCCTTCGCATGGACTAAGCAAACAGACTAGTCCAAGATGCCTAAAGTGAGGGGCATTTCAGTTCACCTAACAGTTTCTGATGACACTCACATACTTTTCTGTAAAAAGGTCTCTGGTTTCTAATATTTTATTCCCTCTATGAGGGACCATAGTTCATTAACTTACGGTATTTACTAAATATACATGTATAACATTACCACATGTGCTGGTTATTACATACAACCCCCCTAGAAATTTGCGTGTCCCCACGCACTCTTACATAAAATATTACAACTTATCAAACAGATACATATCAATTTTATACAAAGCTACTCTCTATATCGTAAAGGTAAATTACCCTTACTACTTCTCTCTGACCTTCTTAACTCTGATACAGACGTGTCTATCTTTGACAAAGCAGTGCTATTCATATCATCAATTACAATTTCATGACGACCATAACATGAACTTTGTAAGCTTGGGCAACTAGTCCCCGTAATAACGGGCCCAGTCATAAGCATTAACATTGCCATGGGGTCAGTAAGAGGATCACCCCTCTCTTCTTCAGGGAATCGGATCCCCCTTTCCTTTTCATCTTTCATAGTAGACGGTAACAGTTCAGTTGTACACAGTTTCAATCGATTTCGATGCACCACACTAGTGTATCCATCTGTTTGTCTCTCTATCCGATACGTGAATATGTTGGTGTCTGGGACCCCAACAATTTGATAAGGCTCTTCCTCCCATTTGTCGTCTAACTTTCCAGAACGGTGATTTTTCCTTTTCCACACACGACTTCCCAGTGGTAGGGAGATTGCTCGAGCGTCAACGTTATAATTTTGTTCTTGTCGCTGATGCACTACTTCCATATTTTGTGTCACAATATCTCTAGCAATCTTTATCCGATTCTGATGTTCTTGAACCCAATTTCGGGCTGAAAGGAGTCATTTAATGCGGGTAACAATTCCAAATCTTTAGGGAGTTTGCCCCTTCTGCCAAATAGAAGATAATATGGCGTGAAGCCTGTAGAACAATGTTCGATATTGTTGTATAAATAGGTGAGCTCTGGAAGGATGCTTGGCCATCTGGATCTTTTTTCAACTGGAAGACTTCTGATCATTCCAATCAGGGTCTGATTAACTCTCTCGCACAATCCGTTGGTTTGAGGATGATAAGCAGTTGTCCTTAATTTCTTACACTCATACAGTTGACAGAGTTCTTTGAACAATTGCGACTCAAAGGCAGCACCTTGATCTGTTAAGATGCGGTCTGGATATCCATAAGGGCGAACAAACTTCTTTAGAAAGACCGTTGCTGTGGTCTTTGCGGTCATGTCTTTCACTGGGACAGCCACTATAAACTTGCTGTAATGGTCGGTTATAGTGAGCATGTATTGGTATCCTTGCGAACTCGCATCCAACTTTACGTGATCAACAGCCACTAGTTCAAGGGGATATTGGCTGGTGATAGGATGTAAATGGGCCTTCTGCGTTGGTCCAGTACCTCTTTTTCGGGAACAGACAGCACAATTCTGGCACCACTTTTCCACGTGTGATTTTAACCCTATCCAGAAATATCTACTTCTCAACACAGCCTCAGTCTTTTGCATCCCAAAATGTCCAGAATCATTATGATATGCTGACAATAAATGTTCGACTTGTGATCTGGGTGTGAGGTTATCATACTCACTGTAAATCTGTAATTACTATATTTTATTAGGTGTAGTAATTAATGTACTATTTTAGTCCGTCGGTACCCTCTTATTCTCCATAGATGTTTCTATCCCCCAAATCTGTGTGTATTTCCAGATCAGATCGCTCTTGCCCTAATATGGTCTGCCAGGAAATACCCAGGAAATAATTCACCAAAAGGTTATGTCCCATTACCATACTTTTGTTCCTGCTATCACAGGAGGGTGTTAGCTGAGGGACAATCTTCACAGGGGGTGTGTCACAAACCGTGGGTCTCAGCCCCGTCTGAGACCACGTCCATTACCTTCCCGGTGGTCAGCGGTGAGAGTAAGGCCTCTGGTAGCTGTCAGCGCCTGGCGAGATGTCCCATGTTTGGCTGGTGTTGACCCGTGCAATCGACATGCCGGCACGCTGGAGCCCGCGCGTCATGGGCGCCGCCATGACACATGCGCTCAGCTGACCAGAGGGTCCAATCCCGCGGTCCAGCCAGGGTGACCTCTGACCCACACACCTGCACACCTCTCAGGTGTACTCACTCTTTCCCTGGACTGATTGGTGCTGCTGACGCTAACCAATCAGTGCGCAGCAAGGGGGATATATTCCGGCTTCTAACTCACAGTCATCGCCTTGAATATGTGTTCATCTGACCTCAGTCCCTCCTGTGTTCAGCTGTTTCCCAAGGCTCCTGGTTATCCGGTCTCCCCGTGTACCTCTCGCAGTTTCCTGCATACTACCTGGTTTGTCATCTCCAGAAGACTCCTGCCATTCCACTCTGCAGTCGAGTATTACTCCTGTTACCATCTTTACCTGGCATACCATCTCCAGAAGCCTCCTGCAAAATAACCATCGTGCAGTTGAGTGATCTCATCGACCCTGCTGTCGACATCAGTGTTGACACTTTCACACTGTGCCCTCCAGAGACTATTCCAATTCCCAGTGTCTCCAATATCACTACCACTCTCCGCCTACGTCCAGAGGACCAGGGCAGAGGGCCGCGACCTGCCTGTCAGACGCAGCGAAGTCCATATCCCCTTGCGGGGGTCTCTGGTGAATACCGCTGGCAGGTTAGACTCCGCGCCTCTGTTTCTGGTTTCAGCCAACACTCTGGTACGCAAGGCAGTGCCTCTGTGCATGTCATTCATCAGGCCTCCGGCCTTCCGCTACACAGCGCCCTCCACTGGTCCACCACGGTCAGGGTCGGGAACACAGCAGACCCAGAACCTGACAGGGTGATCCAATTCCCCTGCTACCAACAGGAAATGTTCACAGGGGGTAATCAGGACATAATGTAATCCGACTATGATTGTGTCTCTACCTTCAGCTCCTTTGTGTCAATACCAGACTTAGTGGAACCCGGCACCACAGGGGGTGATCAGCCCATAACGTAATCTTGTGTTGTATTGTATCTTGCTCTGCATATCCCTGGCCACTTCCAGACTTACTGGAACCGACCCAGCAGGGGTTGAGAGCAGCAGTTGGACAACTGTGGATTGAAGGTGGGATATACCTTATGCTTGAATCCACCAATCAGGAACTTGGGCAACCCCACAGATGATGCGATCACCGTGGGAATTTGAGAAGTTTTTAAAATGACTTGCAGACTAGCCAGGAGGAGAGAATTTGATGGACTGTCCTGGACTAAGAGGTTATGCTCTGTCTAGGTATTGTGTGGACTTATATGCTATCACTGCGGTGTGGGATAAGTGATAGTTTGCCCTGTGGAACTGATCTGGGACTGTGACTATACAAGGACTGTCTGTTTGGGCCTGCTACCTGAATATCTTTCTACTCTGCAATTTACCTTTACCACTGTTTATTGTTTATTTGTGCGTGCTGTGGAAAATAAACCGTTCTTCTGGTTTCATCTGCTCGGTGTCTGAGTGATTGAGGAACTCGTACCCTCACATTTGGCGGCAGCGACAGTGGGATCATTCAGACACCAACCATCGAGCACAGAAAGCACAGAGAACAGAGGATCAGACCATATGTAAGGAAACGGAAAATGCAATAAGGTGATGTTCAGCAAGTGAGCAGGTGTCAGTCCTGTGAAAGGGAAAATGGTTCCAAGGGAAGGAGCAGAGGAGCTCAGGGATGGAGGTTCTTCAGTGTATCGGCAGGCTGGGAAGCCGGATCTGTTATTTATTGTCAGAAAGATGCATTATATCTGGGAGTACTGGCAAGAAGCTCAGCAGATGGTCAGCGGGTGGAGAGTATCCAGCATACAGGACAAGTTGTGTTACCTGGGGGATGCATTCCTGCACTGTAAAGGTGAGGCCACCTCGTGGAATCTGCTGGGAGAGCCAGAGTTTGTAGAATTTACAGAGGAAGTGATTGCTACAGTTACCCAGATGCTACAAAGAGGACAATATTCTGAGGCTGAAGGACAAGTCCAGAATAAATTGATGCCCCAGATAGAACCAGAGGAAAGGTCTAGAAGGGGGCTACTGCAATCTGGGCAGACAACCGAGGGGTCTGCCACAGAATTAATTGTTACTGCAAGAGAAGGGTCGTTGTCAGGGGGGCCCCTAACTGCCCTTGAAGAAATGAGTATGGAGGAGCTGATAGCAGAATGTCAGCTGCGGGGTATACCAGTTCAATCCTGCACTCGCGGGGAAATCCTTCAGCAGATCCTTCACGATCAGGGAGATCCTACAAATGCATTTGCTGATTATCGGGCATGGATCCTCCATTTCGGTGCACAGCTGAGTGTGTGGGAACAATTGCAGTGTCTGGAGGAGTGCTTCGTGGTGGCAGAGGAAGAGGCGATTGATCGCGGGCTCCTGGATACCCCAGCATGGCAAGATCAGTGTCGCAGGGGGCGTGATGAAAGGCACCGTTTGCAACTGCTTCTCCCCCATCCTAGGGAGGAAGCTGCTCAGTGTTCTCTGCAGGGGGAGGTTATCCCCAACGTGAAGGAAGTGAGGCCTCTGAGCCAGGCACCCCGGGAGGAGCTGCACTACTGCTTCCCTTTTGCTGAGGTGGGAGATGCAGAATTATTAACCTGCTGCCAGGGGATCTATGAGGACTGCGTCCAGGAGGAGATCACCGTGGTTAGAGGAGTATCCAACAACATCCAGGCCACAAGCATACCAGTCGCAGATGATGTCGTGTTTCGGGCTGCCCAGCATACTCAGCTGGGGAAGGAGGCTATCGCGGAGAAGGAGGTGTGCGCAGAAGTAGCTGCAGGTGAGCATCTGGCTTTTAAGGGGACAGAGCTGACACAGCCTGTCCTGCAGCCACCAGCGGAATTGTTTGTGATGGAGGGTCCCTCCTCAGCCCTGGACATTGAGACCAAATGCTGGACTGAAATTTGCCATGCCCCTAGTTTGGGTTTGGGGGAGGAAGGACAGGACGGGGTGGTGGAAGTGCCAGGGCCAGAGCCCCTATATTGGCCTGCTGTTTGGCCCCTGTTCCTTGGGCAAGAGGGGGAGGTGGAAAGTGGTCCCTGCCCCATTGTGCCCGAGGCAAAAGTATTAGTAGGTTACAATGTTGCAGAGGGGGGGTACCCAGAATCCGAAGAAGAGGAATCGCTACATCCCTTGTTAGTTCCAATGTATGACTTAGACTGTAATCATGCCCTTGCTGGTTCTGCAAACCAGCCGCCTTTTACAAGATGGGTTTGGTATGATGTCACCCTGTGGGACTCAGGTGGTAAATCCAAACCCCAGATTCTCTGCTCTGCATCCCGCTATTCCAGGTTGTTATTGGTTCCAGAACAGCTTGGTACCGGGACTACAATAGTAGGGGAAGGAATGTGAGGTTATCATACTCACTGTAAATCTGTAATTACTATATTTTATTAGGTGTAGTAATTAATGTACTATTTTAGTCCGTCGGTACCCTCTTATTCTCCATAGATGTTTCTATCCCCCAAATCTGTGTGTATTTCCAGATCAGATCGCTCTTGCCCTAATATGGTCTGCCAGGAAATACCCAGGAAATAATTCACCAAAAGGTTATGTCCCATTACCATACTTTTGTTCCTGCTATCACAGGAGGGTGTTAGCTGAGGGACAATCTTCACAGGGGGTGATCCAATTCCCCTGCTACCAACAGGAAATGTTCACAGGGGGTAATCAGGACATAATGTAATCCGACTATGATTGTGTCTCTACCTTCAGCTCCTTTGTGTCAATACCAGACTTAGTGGAACCCGGCACCACAGGGGGTGATCAGCCCATAACGTAATCTTGTGTTGTATTGTATCTTGCTCTGCATATCCCTGGCCACTTCCAGACTTACTGGAACCGACCCAGCAGGGGTTGAGAGCAGCAGTTGGACAACTGTGGATTGAAGGTGGGATATACCTTATGCTTGAATCCACCAATCAGGAACTTGGGCAACCCCACAGATGATGCGATCACCGTGGGAATTTGAGAAGTTTTTAAAATGACTTGCAGACTAGCCAGGAGGAGAGAATTTGATGGACTGTCCTGGACTAAGAGGTTATGCTCTGTCTAGGTATTGTGTGTACTTATATGCTATCACTGCGGTGTGGGATAAGTGATAGTTTGCCCTGTGGAACTGATCTGGGACTGTGACTATACAAGGACTGTCTGTTTGGGCCTGCTACCTGAATATCTTTCTACTCTGCAATTTACCTTTACCACTGTTTATTGTTTATTTGTGCGTGCTGTGGAAAATAAACCGTTCTTCTGGTTTCATCTGCTCGGTGTCTGAGTGATTGAGGAACTCGTACCCTCACATTGGGCACGACTATTTGCTGGAGGTTTTGATGTGTTCCTGGATCGACAAGGCTCCTAATCATTACTCCTTTCCTGAAATAGATTCTTTCACGATGCCTCAACAATTTTATTAACTCGGGGTCTGCGGTTTTCCTCTGTTCTTTGGTTAACCAGACGTCATTCTGTATCATACGCTTTACTTCTTGTAAGATGGAGCTTTGATTCTGAACTGCACTCCAATCAATTCCTGGAATCTCCTGATCCTCTTCCATTGTGTTGTTTTTAATGACGTTCTGTCTGACTCTAGAATGACTAAATGGGGGAGTCTCTATATCCTCCAATTCATCCTCTTTCTCCATTAACTCATCCGTGGGTAAGCGGGATAAAGCATCTGCAGCGTTGTTGGTTTTACCGCTACCATACTGGATAGTATAATTAAAGTTTGCCAGTCTCGATACCCATCTCTGTTCAAGAGCATTCAGGTGGGCTGTTGGAAGATGGGCCAATGGGTTGTTATCGGTGGTTATTATTATTTTGGCCATGGCTAAATAATTTTTAAACTTTTCCGTGATTGCCCAAACTACAGCGAGGAATTCTAATTTAAAAGTACTATAATTTTCGCTGTTTCTCTCGGTTTTTCTTAAACCTCTGCTGGCGTACGCGATTACTTTATTATTTCCATTTTCTTTCTGGTACAGGACGGCCCCCAGTCCCTGATGGCTAGCGTCTGTACTGACATAAAAGGGCTGTTCATAGTCTGGGTAAGCCAATAACGGGGCTTTCAGTAATGAAGATTTCAGCTGCTCAAAAGTTTCTTGATGCACTTCAACCCATCGCACAGGGATATTGCTTTTCCTATCCGCACCTGACTTTCCACGTAAAAGTTCATGTAGTGGCGTGGCGATTTTGGCAACCCTTGAATAAATCGTCTGTAATATCCTACAAACCCTAGGAAACTCCTAACTTCTTTAAGGGTTTTAGGAATCGGCCAATCTTCGACAACACGGGTTTTTTCAGGATCTGTTTCAATCCCCTTGGCGCTAACTATATGGCCCAGATACTGTACACGAGGCTTTAGCAGATGGCATTTCGCTGGTTTTAACTTAAGTCCGTACTTAGTCAGCTGGGAGAGTACGTCATCGAGATGTTGTAGATGATCTGAATATGATTTAGAAAAAATTATGATGTCATCTAAGTACAAGAGGACCATATCGTAATTCCGGTGTCCAAGACAGTGCTCCATTACGCGTTGGAATGTCGCAGGTGCATTACACAGCCCAAATGGCATTCTGTCCCATTCGAAAAGACCCATCGGGGTGGAGAATGCTGTCTTTTCTTGATCCTCGATGGCCATTGGGATTTGCCAGTACCCGCTTGTTAAGTCTAACGTAGAGAAGAATTTGGCAGTCTTTAATGCGGTTAAAGTTTCCTCTATTCGCGGTAAAGGATAGGCATCCTTATGGGTCACCGCATTGAGCTTCCTGTAGTTGACACAACACCGGAGACTTCCATCCTTTTTCTTTACGATCACTAGCGGTGCTGCCCATGGACTACAGCTGTCTCTGATCACTCCGGACTCTTTCATCTCCTCTAACATATTGCGTACTGGCTGGTACAAAGCAGGGGGTAAAGGACGATGTCGTTCTTTAATAGGATGAGCCGTTCCAGTGGGTATATGGTGACAAGCTCCCAAAGCTCTGCCGAAGTCGGATGCATGTTTACTAAATGCGGCACTATTTTTTAACACGATTTGTATCACTCCTTGTTTTCGTTCCTCTGAAGTGCCCTCGTCACCAATCTTTACATCTTTCAACCATGAATATTCAGTTGCCTCAGATTCATGCTCCTCGGGGCTTGCCCCCTGTTGAGCTACCTTCAATACTTCTAATACATCTTGGAAAGTCACTTGCAGGATCTTGGCAACAGGACAGTATCGGAACAACCTAACTGGATAGGGTTGAGGGTTCAATATGCGTATAGGTACTCTTCCTTGCCGTATGGAGACTAGAGCACGGGCGACCACAAAAGGGTTCTGACCTTCATTATCGCAGGATTCGATCAATGCTTCATAATCGTGCCCACCTGGCCCCATTCGAGCCTTACACCATATCATAGTTTCGGAATTTGGTTGAAGAACCACAGGACTTCGGTCCGCGATCCGGGTTCTTCCTATTTCCCCAAGCTTATTAGCAAAATTTCTTTGGCCTTGTATAAAACGAATGGTCTGTTGTAAGACTCTCCTTTCATCTGGAGGGACCGAAGATATCTTGGTCTTCAGGGCGTAAATAATCTCGTCTGGACAGTGGCGTAGCACATTCATCCCAATGATGACAGGTGGGAAATACTCGTTCTTATCAGTGGAAATTAAACAGCCTTGCGCGGGTAACTTGGTCTTTCCAACCTCGATTTCTGCTTCCCAATAGCCACTACATGGGATGGGTTGACCGTTACTTGCCACTAAATTCATCCAGTTGGTAGGGGGGGTATTAATTTCTTCTTTCTTCCAGTGTTTTATAAATTCTTCCAATTGGATCGTTGTTACTTGGGAGCCCGTGTCCAATAATGCAGCGACCTTCACCCCATTTATCGAGATCTCCAATGAAAGACACTCTCCCACGTAGTGTGGCCACCATTCTTCTGACGATGGACCTAATGCCTGATCTCCTCCCGAGGGTCGGTCCCCTGCCTCGGGTCCTTCGCGTTTAAAGCTTCCTGTTGACAGTTGCGAGCAATATGTCCACTCCTCTGGCACTTCCTGCAAATGGGCCTACCTTGAGAGTCAAACTGATCCGTAGGTAGCCTTCCTGTAAATCTTAGAACATCCCATCTTCGAGGCGGCATTCTTCCATCTGAACGCCACTCTTGCGGTTTGTTAGGCATCTGGTGTTGCTTAAGTTCTCTCAATTCTTGACAGACCAGGTCTAGGCTCCTGGTAAGCTGTGTCATTTGTCCCTCTAAGACCCCTACTCTGTCGGGTTGAACAGGGGCTTGCACTTGTTGGAGGACAGGAAACTCTTTGGCCTTTGGCAAGTCGTTTTTATATACTGTGTGTTTTTTTTGTGGAACATCTGACTCATACATATCGTCTGACTCAGAACTCTCATCCTCATCCGGCTGTTCCTCCTCCAAAATTTTCAGTACCGCCTCCTTAAACTCTAAAAACGAAGCACCTGGTCTCTGGGATCGATACATCCGGAGTTGTTTTCTTACATCGTTACACCTGGCCCCTTCTACGAATACATTTGTCAATATCTCATTCTCTTGTTGATTTTCACGAGGGTCCAAAGCCTGTAATGTCTTAAGTGACTCCTGGAGACTCAACGCAAAGTCTCTTAGTGTCTCATTGGGTAATTGCTGTCTTGCGTAAAGCCATTTCTTCAATGCCGCCACGGTTCGAGATTCAAACATGGCGACTAATTTTTCGAAGATCCCATCGACGGTCTTGATTCGTTGGTCTGGCCATGACTTGACTTCCCTCTTGGCAGCACCCCTTAACTGTCCAATAAGCATTTGGACCTTCTGCTCCTCCTTTAATGGGTGGATGGTAAACATGGCTTGTAACTGGGATTTGAAGTCCTTAAAGGTGGTGGTGCCAGATAGTCGCACTTTGCCTGAATATAAGCTCCATAATAGTAAGGCATTGTGATGGGTGAAGTTATTATCGTTGGGCCAGCAACATTCTCGTTAAGTATGCCTTCCCCTTGGGCTCCAGAAGCTGACGCTTGTTCCTGAGAAATTTTTTTCTTCTTTTAGTTTTCCCCTTGCGCACAATAAATTATCCGTATCCTGTTCGTGACGCCACGAAAATTCCTTGTAATAAACTGGAATTTTATTCTAATGTTTCTCTATTCCATTGTCGGTAAGTATAAACAGGTTTTTAGTTTATAATGAAGTATTTATTTATGAATAAATTTATATATTTGCGAAGTATATAATAGTTCCACTTCAACAGGTTATGCAACAAGAAATTGCAACATAAAACAAATTAAATTTACCATTTTCTAGCAATACATTAGAATTTTTATAGATCAAATAGCTAATAACAATAGTTAACCCACAGTGAATATGACAAAAATTCACTTGCATACATCTAACATCTCAATTACAATACACACTTACAACTAATATACTGTAGTTGGCATTGCCACTTTAAAACGCATATTTCACTCTTCTGCTAACAGCATAAATTGAGTCCCAAAAGATTTTGTAACAGTCTATCCTATTAACTCGCAAAGTTCTGAGTATACACTGTGCACTGCTCCTCACAACGATTCTCTCCTTAAGGTAGAACTACTCTTGCAACAATGGATTATCTTATCCTATAATATGTCGAGTTCCTAGTCTTTGTTGGTTACAACAGAAGGAATATTAACCTATTGTTTCCAGCTTGTAATCCCACACTTTGAACAAGACTTTGCTTTACTTTGTCTGACTTTTATTTGCAGAAGCTGAGAAGACCCTGAAGTATAAAACCCTTTTCCTTGCAGGCAAGTGTTTTGTCAATCATCACTAAATGCTTTCCTTTATAGGTAGAATAAATATCTAACTGTATAACATCCTTAGCAAAGTTCTTCTTTCTTTATTCCACTGCTTCATCACTTTGGCCCTTATTCTGAATCGGACGGTACGGCCCGCGTGCGGCCGTACCGCCGATGTTTTTAGTCTGCACATGCGCAGAGGTCAATCTGCGCATGTGCAGCCCCATTCGCCGCAGACGTATTTCGTCCGCCGCAAAGGGGGCGTATAGGGGCGTGAGGGGCTTCATACCCTCATTTCCCTATGTATACGCCCCGCGTTTCATGGGCGTTCCCATGCAAACGCGGGGCGTATGCATGCTAATCAGGGTATGACGCCACTGATGGGGGCGGAAAGCTGACGTCGCCGGATGTCAGCTCTCAGCCCCCATACAAGCTATCACACGGACGATTGTCCGTGTGGTCTCAGCTTGCGGGAGCTGCTGTGGCGTGCGGCCCTGCCTTCGATGGTCGACGACCATCGAATGCAGGGGGCAGCTCCCACCATGGTGGAGGCGTACGCCCCACCATTTTTATGCGGATCGCCAGCCGTCCGTGTACGGACGGCCGTGGCGATCCGTCTCGTGGGCGGGGATTGGTTTGTGCGGCCGGAGCACCGTGTGCGGCTCCGGCCGCACCAACCAGAATAAGGGCCTTTATCTCTATCTATTTCGCCTCTTTGCAATATTTATGGAACTGTGAACTGTATAAAGGTGCTCCTCTCTAGGACTCCAGCCTCTCAACTGTTTAGTGTGACACTTGTAGTTCTGCGACTGGCAATTTATACTTTGCTATCTCCTTATGCAGGGTCTCAAGACTATACGTTTTGCACTATAAATCTTTGGCTACTTTATTTGGAATTGTACTTATACTCCGGCTCTTCTTATGCTGGGCAAATCTCACCAACACCTCACTGTATTGCAATTGCTAACTTCTATAGACAGCTCACTAGCCAGGGGGATGGAGGCAGGGGTAGGGTACAACTGCTCACCGCTGGGTTAACTGATGCTGCTATTCGTCAGCACACCTCCGGGGCTCCACTCCACTGACAGCCATGGGGGCCTAACTGTGTCACAGCACTCTCCTCCCCCTCTCAGCCTCAAGCGCTTACCGTTGGTTTCTTTCTCCAAGGCCTCGCCTCAGTTACCACCCACCTCTAGGGCAATTGGTCTCAGCTACTTGCCGGGAATTCAGCCACATTCCTCCACCGTCTACAGCCCGCCTCCTGCTGTAATGTTTACTCTTGCGCCCCTCAGTGTCACTCCTTACTTTAATGATTCTGGCCACGATTCCGGGTCCGCTCAGCGAGCGGTGTAACGCCTCCTGGCGGACCAGAGTGCGATAGGCTCCGGCACCCGGTCACCGGATTTCAGGCAGATAAGTATCACCTCTCCAAGTTCTCACCGGCCTTCCTGTCCCAGCAGCCGCTCTCTGCTTCCTCTATACTGCGTTACTCTGCTTTACACAGCAGCTCTCCATTTCAGCTATATTGTGCCGCTCTGCAGTCTCTCTCCTCTCTAACCGGTCAACTGTCACCTCCAAACGGCCCCCTGCCTTTTTTTTATGCCTCTGCATGCGGATTTGTGGCATGAGCTCCCCAACTTTATTAGTACTTCACAGTGGCTGTTCTCAGAGATTTTCTCCCCTATGTGGCAGGAGAAGTAGTTCAGTCCGTGATTCCTTCGCATGGACTAAGCAAACAGACTAGTCCAAGATGCCTAAAGTGAGGGGCATTTCAGTTCACCTAACAGTCTCTGATGACACTCACATACTTTTCTGTAAAAAGGTCTCTGGTTTCTAATATTTTATTCCCTCTATGAGGGACCATAGTTCATTAACTTACAGTATTTACTAAATATACATGTATAACATTACCACATGTGCTGGTTATTACACACACTCACCCTGCCCCCTACCTGACCTCTCCCCACAAACACTTATCCTGTCTTTGTGACACATCCCCTTGCATGGTTACGAGGGGAAATGGCATTGGGGGGGGGGTGCATTCACCAGGATGGCATCAGAAGGACTTGGTAAGCTGCAAGCTTCGCATCTTACCGAGTAAACCAGAATCACCCCCTTGGTACACATATGACTTACAATCTGGGAACAAACACTGTGGGGTAAAACACCACTAGCACCCCTAGGGGTGGAACAGCAGCACAGAGTATATGAGGAGACAGCATAACTCTGGAGTGGCTAGAGCAATTTACATCAAACCTGCTACACATATTACTTACAATCTGTGAGCAAACAATGTGGGAGTAAAACACCCATACCATCCCATAGGGTGGGGCAGCAGCACAGATTATTCCAAGACATGAATGATATGTCAGTGACAACAGGGCTGCATGTGACATGGACAATGACATGAAATGAGGAGAGAAACGGAGGTAACATGATCCCACACACTGAGAGTTATATAGTGGCAGTAGTAGGGTCCCCCAGCAGCACAGAGTATATCAGGAGATGCATAATGAAACTGTATGATGCATAATGAAACTGTAAATAAATAGATGATTTGACAGGAGCAGGGACATGCTGTGAGGATGAGAATGGGGCAGCAGGGATCCACAGAATATATCAGGGCCAGACTGGCCATCTGGCATTTCTGGCAAATGCCAGAGGGGCTGATGGCCAGGTGGGCCAATTTCTTTTTGCAAGGTGGAGGCTCCGCCTCCCAATCGGCACACAGGAGAGCCACTGGACTTACGGCGGGTCTGGCATCTCTCTCTGTATGCTGCTGAGATCCAGGAGAAAGGGGGGCATCAGACGCTGCTATTCCCCTCCCTCCTGCAAGCCGGGAGAGGCAGCGTGCGCATGCACGGTGCAAGTATGCGTGTGAATGCACAAGGTCGGGTGCATGCACAAATGCCTGGGCCGATTCGGAGCTGGACTGTATAGTGAGAGGAGCAGGGTCCCCAGCAGCACAGAGTATATCAGGGGATGAATGATGTGTCAGTGAGGACAGGGCTGCATGTGACAGAGACAGTGACATGATATGAGGAGGAGAATGGAGGCAGCGGAAAGCCACAGACTGAGAGTTATATAGTGGGAGGAGCAGGATCCCCAGCAGCACAGAGTATATCAGGAGATGAGTGATGGGGGACGTGTCGGTAATGACAGGGCTGCATGTGACAGTGGCAGTGATATGATTTGAGGAGTGGAATGGGGCACCAGGGAGCCACATACTGACCATTATATAGTTTGAGGAGCAAGGTCCTAGGCAGTACATCGGGAGATGAGGGATGTGTCAGTGAGGGCAAGGCTGCATGTGATAGGGGCAGTGATATGGGAACAGATGCACTAAGCTTCAAATGGAATACAATTAAGAGTGATAAACAACTATCTAATCAACTCCTACCTGACATTTCTCAAATACAGTCTGTGACATGGTAGGTAGGAGCTGATTGGCTGGTTGCTTATCAATCTCCATTTTATCACTTTGAAGCTTAGTGTATCTGGCCCATGATGTGAGGAGGGGAATGGAGACAGCCACAGAACTAGAGTTATATAGTGGGAAGAGCACGGTCTCTTCCGGGCCCAAAAATGGGTCTGCCTACTACACAAAATGGGTCAGGGAAGCAAGATATGCTATAGGGGGTAGAGGACATGGGGTTTAGCAACAAATGTGGTCAGACTGCAGTTCTAGAGGGGCCCCTCCTCTCTCCCGCTCCTCACTCACCGCCTGCCGCCTCCTCCACCCAACATTTAACATAAACAAACAACTATTCTAATTTACCATCATCATCCTGTAGCGATGCACGTGTATTCAGCTAGTTAATGACAATTACTGGAACTTTATCAGAGAAATAAAATAAGTATACAAAATATGCAACTGTTTTACAAGATTCCAGTTAGTAGGCTTAATATATCTCTGTGTGTTCATTGCATACAGAGAGATATTCACAGTGGAAACAAGAACAGAGGCAAAATATATCCTTAGTACATTATTATTTATTAATATTAATGTAATCTACATATATATATATAGTGTATTCTCTATTAATTATTCAGTATAGAAATATGAAAATAGCTAAATTAAAACTGCTAAATTAGTTCTCTACAG
Organism: Crinia signifera; assembly: GCF_055691185.1. Taxonomy (NCBI): domain Eukaryota; kingdom Metazoa; phylum Chordata; class Amphibia; order Anura; family Myobatrachidae; genus Crinia; species Crinia signifera. The sequence continues at coordinate 73,754,771 of NC_139219.1, read as the reverse complement.
GAAAGTTGACATATTGAAAACCAAGATAAATTAAACCAGGAATCTTCTAAAGCTTATTAACAAAAGAGTATGTAATAAAGCACCACTTATTAATAGACAGAGAGTACAATAATTTACGCATTGAACAGTGACTGACGTATACACTTAGGGAGGTATTTAGGGGGTTATTCTAGTCCATTCTTTCTGACAAAATCCTTCTTAGATGGACAAAACCATGTGCACTGCAGGTGGGGCAGATTTAACATGTGTAGAGAGAATTAGATTTGGGTGGGGTTTTGCTACAAACTGATATCTGTATTGCAGTGTAAAAATAAAGCAGCCAGTATTTACCCTGCAAAGAAACAAAATAACTCACCCATATCTAATTCTCTCTGCACATGTTACATCTGCCCCCCTGCAGTGCACATGGTTTTTTCCATCTAAGAAGGATTTTGTCAGAAAGAGTGAACTAAAATAAGGCCCTTAATGCCCTCGGCGAGTGGTGGCGAGAATGGGGTTTTTTAGCAACAAAAAGCCATCTTTGCTGTCCAGTCCCCTTGCCGGCCACTCACCATATTCTACGTTCCGGGAAAATCAGTGCCATCATAGGACCGCGAGGATTCCCCTTATCGGCCATTTTGACAGCCACACTCACCATTTCCACATCACCGATTTAGATTCAGTCCCGATGCACAGCCCCATGGCATCAAAATTGAAGAGAAATATACTGTATAGTCCAAATCGAATGTGTTTCCCTTGCCTTTCGATTCGACCCCAATCAAATTTACTAAGGGAGTTACTCTGGACCACACGCAGTGCTGCGAAATTCGCCCGCATGGCCGCCCACCGCCACCTTGCACGCCGTGTTCCCTGAGAATGAGCAGGGGAATGAGCAGGGGGAGCAAATTAATCAAAATAACCCCCTAAGAGAGAAATTATATTTCAGATGGGATGTTGCTATGGGCAACAAATTAGATACTATAAGCCCGCTCGAAGCAAAAGCTTCGAAAGCTAGTCTGTAAACTTCTGTATTTGTGCATGTGTCAGAAAGAGAGGTAGTTTCACTCTTTGCCAGTAGATGGCAGTGTTTTTAAGACTCACAGACACTAGACATATATATATATATATATATATATATATATATATATATATATATATATATATATATATATATATATATATATATATATATATATGGGAGAGGGTCGCGGCACTCGGGACTGACGAAGAAACAGACGACTGTAGCCAAAAAATTGGTTGATGTTTCAGCCTTTTTATTCAATTCTTTTTTCAAAACAGCTTACAAGGAAAAAAGCCTTGAATAAAAAGGCTGAAATGTCAACCAATTTTTTGGCTCCAGTCGTCTGTTTCTCCGTCAGTCCCGAGTGCCGCGACCCTCTCCCATATACATTTCGGGTCCCACTGCGGTAGGTCCCCTCCGAGGGCACCGGGCAGATCATCATCACAGAAACCGAGTGCCAGCACCTCTCCAGCATATATATATATATATATATATATATATATAGTCCAATAGTAATAATGGCACTCACCAGGGCTTCAATTTTTCCAGCAAGGGGTTTTAATCCATACAGCAGGAAAAGCTTTTTACAGGCATAAAGTCTGGTCTGGTCGACTTAATCATGACCGCCTCGTTCAAAGACACACAGGTAAATCCCTATCAACATGTGCCAATATTTAAGGCAACATCAGTCCCGCCCACCAAGGAGCTACCAATCAGGGAAATATGCCCTTAAAATATGTTGCAGAGTATTTCAAGCATACTGACACACAGCCAATAACGTGTATAATAACTTACTTATTCAGCCTAGTGTTACTGTCACCGCCGCGCCTCATGCTGCAGCCGCGAACAAGCACAGCCATTCCATCGTGCATTCCACTGCGGCAGAAGTAGCTCTGTCCTGCGTGTCATCCAGGACCAGGAGCTTCCGCTCTACATCAGCTGACCTGCGTTCCACCCATTAGCACAGGTGGAACGCACGGCCATATTTAAATCAAGCCACATATTCTTATTCCAGCGTTATAGCTCTGTGTGTGTTTAGCTTAAGCCACAATGCAACCTACATATTATATTTATTATGAACCCATTACCAGGGTAATCTGGGCCATTTCTCATATTTAGCACATGTTACCACAGTTATATTAAAAAACATCAAAGTTACAAACTTACAACTCACATACAAATAACATGAAATAATCGATGGTGCATCGATATTCATAACGATACACCATCGTATCCCGCAATCCAATACATAGACACAATGTGGGCGCGGCGGTGACAGTAACACTAGGCTGAATAAGTAAGTTATTATATACATTATTGGCTGTGTCAGTATGCTTGAAATACTCTGCAACATATTTTAAGGGCATATTTCCCTGATTATTATCATATTGGCACATGTTGATAGGGATTTACCTGTGTGTCTTTGAACGAGGCGGTCATGATTAAGGCCACGTTCCGTGGCCGAAACGTCGACCAGACTTTATGCCTGTAAAAAGCTTTTCCTGCTGTATGGATTAAAACCCCTTGCTGGAAAAATTGAAGCCCTGGTGAGTGCCATTATTACTATTGGACTGTGTTTGTGACCTTGTCAAAAAGGTATCACTGATGTGCAACCCCAGGCGGATGTTTCTGTAACTGTGTGCCAGCCCTATCCAGGATATCTATAAAGAGCAAGGTGGACTTTCTCTTTTGGCCATGCACCCTACCAAAATTCTGGACTGCTTATTCATTTGAAAGGCTGACCTGAATAGTTGGATCAATGAGATATTTTTGTCTTTTTTTGATACTGTTACACTGCTTTGCTATTTTTTCCTCAAAAAAGGACCAAAAAGGTTTTTTTCCCATTTGAATGGGTTGCTATTAGAGCGGTTTTAAAAATATGTATGTGTTTTTTGTGGGCCTCCAATTGTGATGTGTTTACCCTGTATGAGCTTATGCATATATATATATATATATATATATATATATATATATATATATATCTTTTGTGCTGTATGAGACATCAGTTTGTCTTTCAGAAGCCTGCTAGCTTATGATAGATTTTGTCATTTTGGTCACACTATGGCAACAAACCAAGGTTTTGTCAGTGACACATTGTTGAGTGATGCAGGGAATGTCCAATTGTCACTGAGACATGATGAGGCTGATAAAATTTTGTTTGATCAGTTGGAATTTAAATCCTTACCCCAATTAACTCCCAGTGAGGTCTATAATAAATTAAATAGACTGAAGAGAAAGGAGGTTGAGTTAATGTTACACGGTCAATTCTTGTCAGAATATTTCAGGTCAAAGCATATCCCTAGGGGATTTAGAATTTCTAATATCCCGACAATTGGTCGCAGGAACCCCAACTTTTGTAGTCGGTGGTGTAGCATTTTAAACAAGTGCTCCTTAGACTTGCTACTCCCCGTAGTCGAGGAGGTAGGCGCTGAGTTAGCAAAGGTCAGGAAGGAAATTGTGAAATTTGATGCTGAACACACACCTGTACTAATCTCAGATAAGACTGAATCCTGGCTAACCAAACTGGGCACGCAAATCGATAAATACCAAGCGGAACTTGTCCTCTTTAAGAGGAAAAAGCTTGACATAGTTGAGCAAGATTACAAAAACCATACCGTGTACAAGTGGCTATCCGGTGACGGAGAGCAAAGGAGAGGCCCAGTTAGGTTCTGCCAGAGGAGATTTCAAAGGGAATATAACTTTGACACTGCTACTTCTAATTCTGCATCTGACTCTGAGGCTTCTGGATCTAGACCACCTACAGCTGCTTTTTTAGGGGTAGAGACCAGAGCCCAGAAGTTAGATCCAGGAAAGGTAGACCGCACCCGAGGAGGGGCCGCCAAAAAAGGCACTCAAAGGGGAGGGAAAAAGGGAAGCAGGAGTTGATATTCAACTTATCAAGCCATCAGTTGACCAGTGCTGAATCATCATTGCTCTCAAAAGGTCTCAGCTTTGTGCCCACATGCAAATTTGATAGTTTCAATTGGTCAGTAGACCATTACAAGATGGGCAGGAAGATGAGGCTTAATGAGTATATTTCAAAGGATAAGGACAGGGATAGAATCAATAGTGTACCTATGGAAAAAGAGGTGGTGAAGTTTAAAAACCCCAGTACCTTTGATCCCATGTCAAATAATCCTAACATCAAAGCATTTCTGAGGCTGGTCAATGAGGATGTAACAACCTGTGCTGATAAGATACCATTTGACAACTTGACAAAAGCTGAGATGGATGCTTTGAAGACACTGAGGTCTGATTATAGTATTGTTATAAGGAAGGCGGATAAAGGAGGGGCTGTGGTCCTCCAAGATTTGGTTAATTATGACAAGGAGATTCGAAGGCAGTTGAGTGACAGTGTCACGTATGAGAAACTGTCACATAATCCTATGTTAAGGGTTAAAAAGAAGTGGACAATCTAATTTCAATGGCCTTGGGCAGTGGATGGATAGACGAAGTACTGGCAGGTTTTTTATCTGTAGAGCACCCAGTCTGTCCCATCCTCTATACGCTGCCCAAGGTCCATAAGTCCTGTATTGAACCACCGGGTAGGCCGATAATTTCGGCCCGGGACTCGGTGCTGCAACCGTTGCCATGCCTAGTGGATTTTTATCTACAGGATTGTGTCACCAGGATTGACAGCTACGTGCGTGACACTGGTCACTTTCTGGAGGGTCTGAAGGCCCTGGGAGAGATACCAGATGAATGTTTTTTGGCAACTATGGATGTCAGCTACCTCTACACCGTCATCCCACATGGTGACGGTGTGGAGGTGGTGAGAAAATGTTTGTGTAAGGGTCCATATGTAGGACCACCAATTGAATTTGTCCTGTCATTATTAAAAATTGTACTAGAAAAGAACCATTTAATGTATGACAAAGATTTCATTTTTCAGTTGTCTGGGACGGCTATGGGCTCGAACCTGGCACCGGGGTACGCGAATATTTACATGGATGAATATGAGCGGAACCACATTGTGCCAGTGTTCGGGTCCCATATCCGTTATTACTGGAGATTCAATGAACAGTTTTTGCAATGGTTGAGAGCCTGAACTCCCTGAACACCCCTGTGAAATTTACTGCTGTTATTGATCACCAACAAATGAGTTTCCTGGATGTGTTGTCAGTGTGCCCCTGGTTCATGTTTAACATGTATGTGTGTTCCCCTGGTCCCTCTACAACATTTGTGTGTGTCAGTGTGCCCCACTGGTATATGTGTGTGTCAGTGTGCCCCACTAGTATATGTGTGTGTCAGTGTGCCACAGTGTGGTAGGATGTAGCGGACCCTTCACACTGGCATGTATTCAGTGCTCATATGTTGCCGTAAATAACGGTGAGTGTGCATGTTTTTTTGAGAGTAGTGAAGTTGTCTCTCATATTTTGTGCTTCCCTGTATTCAACTCTGTTGCTTCTCCAAAAATATTTTGCGAAGCTAACTGAGTTCACCCTGCACTTCTCCCCGGTGTTCGCAATGTCTGTTCAATGGGGATTTTAGTGTCTCTCTCAAAAAGTGTATTCAATGCACAAATTGCAAATCCTGCTGGTTTCTTTTTTAGAGATGTTCTCCATTTTTCCCTCTGCATCTTTTTTAGGTGAACTGTAGTATTATCTTTGTTAAAGTTGTTATTTTTTTTGCTTTTTATGGCTTATAAATTAAGAAAAATGTACTCTAATGTATTTATTGCAAGTGCCATAATGCTGTACTTCTATTTTAATTTATTTGGAATTTAATAAGTTATTTTAATGGTAACCAATAAGAAATCATTTTGGAATGCTTCTAGTAATTTCCCATGCTTCCTCTCTTCTTCCTCACCTAACCCCCAAACAGGCTTTTGAACACACTAACAATTATAAAATAAATTAAATAAAAACACAGGGCAAAGAAACAATGCCAAAAGCACAACACAAGGATAAAGGCCAAACAGAACAAAATACACCCGTCTGCACAAACCCAATTAAAATAGTCACACAGCCATTTGTTGTAAAATAAATACTGAACAAAACATTAACCTTTCTAAACCTTTGTAAAAAAATACAAGTCCACAAATGCGAGGAACACGCTGCTGAGATGAACACCCTGCTCAGGAATATCCCAGTCTGACCAGCTCACGTGGAGAGCAGGAGAAAACAGATCTCTCCAGTTACAGCACTCCCATTTGAACTCGCATAATTATGCTAAGTTCTCAAAAGGGGCTGGTGAGCTGGCCACACGTTGAATACTGAGGAAGTCAGAAATCAGGAGATGAGAAAAAGTGCAGAGCGCTTCAGCGAGATCACAGGGACACAGAACAATGAGCCGTGAGCCAGACTCTCAAAAACATTGAATACTCCTCACTACTGTATCAACGTTTTCCCCAACCTGGCCAGCTCCCAGCAGTGATGCTTAGGGGATTGGGCCTAAGGAAGTGCCAGGTAGTGCTCCCTCTTCCCCCTCCACTCTATGTTTCTCTCTCTTACATTATTCTCTATCACTGACGCTGTCTCTCTCCCCCGATAACACAATCTCTATCTGTCACTGTCTCTCTCTCTCCCTGACTCTCTTTCAATGACACGGTCTCTCTCTCCCTCTGGCACTTTCTCCCTTAACCCCATTCTAACTATCTCTCTCTCTCTCTCTATGTCACAATGGGTGGGGGGCCCTTTCAAGTTTTTATTATGGGGCCTACAAGGCTCTAGTTACGCCCCTGCAAGTGTCAGCTCCATTAGCACAGTCCTTGCATACGTCCTAGCTGCATTGTGTTGCCACTAAGATGCATTTTCAGTAAAAAAAAAAGAAGCAACAAGTCGGATGCTCGAAGATTCTCACACAAACTGGCATGCCAGGAGAGGCTTCAACAAAGAATAATCAAGACAAACCTGTAGACTCGCTATAATTGTACAGATGCCTGCATAATATTACAGCCTATTATATTGACCCCACTGTGGTCTGCATTATAGTATTGTGCTTGCTTTCAAGTACTGTACATGTACATGGGTCTTTTCATCTTCCTCTTCAACGTCCTATGTCTGCCTCCTCTCTCCTACAACCCCTACACTGGCTTCCCTTCTCCTTCACAACTCATTCTCACTCACTTACAAAGCCCACACCCTTTTCTCATGATAAAGTGGAGAGTGATAAATAACCAGCCAATCAGCTCCTACATGTCATTTTTTAAACACAGCCTGTAACATGGCAGTTATGAGCTGATTGGCTGGCTGTGTATCAGTCTCCATTTTCTCACTTTTTGAAGCTTGGCCCCGGGTGCTGGACGCGGTCGCGACAGTCGGGATCCCGACAGTCATTTACCCGACGTCGGGATCCTGACTGTCAAAATGCCGACAGACAGGTGCCCAACGGCCACCCGCTATTTTCCCTCGTGGGGGTCCATGACCCCCATAGAGGAAGAATAGAATAGGTGGCTCGCTACGCTCGCCACCATGCCCGCAGCGTGGTGAGCGCAGCGAGCCCGCAGCGCGGTGAGCGCAGCGAGCCCGCAAGGGGCTTTGTTGCCCTCGCCATGCTGAGTCCGGGCAGTCAGGATCCCAACGTCGGGCTAATGACTGTCGGGATCCCGACTATCGGTACCCTATACCACACCCCCTATTTACATCTCTGACCTTCACTCTCCCAACCTTTTTTCTTTGCTCCACAAACAATTACTACCTATCCTGCCTCCAAGATTTTGTACGTGCTGCTCAATACCTCTGGAAGTACTTTAGTACTATACAGTATAAATAAAGGATAATATTAATGTTTACATGTTCCGCTCTTAATAGCAAATGTTAATGTAGGGGACACCTCATGATTCAACTCTAATATGATGAGTAACAATACAGCTAGTATTATATGCATATGCTCCCATTGTATCAAAACACATTTGATCCAGTGAAAATGTGGCACCCTTTAAAATGGATTTCCTTGAAACTCTATATGACCCTCAAAGTGTTAACAATTCTGCCCTAATCCAGAGTAACTACTCAGCAATTAATTTTCATTGACTAACGAGAAGTTGATCCACACTATAAGCTAATTGTCTATTGACCAATATGGATCACTACACATTTGCACTTTGTAAGTATAAATCTCTGGTGTGTTTTATGCATCAGCATCTTCAGTCTCTAAATATTGTAACTGCTGTGATTTATGTTGTAATGTCACTGTGTGGTATGTAGGCAGCCCACTAGCATCATAGATCTTTGTATACGCTATTTTACTTAGTGGCATTAGCTTACATTATAGTGTTTTCTGTAAACAATATATCAAAGCTCTTCTGTAGGACAGTCACAGTGGAGCCCACAAATATCTATTCTGACTGTGTGTCTCCCACTGCAGTGCCACTTCTAGATGATCCACGTGTTTGTGCCGTCCACTTGTGTGGCTTAGCACAGTCATCCAGCTACCTCGGTGCAACCTTTTGCCATAAAAAAATATTGTGAAATGTCAGGTGTTCAGAATAGACTGGAAATGAGTGAAAATTTATGTTATTGAGGTTAATAATAGCGTAGGAGCAAAAAAAAAAGTTTTTATGCTTTAAAAAAAAAAAAATTATAAACCAAAACCCCTGATGAAAAATGTGTAAATACATTTGAAACGTCGGTCCACCACTTCAGTGTGCTGAGTTGTTTTTTGTTGGAGTGCCGCCCCTGTGTTGCTGTTATATTGGAGTGAGCTTGCTTTCATTTCCTGGGAGGGCACCCAGACTACTTACATCGTCTACCTTTGATTTTATATATATATATATATATATATATATATATATATATATATATATATGTACAGTACTTATTATCACATATAATTTATTATCATTTTTATTCATGGCACTAAAAGGTGTCTGCAACACCCTACAGTAACTGGGATAGAGAGTAGGTGAGATTTCAGAGAATTGTATTATAGAGAGAACTGATACAATGAAGACGTGAGTATTGAGGCCTCATTTGAAGCCATACATGCTGGTAGAGAGCCTGACATTTGAGGGTGAATTACAATACGACAGAATGTGAGAAATACTAAGGGCAGGAGTGAGATTAGAGGTGTCAGTGTAGAAGTGGGGAGGGGGGTTGGGAATATGGACATACACTAAGTGCAGGAGTAAGAGGAGGTAACTAGAGGTGTCAGTGTAGAGGTGGGGAGGGGGGTTGAGATATAAACATACACTAAGTGCAGGAGTGAGAGGAAGTAACTAGAGGTGTCAGTCTATGAGTGGAGAAGGGGGTTGGGAATATGGACATACTGTACAGTATGTGAGGTTAGAGATAAGGGGGTTCAGCAAGCTTTACATGTGAACTGTATTCTGTGATGGATGGGCAGCCAGTGAAGCAGTGTGCAGAGGGGTGAGATGATAGGATGGTAAAACAGCTGAATAAAATTAAGAATTGATTGGGGATGTTAGGGTGAGAGGAAGGCCAGATAAGTGGGGATAGCAATTTCCAGGCAGAAATCGGCAAGTGGATAGATTTGGTTTTGGTGGCATCCATTGTGAGAAAGGGTCCAATTCAACATATATTTCAGAGTACACATACACATACACTTTGCCCTAGTAAGTGTACAGTACAAGCTTCTTCTCAGTGGTGTGCAGTTTTAATTTATGGGGATGGTATTCCAGCAGTCATATGACAGTAACATCCCTATAGTCAGGATCCGAGACCTAGAGCCCTGATTCTGAGGTGGATGCAATTGCATTCACAACTAAGCATTCGGAGGAGGCAGATCTGTTACAATATGCTAATGCAACAGCCGCTGGGATTTGTACAAAGATGCCAAATCTGATCCATCGTAAGCAATACCGCTTTCAGACCGCTCTTTATTGCTGTGTCCTTGCAGCCACAACACTGGTCGAGGTGCGGTCTGAAAGGGCCACCTTTCAGATCCTGGTAATGACCAGGGTTCAACACGGCTCTGACCGGTGTCAAGTGCAGTGTGAACGGGTGCCTGGGTCAAGCGACCTGGGTTCCGTTCACAGTATGGAGGAGGCAGCTCTGTCAGCTCCAAGTGCTGCCTCCTCCCAAGCCCCCCGGTGACATGCCGCCGCTCAACTCCGCCCCGTGTCACGTCAAGGACCCGGCAATAAGCCGAGTCGGGCATGGAGCTTTCAGACAGCAAATGCCATGTCACTCTGGGGATGGGACCTGTGTCCTAATCCCGGGTGTGACCAGGCATTTGCGGTCTGAAAACAGTATAAACCGTGGAAGCATTTAAAGGTCGCGATGCACCTGTGTTTGACTCATCACCCCATTACCTCCCACCCACAAATGCTGACTGACTGTCAATCAATCTGTGTAAAAACAGATTATTGACTAATATCGTAATACTGTACATCTAGAGGCATGTAATTTGTAATAAGTGTGCATTATATAAATAACTTTCAGTAATAAATAAGGTAAACAGATCTGGAATCAGAGAATGAATCCAATTGGCAGATTGGAGGGATATTGGGAACAAGGTTATTGTAAGCAGAAGGGTAATATAGTAAAATAATCCTGAGACATTGCAAGGATAATCAAGCAGAGACAGAGTCCAGAATGAATGCCCCTGCATATGCACTGCCTCCATCACACTCACCCCTACCCCCACACATCGCCTTTCCCTTTTGTAGAAATTATTTTACAATGCTCCCTATTAGTTTTGTCTGTTTAGGAGCATTACTCCTTAGCCCCAATATTTTTATTACAATACCTGGTTTTGATAGGTATTGATAGATATAGGCAGGGCCCCCAATAGGTGGGGGAACCGAGTACTGATAAGCAGTGCAGCCCTAGACGTGCCTTCATTTGCAACATGTGGTATCTTCCATTAGTTTTTCTGACGGGGACCTGGCGCATCACTCGGATTTGGCCACACCCCCAAAAGTACCTGGGCCCTGCAGTTGTCTCAATGGCCCTGGATATATTTGAGGGCATAAACATAAGAGGAAGTTTAACAGCCACATGATGGACATAAGGTGATACAGTGGGGCAGATGTATTAAGCCAAATAAAGTGGTGGTAAAGTGGAGATACTGTAAAGTGGTGATAAAGAGGAAGGTGATAACGCACCAGCCAATCAGCTGAGTTTGAAAAATTGATTGGCTGGTGCTTTATCACCGCTTTATCACCACTTTATTATTTTACCAGGCTTAATACATCTGCCCCAGTATGTCTTTTGCTTAATGGAATTCTGTATAACAGAATAGGTTCATTACTTTGGTTACAATAGCTATAAAATATTGTAATGGGTCAGGAACATTTTAAATGTATGTAACAATTGCATGGTGACTTACTGTTTTGTATGTATTCTTATTAAGTCAAAAGCAAGAGGGATATAGAAACAAATTAATGTTACAAAACATTAATTGGTCCAAACATTCATTATTCAGCATCATGCCATGAAATAAGCTGAATGGGCGATAGCAGAGCAAAGATTCTAGAATGCCAGACAGAAGATAAATAAAGCAACAGTCGATCAATATGATGTTAGAAAGATCCTTGTTCATAGAGATCTGATTGCCTGCTTCTTGGAAAATAGCTAACATTATAAAATGTTGTAAATCTTCATAAAGTATTAGCATGCGGCAATCTACTAAAGTTTAAAATGCTTACTAATTATGCTTACTATGAAGTTTTAACATGCCAATATATTATGTTTAATTCTGGCATTATAAGATTAGAATAAATGAGAACCATTGTATTTAAACAAATTAGCATTTTAATGTGATAAACTACCTAAGCACAAAATAATTATACTATACTACATAATAATCTTATTTTCAGCTGGCATCGGGAATGCCCAGGGAAAGCAGGCTTTGAATTATAAATGTCAAACATCGGATTTTAGTCAGTCACCATTTTTTATATGCCGGACAATGATATGGTTAGCATTACTGCCTCACAGAGCTGAGGTCATGGGTTCGATTCCCACCATGGCCCCAACTGTGCAGAGTTCGTATATTCGCCCCGTGCGTGCGTGGGTTTCCTCCGGGTTCTCTGGTTTCCTCCCATATTCCAAAAAATATACTGGTAGGTCAGGGCCGCCAAGAGGAGGATGACGCGGGTACTAATTACCAGGGCCCGGGCTTGCTGGAGGGGGGGGGGGGGGTACTGGACCAACCCCCTCTTCCTCCTCCGTCCCTCCCGGGCAGCAGCAGCAGAACACACCTACAGCATGTGCTGTGCTGACAACAGCGGACCCAGCATAAGCGGCTCACTTTAAGTACAGCACATGCTGTAGGTGTGCTGGTGCTGAGGCGGGGGGGGGGGGGGGGGGATAACACCCCCCCTCGACTTTAGAGGGTTTTTTCAGCCCCCTTAACAGGCATGGCCAGATCGCAGGAGGTGGCCCCGCCTCCGCGATTAGGCCATGTGTTCAAAATGTTACCAGGGCCCGGCATACCTCTCAGCAGCCTTGCGGTAGGTAAATTGGCACCCAACTAAATTAACCCTAGAATGTGCATGTACATGTTGTAGGGAATATACACTGTATAGGACTGTACAGGGGCAAGGACTGATGTGAATGTTCAAATATTCTCTGCAAAGCGCTGCGGAAAATTTGTGCGCTATATAAATAACGTAATAAATAAATAAATAAATAAATAATGTAACCCAGTGGTTCCCAAACTTTTTTGAATCACGGCAACCTAGAGCATCAAAATATTTTCAAGGCACCTCTAGGCCAAATGCTTCTTATCGAGAAATTCAGAAAATATTAAATGAAGTGCATTGTGTTTATACCAGTGGTTCCAAAACTGTGTGCCTAGGCTCCCTGGGGTGCCTTAGGACACTTTCAGGGGTGCCTTGTGTTGGTGGACCAAGATCAATTCATAATATTTATGGTCAATGTACCAGGCAAAACCAGTGCTTGTGGCTGCCAATCATAATATATGTGGACAAACAGAAGCCAATCCTGTCCCTCACCAGATAACTGTGACATATACACACAATGTACTTCATTTAATATTTTTTCGCAGAATTTCTCGATAAGAAGCATTTGGCCTAGGGGTGCCTTGAAAATATTTTTATGCTCTAGGGTGCCGTGATTCCAAAAAGTTTGGGAACCACTGGTTTATACAGTATGTCTCAGTTATTTGGTGAGGGACAGGATTTTCTTTTGTTTGTCCACATATGTTATGATTGGCAGCCACAAGCACTGGTTTTGCCTGGTACATTGACCATAAATAATATGATTTGATCTTGGTCCACCAACCCAACGCACCCCTGCAAGTGTCCTGAGGCACCCCTGCAAGTGTCCTAACCAGGGCATAAAGTGGTCATGCAGAGGTGGGGGAACTCATTTCTCTATGCCACCTAATTACACCACCTCCCTTAACCCCTGGTCCTGAGGCACCCCAGAGTGCCTAGGCACACAGTTTGCGAACCACTGATGTAAGCTATAAAAGATAAATACTTAGACAGTTAATGTATATACAGTATATTTTGCTTTAGTCACATAATTACAATATTTTACTGTATATAGCCCTAGTCCAGTTCTGCATATGATTAGTGCTACTTTTTTGTTGTCAGATGACCAGGGAAGGGAGAGGGTCAGAAGTAGGGACCAACCCATTCATTATACTGCTCTATTTAAAATGTTGAGAAATATTCTTGCTTGCTCTAACAATTAAAATGAAATCCAAAATTCCATGGATTAGAATCAGTCAGTGACCAAATTATCTCCTGTAGCAATACAAAACAATGGCATGAAGATCACGCACATTCAGAGAGAACATGTTCTGTTTTTTCATATTTTGTTTAAATATATGCAAAATAACTTTATGTGGCTGCTTCAAGTACTGGAATCTGTAGCACCTACCTGAGCGGGGGGGGATAGGGCAGAAGTCACGCCCATGGGAACTCCCAGGTGTACTAGGTAAGGCAGCCATCATGGGCACACTTACTTGTGAAGATAAACAATACATAAGCTTAAAACATATTTGGGTGAATTAACCATTTTTGTGGTGTTAGAATAGTCGATTTTGAGTACCCCTTGTTCTGCGCTCTTTCTTAGGCTGCCTTTGGGTTGTCACTTAAGGTCTCCCTCAGACCTTGGAATATAGCAGAAATGGTTGGATGTGACAATTTACAGGCGCCAGAGACTTGGTAAAAAACATATAACATTTTATTTTGACAAATAGCATAGGTTCACATATAAAAAAAGTTGTATTGAAGATGAATCCTTACCCCTAAGGGTATTTGGAGCCAGCAAGGGATGGAAAAAGTGCAGGGATGCAGTCCGGAAGTGCACCCTGCTATAGCCCCAAATACCTTGGCACTGGTCAGGTTCAGTCTAGTGGTAGTCCAATCAGTCACTACCGCCAACGCGTTTCGAGCAACAGGTGCTCTTCTTCAAGGGCCCTTGAAGAAGAGCACCTGTTGCTCGAAACGCAAGGTCAACATGGGTTATTTAAGAATAACTTCAAACTGTGTCGACATTCAGGTCAAAAAACTGTGAAAACCCAAATGTCGACCTTTTGACTGTTAACCTAGCTCAGGTCGACCTAATTATTGCGTCAACCTAATGTCATGTCGACCTAGTTCTATATCGACCTTGATCCATGTCGACCTTAACCCATGTCAACCTTGTTGCATGTCGACCTAGTGGTGTCGACCCAATGCTTGTCGACCTAGTTGTTGTTGTTGTAGACCAAACTATCCACACCCGTTGAGTCATGTTCCTAAATAAATTGTAGATATTCTTAGTTTGGGTTATTTATGTTGTGAACAAATTATGTTTGCTTTACTAATTAATTTAGTAAGAAATGAAACAATAATAATTCTAAACATATTTGTAGCTAGGGCACAATAGGAAACGGATGACGAGTACCACCCTGCTTAAAATCTATAGCATCCAAACATTTTGTGTACAGTACGTAATGCTATGGATTTATAATCGTCTATTTTATTTAACATAACAATTTACCTGATGTATTATTGGTTTCTTATAATATATTGTTTCTGTCAGACTAATGTGTAAAGTGTACTGTTTTGTGCAAAGGATCATAATTCATGTAATGTATTTCCATGCATTTGAAGGCAATTTTTGTGTGATTAAGTTTCCACTTTGCTCCATGTAGTTTTTTCATTGGCAAATAAATATATTGAAAATGGCAAAATATAACCTAAAGCAATTTTCAGCATAATAATAATGTTTTTTATTTTGCCCAGTAATTTGGGAACATTCAGCTAGTGATGTATTATTATTGATCTGCGGGTTTTTGTTTCTGTTTTCTATTTTGTAGAGCCAGACTTCCCAATTTCCTAAACCTTGATTAATAGTTCCAGTTATTTGTAGATTTTTTATAGTAACTTGAAAGTAAATAAGTTAAGAGTGGCTGTAAGAAATTAGAAGTATTGATACGTGATATATGGGTGGACACAAGGGCCTTTATTCAGATCTGATCGCAGTACGAATTTGTTTGGAAAATGGGCAAAACCATGTGCACTGCAGGTGGGGCAGATGTAACATGTGCAGAGAAAGCTACATTTGGGTGGGGTGTGTTGAAACTGAAATCTAAATTGCAGTGTAAAAATAATGCAGACAGTATTTACCCTGCACAGAAACAAAATAACTCACACAAATCTAACTCTCTCTCTGAATAAAGGCCCTTAGCTTCTGATCCAGTTATCGGGTTTTTACCCCATTTTACCGTATTCGCTGCGGGGGGTATCGCCAGCACCCCATAGAAGACTATGGGCTTCTTAATGCGACCCACGCCACCGCACTCAGACCCCCGTTGCCCCGCATGGACCCCTGCCAACCCCCCTCACCTGTATTGTATCATTGTGGTAGCCTGCGGAGGGTGGCGGTAACTAGCAGCGAAGGGTAATGCATCCTGATCACATGGCCACCCCACTAGAGTTAAATCCCACCTTGCTTATTAATGGGATGCGGAAGGATGTGTATGGCTACAAATCTATCTGCACCCAAGCGAATAGGTCTAAAACCCAAAGTAACAAGCCTCCCATCAAATCATTTTTACACTGTGTACAAGTCAAATTAGCCAGAGACTTAATCGGTGGTGTGATGGGCATATCCGGCCTGGAGCTGATGTCAAACACAGTTTTCCCAGACACTCCCAGCTTTATCCTAGGCAAGCCTGCATTCTTCTTAGCACTCCCACTAAACATCTGGTTTCCACCCCCAGATTACTTTTTCTTGTCAATCACTTTGCGAACGGTTTGCGAATAAAAAAAGTATCAGGATTTCATCACCGGACAGCCTCACACATGCGTAATATGGACCAATCGCATGTGCAGTGTATCAATAGTCATCAGGCATGCGACTTTGCAGCCTGAATTACCCTCACTGTACAACCACTCAAAAACTTTTTATGATTGTATTTTCAAAGCAGTGTAACAGCCCACCAAATGTTACAGGAGTCAGTGGATGGGTGCCAGGCACGCAGAGGAGGTAAATAGCAGTGATCCCCGATGGCCGCAACACAGACACAGCCCACACACTCACTACTCAGGAGGCAGAGGGAGCTGCGGGGGACACGGTATCAACAGGTCCTGCCAGAGACAGTCACGGCGGGCAAAAATTCTGAGTTCCCATGCCTCGGGTCCCAAGGAGGCGTCTTGATGCGATGCATGATGGTCCAGTACCCGTGACAATCCACCACTAGGAAAGGGTGCAGAAGAATTGGATAATAGATTCCAAGTACCCACCGGGACTGTGGATCACAATGCCGAGAAGGAGGAATGAGGAGCCGTCTGAAAATTCAAGAAAACCGGTACATTTGGTATACATCCCATGGTCTGTATGCAGAGGTGCATTTATGAATGAGGCTAACAGTATCCTAAGTGTCTTTAAAATGTGCTAGGCATTCCTTGGCAGTGTCTGGTAGGTGGCTATTCAGATGCACAAAGATGGTCCATCTTTTACACCAAAGAAGGCTTGTAGTGGTATTAGCATGGGGTTGTACACGCTATACCAGGGAAGGCTTAAAAGGGGTATTAGCATACAGTTGCACATGCTACACCAGTGAAGGCTTGTATTGGTATTAGAATATGGTTGCACACGCTACACCAGGGAAGGCTAAAGGGTTTATTAGTATACAGTTGCACATGCTACTTCAGGGTAGGCTTGTAGTGATATGTTCATACACTACACCAGGGAAGGCTTGGTAGCAGTTTTATTATACGGCTGCAAACACTACACTAGGGAAGGCGTCATAGCAGTATTACTATATGGCTGCACACATTACACCAGAGAAGGCTTGGTAACAGTATTAATATACGGCTGCACACATTACACCAGAGAAGGCTTGGTAACAGTATTAATATACGGCTGCACACACTACACCAGGGAAGGCTTGGTAACAGTATTAATATACGGCTGCACACACTACACCAGGGAAGGCTTGGTAACAGTATTAACCCCTTACCGACGCAGCATGTTTTTTTGCTTTTACTTATCCCAGTGATTTTGAGATTGTTTTCTCGTGACACATTGTACTTTAAATTAGTGGTAAATTTTGGTCGATACAGTTTTTTTTTTTTTTGTGAAAAATACCAAAATGTCGTAAAAAAATTGAACATTTTGCTATTTGCAAAATGTAAAATTTTCTGCTTGTGAGACAAATAATCATACCACTCAAAATAGTTAATAACTAACATAGACCATATCTAAACTTTATTATTACATCATTATTTCAACTTTCTTTTATTTTTTTTGGACGCTAGGGGGCATCAGAGTCTAAATTTTACACATCACACAGTAAACGCTGCTTTTGGCTGTTCACGTTTGAACAGCCAATCGCAGCGATCGCCCATGGCGGGGGGCATCGCTGCCCCCCCTGGGCAATGAGGGAAGATGTCTGCTGTCAGGGACAGCAGACATCGTCCCTCTGTCACCGCGTCTCTAGACGCGGTGACAGTTACAAGTCATGACGTACATTTATGCCATGTGTCGGGAAGTACATCCCGACCATGACGTAAATGTACGTCAAATGTCGGGAAGGGGTTAATATACGGCAGCACACACACTACACCAGGGAAGGTTAGAAGGGGTATTAGTGACAGATATCCTGCAAGCCATTCCTGCACACGCATATCTTCCCTGACTGCCTGTGGTGGTGGGGGAAGCCTTTTGGCTTGTTCTGGCCGCCTTGGATCCTAGCTCTGGACACCCGCTGGGGGGCTGTTGGGGCTGCCGCTGTGGGATTCCTGGGCAGAGGTCGGACGCCGGCGCCATATTGCTGCTGCAGCTGTCACACGTGGAGCTGTCACACCTGTGCTGGCGTTTTAAATGTTCAACTGCCAATCCCAGCACAGTATTAATTAACTAACCCTAAATATTATAGAATTTCTCTTTGATTCATGTTGCTATAGATGTACTGTACTTATTTTACCTTTTTCTTATCATCAGTGTGGGATATGAATACATACATATGCCATTTATAGAAAGCTTATTTCTTCTTTACTGCATATATTTCCATCACCAAATGTCTATAAGATTTCCTTATAATCTAATCAACGGCATTGATAAACCAATGGTAACTACTCACATTTACAATGTCCTTATAGGATGATAGATTTTTGCCCACATTTTGTTTAATCAGTTGTTAAAAATGTGTGGATTACTATGGTCAGATGTAGATTTACCAAACATATCAAATGTACTGGTCAAAATATTTGGTACTTGTTTCCTAGCACGGCCACAAAGATCTTGATCGTGGGCATCGTGAGGAAAAATCGGGGGCGATTTCCCCATAGGGAACAATGTTAAATACCTCAATTTACCCGCGATGCCCCCGATTTCCCATAGGAATCAATGTTAAATGGGTAAATTTACTCAAATAATCATAGGGAACAATGGGAAATGGGCCAGAAAACCCCAAAAACACAGCTGAACACTGAAATGTCCCCCCAAAAGTAGTTGACGCCACCCCACGATCAACGCGAACCCGAAGCGTGGCGAGCGCAGCGAGCCCGCGAGGGGCGGCGGTACGCGTCCTCTGACCTTTTCATACCCCCACTATCCACGTCGGCGTGGAGTCGAGAATATAATAGTGTGGCGAGCGCAGCGAGCCACCGAGCCCGAAACGTGGCGAGCGCACGCGGATACCTGTGAAGCCCGCGAAGGGACGCGTTTACCTGTGAAGGTATCCGCGTCCCCTCGCGGGGCTCGCTGCACTCGCCACGCTTCGGGCTCGGTGGCTCGCTGCGCTCGCCACACTATTCTATTCTCAACTCAACGCCGACGTGGATAGTGGGGGTATGAAAAGGTCGGAGGATGCGTACCGCCGCCTCTCGCGCGCTCGCTGAGCTCGCCACGCTTCGGGTTCGCGTTGATTGTGGGGTGGCGTCAAGTACTTTTGGGGGGACATTTCACTGTTAAGGGGTGTTTTTTGGGTTTTCTGGCCCATTTACCATTGTTCCCTATGATGATTTGAGTAAATTGAGCCATTTAACATTGATTCCTATGAGAAATCGGGGGCATCGCGCCTAAATTGAGGCATTTAACATTGTTCCCTATGGGGAAATCGGGGGCATCGCGTCTGGACCATTTAAGCTTTTTTTAGCCGCATACGACGCGACCGACGCGATATTGACTTTTTTCAATGCATTTCAATGGAAAAATCGGGGGCATCGCGTCGGTCGCGTCGCAGACCACTAAAAATGACACACGATGCCCGCGATTGTGGCCGTGCTAGGAAACAAGTACCAAATATTTTTAGCCAAAAGAAACACATTGCAGCCAGGACCATTGAGACTAGTGACGGGCCCAAGTGATAGGTGAAGGTGTGACCAAATGAAAATCACAATACGTGTAGCCAAATAGCAATGATGGGGGTTTATCTTCTCCTTTCACAGCTGGTCTGGGCAGCCACTTGAAGACGCCCAGCTTGAGTAACTAATACCCGCCCCCTCTCAGCTCCCCTGATTGCAGCTGGTATACTGTAATTGTTCAATGTCATAGTCTTACGCTACTCAATAAAGCCCCTTACTTAACACTAATAATTTATGCTTACCACTGCTCATCACAGATGCACACATGGAGTAAATAACAATCCTGAATCATGGTCGATAGCACGAGGGATGAAACAAAATGTTGGTAGGTCATATACACTATATACACTATATGATATATTGCGTCTCTTAGTGGCCATATCAACTAGCATACTCTCGTTAAAGATATCTGTCTAAAGGGGTGCCGACAGGTTGTCCGGGCCCCGGTAAAATAAGAGGGCATGGTCAATGGGGGGCATAGCCAATGGAAGGAGACTTGGCAAAACCTCCTTCCCACAAAAAAATTTTTTTTAAAGACACCGGTGCAAAGGGGGGAGCTGCCTCTTTTCCCAGCTCAGTGCCCAGAACTGTGCAGCATGTCCTGGGATTGCAACAGGGCAGGGAAAAGCGGGACTCAAACCCCTCCAACTCACCTGGGCCCAGGTAAAAAGTACCTGCCCCCTCTCTCTGCGCCACTGTCTGCCTGCACTGCAATAAATGATTGTTATACCATTAATGTTAATAGATTAATTTCTTGGAATTATGTAAAAAATAAACCCTTTGAGGTTTATTATTATATTGCTACATTAATATATATTTTTTGATAATATATATACTGTATGTATGTTCTTCCCAGAAGCTCACTAGCCGCGTGTTCTAATTTCTTTTTTCTTTTCTTCTATAATAAAAAGCATTAGCGATTTTTCCTCTGTAGAAAAAGTATATTTTTTTATAGCCAT
The DNA here is from genome assembly GCF_055691185.1 of Crinia signifera. Classification (NCBI taxonomy): domain Eukaryota; kingdom Metazoa; phylum Chordata; class Amphibia; order Anura; family Myobatrachidae; genus Crinia; species Crinia signifera. Next base: position 73,734,133 of record NC_139219.1, on the reverse strand, counting down.
CATAACTTAAATACATCTATATAGTAGAGAAATAGACAGTATGATTTTTGTATTTAACAATGCGGCTAGCATGCCCTGTAACCCTGATAACGCATTCCTATTTAATGACAGGATAAAAACAAATAGCTCCGACTAACGGAAACAATGCGTTCTGGGACCCGGAAGCAACTTTGTGCCTCAAAGCCCAGATATACGTCACCGAAAGCTCCGGGAAATATAGCGGAAACGCTGATACCCCGGGATTAAAGAAGTTTTTATACAACTTTACTTGTTTCCAATACTCGCTTTCAACAAAAATTGAAAACAGTCATCTAAGGTTTGTCTTCTGTTTATAATCTTTTTTTTATAAGTTAGGTTTACAAAGAATTTATGTTAATGATGGGATTGCCTGACACATGTGTGGGAAGTTACTAATTAAACAAGGGTATATAAACCCAAGATGGTTACACCAACATTATCACCTTGAAAAAGCTGACCTAACTCAGGAAAACGCATCGGTGGCACTGAGAGGGGTGTGGTATAAATCACCGACAGTCGGGATTCCGACAGTCATTACTCAGACGTCGGAATCCCGACTGCACAGCGGGGGTAGTGCAAGGAAGCCCCTTGCGGGCTCGCTGCGCTCGCCACGCTCCGGGCACCTATTTATTCTCCCTCTATGGGGGTCGTGGCCCCCCACGAGGGAGCAGTCGGGATTCTGACGTCGGAGGAATGACTGTCGGAATCCCGACTGTCGGGGACAACCCTACTGGCATATTCACTCCATCTTATCTTCTATAAGGCTGACTACTGAAATGGCAACCAGCATTTATCCAACTGCAGTGAAAAATTCCACCACCTACTGGAAAACCCCACAAGGTCCTTGATAATCCTCCAGCGGTCACATACCATTGTTGCAAAACCGCACCCTAGTGAGGACCATCGGACCCAAGCCGGAAAAATTCCACAAGAAAGAAGTGGTGAGACTTCATACAATTTTCTCAGCTGCTGCCATAATAATTCAGCCATTCTTTGAAGATGACTTAGTCAAAGCCAGTCATTCTCTTTGCCCAAATTTTTTATTTTTTTTTGTAAATAAATTTTATTGAGTTTTATATATGAAAAATCAGTTACATTTACGGCATGTTATAGCTCTCGTATCATAGAGAAACAAATACAAAATAACAGATATCAGCATGAGCAAATAACATTCTGGGCATATATATCAATATTTCAATAGCAACATACAAAGACAAAGGGAAGGGACACGAGGATAGCAGTGCTAGAGGGGGGAAAGGAAAGCATGTAATGAACTTTAGAACATTGGATTGGTGTCCTATAAATTTCTTCACAACCGGAATATTTAAGATAGTAATGGCAATCCAAGCTTGATATGGATCTGCAAATAGTATGTTCTCTGTGATAAATGTAGGTATATACGCAGATTTAGAGTGTAATTATGCATTGGGAGAATAGGGGTAGAATAAGGCAATGTCCAAGAGGCAACCTGTGTATGAGCTAGTTCCGAGCAGACAGTCACTAATATATCTGAAAAATATTGCAGAAGAATATATAGCTATATCCGGGAATCCCAATCCACCTTTTTTCTGAAGTAATCTCAATTTGGCGAATGCAATCCGTGGTCTTTTTCTCTCCCACAAAATCCGAGAGAAAAATGTATTCAATAATTTGAGGTCTTTAGATAGAAGTTGTATAGGGATCATCTGCATAATATAAAAAAATTTGGGAAACAATACACTTTTAATGGCAGCTAGCCTTCCCAGGAGGGCGAGAGGAAGGGATTTCCAACCATCTAAATATCGTTTCAATTTATCTATAATCGGGATGAAACTCAGTCTATATAAACATGAAAGGTCTGCCGAAAATATTAATCCCTAAATATGTGATAGAGGAATATGATATGTGAAAAGGTTGAAGAATGGGCAATGAGTTAAAATAAGAGGGAGAGCCATAGAGCGGTAGGATTTTAGATTTGTCAAGGTTGACTTTGTAGTCTGAGAACCAAATGAATGAATGAGTTCAAGGACAGCTGGGAGGGATAGAGTAGGAAAGAAGAAAGAAAAAGAATCTGCTTATAAATGCAAGGCTGGGCAAGATGTAGCTTTGGCGAGTGTCCCGCAATAGAGCTCAGAGTCCAAATTGGTTGTATCCTGACGCGTTTCGTTACCCTGGCTGGTAACTTGATCAAATATCACTCAGTGACGGTAATTAGCAGTAGGTATAAATAGCATGACTAGACACTGGACAGTATTCCTTTGATAAAGTTACCAGCCAGGGTAACGAAACTACATCTTGCCCAGCCCTTGCATTCGGAACAAGATTCCATCCGTTTCTATCCACTGGAAGAGAGCCTTGGGATACCACCACCAGCATACTCTTTGGGAAGCCTACTTTCAGCCTGTGCATCTGTCATCCTAACATCAAGACAGTTTTATTCAACACAGTGGCATTCCAATTCCCAGCATGGTTTATGGACACCCAGCCTCCACTATCTCCAGTTAACCGACAGGACGGACTGGCTCGGACATTTGGCAAGCGGGAGAACGCATAAGTATAGTGCTCAGTCCAGCTATTCTTATAGCTTTTTATATGCTGATTTTATTCATTTCTAACTATTTTTTATGTGTCTAAGTGTATCTATCACTTTATACTATGTTTATTAGTGTTTAATAAATACCTATTAATTGTGATACCCAATTGACCTCATTTAAACCAATTATTTTCCAATACTTGCCTAGCGCTCCACTCCCCTTCTTTTTTCTTTATACGTACATTTTCAAGGAACTGACCTTCCTTGGTGTGAGCTGCTTGGATCACAAACACCCCTTCTCTGTCGCCCACCTCTTACCTTTTGGTAAGAAACCAACATTTTTTTCCTTTATCTGATCAGGATGTATTATTTGAGGTAAGTGGAATTTTAATCTATCAGCTATAATCTTAGTAAACAATTTGTAATCATAATTTAATAATGATATAGGTCGGTAAGATCCAGGAAGTGATAAGCCTTTACCCGGTTTGGGGATTAATCTAATGACTGCCGAATTAAAGTAAAGTGGTATAGAGTGAGTACTAATGATGTTATTATAGAAAGCCACCAAATTTTCTCCAAACCGAGGAAAGAGTAGTTTCAAAAATTCAGCTGATAGACCATCAGGGAACAGGGGCTTTGGATGATTTAGATTGTTGTACTCTTCAAGAGTGTCCGGGGTTGTCAGTAATTGTGAAAAGTCGTCAGGGAATTGAGGCAGGGAGGGGAAGACCCACGGAGACGTTTCTATAGAGGGGTCTATCTCTTTGCCCAAATTTAAGGTTGCTCTGTTTATAAAGCCAATATATCTGTTTCTACACATTAAGTGTTTTTAAATATTATGTTTTAATATTTTTTTATATCTTTTCAGGCAATCTCATGTAATTGTGTTAATTATAAGTAATTAACTAGCGCTGCTTTAATTCCTGTTTTTTCATCTGCAATGAACGATGCATGGAATCATGCAATAGTGGAGGCACACTAGACGAAGTGGACGATTTGTGGTTCCAACTCTGCTCAAACAACAGATTATCCAATGTATTGTCTAGTGTTTACCCAGCTTAATCCTAATTAGTATACTTTCTTGCATGATATGCATGATAAAACATACACTGATGGCATGCTCTGAGCATGATTATGCTGAAATCACACGTGGAACAGATATATGTGTACAGACCAGGAGAAGCAGAAACACTTTTTCATTTAAGCCCCATACACACTAAAGAATATTGTAAACAATATCACCCAGAAAGGGGCTTCAGAGTCGACATCGTTCAATATCGTTCAGAAAGGGCTGTCAGACGATATTGTTCCATGCGTACACAGAATACCGGGACCTGTGGCTGATTATATTGGCCACGGCCCCATTGTTTAGTGTGTATGGGGCTTTATTGTTTATCATTTAAATTGTCCAATCAGGATGGGGAAGAACGGGGTGTATTAGGCCAATATCACTCTAGTATGATGTACTGTATAATCTAAACTGTTTTTATTTTAAGTTACTGTATAAGCACAAATATCATTGATGTGGCATCTATTTTAAACCTGTAAAATATGTGTTTTATTCTTTCCCTGCAATGTTTTCTGACTTGTCATCTGGTGTTCTTATTTTGAGTATATTTCTGTAAACTTTTCAGCAAACACTTTAAGCTGTACTGTCTGCTCATTCTGTTCACCACAGGTATTTATCGGCTCATTAATTCCAGTAAAGCAATTTGTCCAACATTTGACAACAGTCCTCAGATGATAAGATACACATGTGAAGGGCATACACAGAGATATGTTAATGGGATTATTAATGGCATTTACTGCAAAACAAGAACTAGATAGAAGGTTATTTGTGCTGCCTCCCCTTCCCTTATGCCCCCCCCCTAAAAATAAAAATATACACACTTATTTTGGGCCTGATTCAAACCTGATTGCTGCTGAATAAATTTTCACCAGTTACTCCCACAAAGTGATATGGTCTTCGCTGCGCCTGATGGGCCGGCCATGGCCCTCTGCCCGGGTTTCTCTGTGGTGAACTGGAATAGTGCTCAGGGGAACATGGAGCGAAAATGATAGTGGAGTACTTTAACCATCGATGGTGGGTCAATGGCAGCGAATGCTGGATAGCAACGCTGGCTGTAACTGATGGAGCAGGGCTGGGTATGATTGATGTGACCTAGAAGCTGGTCAAGTATTCGATGGAGCAGCCAGGGAGCCAGTCAATGGTATTCGGCCAGAAGTGTCTAAATTCTGTTCAAAAACACTATACATACACACCAAAACATAAAGCAAATGTTCTTTTTCTAAATAAAGACGCTGGTAATTGTCAAACCTTTATTTGAAACATTAAGTGATATACAGTGTGTTGCTCGCTTGCCACCTTATTTTATAAACATCTCCATTGTCTTTTTTAAAACTTCTACTATACGTTGTGTGTGTCTTTTTAATATTTTGCAATTTTATCTTTTCTCATTAAGGGCCTATTGCACTAAACTTTAAATGTGATAAAATGGAGAGTGATAAACAGCCAGCCAATCAGCTTCTACCTGCCATGTCACAGACTGTGTTTGAAAAATCAGGAATATTGTTAACTGCGCTAAAAAAATATCAGGTATGCAACAATTACAGTATAATACCTTTAATAGAATAGTTAAAAACACAATTTATGACAATGAGATACTGTAAACAAAATATTAAAAATTAAACTGTGGTAGTGCACTGTTGTAATAATTTGAAATGATAGTCACCATTTATGTCCACCAGTACTGGGGAAGTTGTTCATGTGGCTTGGAAAATTTTCCCTTTTTCCTCTCCTATCCACAGTGGTGAAAGTAGGAAAAATGACTTAGTGGTACTGTGCCGCGTGCCGCAGACGTGCGTCAAAAATGGGCGTGGTTATGGCGTGGTAGTGGGCGTGGTCATATGCCACAAGGGGGAGTGGCTAGAATATTGCACGCAGAAGGCACAAGGACAAAATTTACACAGTAATGCCTGTTACGCGTCAAACACCCAATACATCCATGCCATAATGCCTGTTACACATTATGCCCCACACCATAATGCTCATTGCACCGCACAACTGATGCCCATTACTAATATACCCCCACAGTGACAGATATGCCCCCACAGTGCCACACATATGCCCCCACAGTGACAGATATCATATGCCCCCACAGTGCCACACATATGCCCCAGTGCCAGATATCATATGCCCCACAGTGCCACACATATGCCCCCTGTGTCAGATATCATATGCCACACAGTGCAACACATATGCCTCCTGTGCCAGATATCATATGCCCCACAGTGCAACACATATGCCCCCAGTTCCATATATCATATGCCCCCAGTGCCAGATATCATATGCTCCCACAGTGCAACACATATGCCCCAGTGCCAGATGTCATATGAGACACAGTGCAACACATATGCCCCCAGTTCCATCTATCATATGCCCCCAGTGCCAGATATCATATGCTCCCACAGTGCCACACATATGCCCCCAGTGCCAGATATCATATGCCCCACAGTGCCCCACATATGCCCCCTGTGCCAAATATCATATGCCACACAGTGCAACACATATGCCCCCCTGTGCCAGATATCATATGCCCCACAGTGCAACACATATGCCCCCAGTGCCAGATATCATATGCCCCACAGTGCCACACATATGCCCCCTGTGCCAAATATCATATGCCCCACAGTGCAACACATATGCCCCCAGTTCCATATATCATATGCCCCCAGTGCCAGATATCATATGCTCCCACAGTGCAACACATATGCCCCAGTGCCAGATGTCATATGAGACACAGTGCAACACATATGCCCCCTGTGCCAGATATCATATGCCCAACAGTGCAACACATACAGTATGCCCCCAGTTCCATATATCATATTCCCCCAGTGCCAGATATCATATGCTCCCACAGTGCCACACATATGCCCCCAGTGCCAGATATCATATGCCCCACAGTGCCACACATATGCCCCCTGTGCCAGATATCATATGCCACACAGTGCAACACATATGCCCCCTGTGCCAGATATCATATGCCCCACAGTGCAACACATATGCCCCCAGTTCCATATCTTATATGCCCCCAGTGCCAGATATCATATGCTCCCACAGTGCAACACATATGCCCCAGTGCCAGATATCATATTCCACACAGTGCAACACATATGCCCCCTGTTCCAGATATTATATGCCCCACAGTGCAACACATGTGCCCCCAGTGCCAGATATCATATGCCCCACAGTGCAACACATATGCCCCCTGTGCCAGATATCATATGCCTCACAGTGCAACACATATGCCCCCAGTGCCAGATATCATATGCCCCCAGTGCCAGATATCATATGCCACACAGTGCAACACATATGCCCCCTGTGCCAGATATCATATGCCTCACAGTGCAACACATATGCCCCCAGTGCCAGATATCATATGCCCCCAGTGCCAGATATCATATGCCCCACAGTGCAACACATATGCCCCCAGTGCCAGATATCATATGCCACACAGTGCAACACATATGCCCCCTGTGCCAGATATCATATGCCCCACAGTGCAACACATATGCCCCCAGTGCCAGATATCATATGCCCCCAGTGCCAGATATCATATGCCACACAGTGCAACACATATGCCCCCTGTGCCAGATATCATATGCCTCACAGTGCAACACATATGCCCCCAGTGCCATATATCATATGCCACACAGTGCAACACATATGCCCCCAGTTCCATATATCATATGCCCCCAGTGCCATATATTATATGCTCCCACAGTGCCACACATATGCCCCCAGTGCCAGATATCATATGCCCCCCACAGTGCCACACATATGCCCCCTGTGCCAGATATCATATGCCACACAGTGCAACACATATGCCCCCTGTGCCAGATATCATATGCCCACAGTGCAACACATATGCCCCCAGTGCCAGATATCATATGCCCCCAGTGCCAGATATCATATGCCACACAGTGCAACACATATGCCCCCTGTGCCAGATATCATATGCCTCACAGTGCAACACATATGCCCCCAGTGCCATATATCATATGCCACACAGTGCAACACATATGCCCCCAGTTCCATATATCATATGCCCCCAGTGCCATATATTATATGCTCCCACAGTGCCACACATATGCCCCCAGTGCCAGATATCATATGCCCCCCACAGTGCCACACATATGCCCCCTGTGCCAGATATCATATGCCACACAGTGCAACACATATGCCCCCTGTGCCAGATATCATATGCCCCACAGTGCAACACATATGCCCCCAGTGCCAGATATCATATGCTCCCACAGTGCAACACATATGCCCCAGTGCCAGATATCATATGCCCCACAGTGCAACACATATGCCCCCGTTTCAGATATCATATGCCCCACAGTGCAACACATATGCCCCCAGTGCCAGATATCATATGCCACACAGTGCAACACATATGCCCCCTGTGCCAGATATCATATGCCCCACCGTGCAACACATATGCCCCCAGTGCCAGATATCATATGCCCCCAGTGCCATATATTATATGCTCCCACAGTGCCACACATATGCCCCCAGTGCCAGATATCATATGCCCCCCACAGTGCCACACATATGCCCCCTGTGCCAGATATCATATGCCACACAGTGCAACACATATGCCCCCTGTGCCAGATATCATATGCCCCACAGTGCAACACATATGCCCCCAGTGCCAGATATCATATGCCCCCAGTGCCAGATATCATATGCCACACAGTGCAACACATATGCCCCCTGTGCCAGATATCATATGCCTCACAGTGCAACACATATGCCCCCAGTGCCATATATCATATGCCACACAGTGCAACACATATGCCCCCAGTTCCATATATCATATGCCCCCAGTGCCATATATTATATGCTCCCACAGTGCCACACATATGCCCCCAGTGCCAGATATCATATGCCCCCCACAGTGCCACACATATGCCCCCTGTGCCAGATATCATATGCCACACAGTGCAACACATATGCCCCCTGTGCCAGATATCATATGCCCCACAGTGCAACACATATGCCCCCAGTGCCAGATATCATATGCTCCCACAGTGCAACACATATGCCCCAGTGCCAGATATCATATGCCCCACAGTGCAACACATATGCCCCCGTTTCAGATATCATATGCCCCACAGTGCAACACATATGCCCCCAGTGCCAGATATCATATGCCACACAGTGCAACACATATGCCCCCTGTGCCAGATATCATATGCCCCACCGTGCAACACATATGCCCCCAGTGCCAGATATCATATGCCCCCAGTGCCAGACATATGCCCCCTGTGCCAGATATCATATGCCCCACAGTGCAACACATATGCCCCCAGTGCCATATATCATATGCCCCCAGTGCCAGATATCATATGCCACACAGTGCAACACATATATCCCCAGTGCCAGATATCATATGCCCCACAGTGCAACACATATGCCCCCAGTGCCAGATATGCCCCCACAGTGCCACACATATGCCCCCTGTGCCAGATATCATATGCCACACAGTGCAACACATATGCCCCCTGTGCCAGATATCATATGCTCCACAGTGCAACGCATATGCCCCCAGTGCCAGATATGCCCCCACAGTGCCACACATATGCCCCCAGTGCCAGATATGCCCCCACAGTGCCAAACATATGCCCCCAGTGCCAGATATGCCCCCAGTACCAGATATGCCCCCACAGTGCTGCCACACATAAATGCCCCCACAGTATTCAGCAGCAACTCACTGTTAGGTCAGGTCCTCTCGTCCCCCGCCGCCGCTACCTGCGTCTTCCCTGAGGAGGGGAGCGGAGCGCTTCTTCTGTCTCTCCTGCCCCGCCGTCTATCTCGCGGGCTTGCTCCTGACTGGCTGCCAGCCCGCGAGCTCTGATTGGTGAGCAGGCGTCTGTGTAACAGTGACACAGGGAGGGGAAGGAGAGATGCGCAATGCGCTCCCCTCCCCTCCGAACGCTATCAGCAGTGGCGGGGCGGCGGAGGCACATGCCTCTTACATATGCGCGCATGTGCATTGACTACTTTTGGGGGCATTTGTTATGGCGGTACGGGGTACCGGCAATATATATTTTACCAGTACGCCGTACCACCCCGTACCGCCATACTTGCACCACTGCCTATCCAACTATTAGGAGAGGAAAAAGGGAAACTTTTCCAAGCCACAGGAACAACTTCCCCAGTACTGGTGGGCATAATTGGTGACTATCATTTCAAATTATAACGAACAGTGCACTACCACAGTTTAATTTTTAATATTTTATTCATCCCATTGTCATAAATTGTGTTTTGTTTTTAACTATTTAAAACTATTTAAAACTATTTTATTAAATGTATTATACTGTAATTGTTGCATACCTGATATATTTTTAGCGCAGTTAACATTCTTCCTGCTTTTTCTTATCCACTTGTATTGGGACCGACTAACCATCTCTCTTAAGCCCTGTACACACGGGGTGATATATTGATGAGCGATATCTCGCTCACGCTGAGCGAGATATCGCTCAGTGTCCCGTTTGCATCAGCGACCAGAGATGGTCGCTGATGAAAAAGAAACTGCCGGGGGAGCCCGGCAGTGGAAATCACCAGCGAACACTATGGGCAGAACACGGGAGCCCGCACCTGGCTCAGCGACCATATTTCCAGCGATATTTGCAATAATTGCCCCCTTGTGTACGCACCATAACTGCTGCTTGACCAAGCACACTCATATAAAGCACTTCTTATTTGGATATCTTGATATCTATCTTTTCTGTGTTTGAAAAATGTCAGGCAGGAGCTGATTGGTTGGTTCTTTATTACTCTCCATTTTATCACTGAAGCTTAGTGCATCTGGCACTAAAAGTAAATTTTTATATTATATTAGGTGCACCATATTCAGGACAAAACTTTTTCTCAGTGTGTAGTTCTGAATATCTTCTTGTCCATTGGTCGCACACCCCCCCATCACAAAGCTACCTTAGCATATACCAATATTTGGAGGTCCTAATAAACGTTATTGAGTTCTGTGCGATTGGCACCACACCCTCTCTTACTCTCAAATAACCAGATAAACAAGCAGGTAACAAGAGGACACAGGTAACCGGATTTCTGTAGATGGGATGCAGTTAAAATCCCGGCGGTCGGGATCCCGGCGTTCAGAATCCCGACGCCGGAATCCCGACCGCCGAAATCCCAACACTTTCTCCCTCCTGGGGTGTCCACGACACCCCTGGAGGGAGAATAAATTAGTGTGCCGAGCGTAGCGAGGCACCGGGCCCGCTGCGTGGCGAGCGTAGCGAGCCCGCAAGGGGGGGCAATCCACGTCCCCCCCTTGTCGGGATTCCGGCGTCGGGATTTTGAACGCCGGGATCCCGACCGCCGGGATTTCATACTGCTTCCCTGTAGATGCCTGGAGCCTTGGAAGCAGACACTGGAAAGGAACTTGCAGGGGAACTGACAAGTTGTTTAAGGCAAAGAGGACTCTGGGAGGCTGGCTTATATCCCCCCAGGCGGCTGCAGCTTGCAGCAGCAGCAGCTCACTTAAGGGAAGATTTATTAAGCTTGGTGAAGTGATAAAATATCATGGTCAATAATTTTTCAAACCAAGCCTGTAACGTCACAGTTAGGAGCTGATTGGCCAGTGCTAAAAATCAGACACTTTATCACTTCACCGAGCTTAAAAAATCTGACCCACAGAACCAGGAAGTATGCCTGGAGTTTTCCTGGATCATGTGACTTGCTGCAGCAGCAGCACACATAGAACCAGGAAATTCACCTGGAGTTCACCTGGATGATGTGACTAGGCTGGAGATAGTTGACAGGTCTTGTGACACAAAGACATCGTGCCAGTAACTGCAGAATGCACCAGTGGCGGATCTGCGGTGCAGAATACACCAGCGCACCGGTAAGTGGCATGCATAATCAGCGTGAGAACTGGGTTTCTTGACAGAGTATGTGACGTCACCTCCAGGCCGGATATGCCTGTATTCATCGCAGCCACTGAGTAAGTCACAGCTTGTTACGACTGGTGCCCAGTGAAAAAATAATTCAATGGTGATCGGCTTACAACAGGATTTGGACATTTTCGTTCAACTATAAATTCTTTGCTAGACGTACACATCCATTTGCACAGCGTGCTCATCAATGTGGAATTTTACTATAGCGGGTGGCACCTACCTGTTTACTGGCCGCTGCTAATTCGCTCAGCAGTGATCAAGTCTGAATTGGGCCCAATGTTTGTTTCTCAGTGTTGGAAGGGACCCATGGCTCAATTGTTTGGGTTATGACATGCTGCTTAAGAAGGATCTTCTGTCCATGTCCGGTGACCAAATTCCACTTGTCAGAACTACACAGGTACATTTACTAAGATGGGAGTTCTATTGAAGCTGGAATGTTGGCCACAACAACCAATCAGATTCTTATTTATTTAGCACCTTCTAGAAAATAATAGATAGAAGCTGATTGGTACCAATCTTAGCAAATTTAGCCCACAGTACTGTATATATTCTTGTTCATCAAATAGGCAACACACCAGAAATTTTTTATTATACATGGGAATTATCAATATTTTTGGAGCAGTAACAGAGGGCCTGATTCAGGGCACACTGGCATTTGCATATTATCTATACGACTCCAAATATAGATGCACCAGCAGACACAGCAGCATCAGCCTCTGAATCAGGCCCAGAGATTTTATTTACTCGTGTATAGGGCATATGAGCCATATGGTACCCTGTGCTGCCCACCCTGCACCCAGGACAAGGTCTAACTATGTGTCTGCCAGCACATTTCCTACATTGTCTTCGGAAATAGAGCACTGATGCCATAATTCAAAAGAATTGGCAGAGTTATGGCACCTGCCATTAGTTCCATGAGTTCTCAGTAGCCTAGCACTGAGCACATGTGCAGAAGAAAACAAAGACACTGCCAATACCGTTGGTATTGTATCATCTGTACAGATGTCTACTCTGCACCATATGTATTATCAGTGGGAGGCGAAGTACTGGTGTGCAGGAAATTACAAAGTTAATTGAAAAAAACAGCAGGTTTCTTACAACCCAACCCCTATACTTGAAGTCTCACAGCACAATTGTGAGGTTTCTGCCAAGCTAATGTAGATTTATAGTATTAAATACCCAGCTATTTAAATCTCAGTTCATCAGTCTGGATACATTGAGGAATTTTTTATGTAATCTAGGAAGGGTTCTATAATGTTATGAACAGCCCTTTATCGTCCATAATATCCATCTGCGGGCTATTCACGGAGTGGGTTATTTGTGGGTTATTTACTGAAGTATGGGAAAAGCAACTCTTCTGCTATTCCGAGAGCTCAGCGTACTGTACCCTTGATGCTGTACTTTCCTGTTTTCTAACCACAATCCTGAGCAACAAGGGCATTTCAATTTGCCAGGGCGGGGGTAAAGCAGAGCACTGGAAGACACCAGCCGTATTAATTACATATGTTACTTACTTAGCACCACATGAACATATACACTATCTACAGAAAATCCTTTATAACTAGACTTTTTAATATATATATTAAGACGGTTAGATTATTAAAAGGTACTACTGTATGTATAATCTGAGCAAACTCTCATTGGGCTGGTTCCAAGCCCCCTATTTGCCTGGGCCAGCTGGAATGAAAACTGGAAGCTTAGATGCCTCCACTTCTGGGGATTACATGCTTCACTACCTCTCATCTCTCATGACCCGGCTGCAATAATCATCACCAGACCGAAAGCACCCAGTCTGCCTGACTTCCATGGGGCAAATGTGTTGTTTTTTTTTCTTGTGGGGGCATATGCGTTTTATTTTTTGCCTGTGTGGTCCAATGTGTTTTATTTTTGGCTGTGGGGGCTAAAGATTTTTTTTATTTCCTGTGGGGGACAATGTGTTTTATTCTCTTCCCTGTGGTGTCTAAAGATGCATAAAGCATGTTTGCAGGGTCTGTAGTCACTGAAAGCATTTCTGTCCCCGCATATTCAGAAGCACGGAATTTTTTTTCCAACACATAAAGTGATTTTAAACTAAGTTTTTTTTTGTTAAACATTTTTCCATCTTCAAATGTATCTTTATTTGAATCATTCATAGCAAAATCTTTACATAATTTTAATTGAAATGACTACTTACTACAATCAGTGACCAAGAATCACCAAGCAAAATATAAAACATTCCTGTCTGTATTTTAATGTACTGAATAATATATTGTAGGTTGGATAGCTATTTTACTTTGGCAAAATATGGATTTCTATTACTATTATTTCTTTTTTATTTAAAGAAAAAACATATCTACATACTGTAGTCTATACTGCAATAAATTAATTTAGCTGACTTCAAATGTATTTCTGTTTTTAATAACTCCCAACACAGAGCCGAACATAATTATAATGTAAATCAGTAAATCCTCTATATTGACTTTCATTGTAGAGGAAAAGAAGTTATATTCACAGCGACTTAAGAAGATTTGGTACTTTTCAACACATTTTATTTGAATGCTTATGCTGGAAATATGCAGAATTTCTTTAATGATACATTCACCAGCACATTAACAGAGAAATTGCTGCCCATTCTCATTATTTAGAGCATCCAAAAGCTTCAATGGTGCACATTCATTTCATCCAAATGACTCCTTGGCAGTGGCAAGATTGCAGACTTGGATACCAAAGGCTTTTGTTGAACTGCATGTCACTCCACTGAACTGTATACTTATGAGGTTTATATCGTACCTTTCATGCACAGAATAAAGTTGATTTAGTGCATAATTATGAGCCCTATCCTACAAAAGACATTTATTATAAGCTTTAGAAACCCATTAAAGTATTTATTTTTTAAATGATCAGATTTGGTTCAGACTTCTTAGGTGCCCAAGGTACTGTAAGGCACCAGCCTACCAGTATTTATTTTTTAAATGATCAGATTTGGTTCAGACTTCTTAGGTGCCCAAGGTACTGTAAGGCACCAGCCTACCACCTCTGCTCCCCCTAAAATACACTTCCTAGATCCTCGCATACATACAGATGTGTCCTTTTATACCCTTTTCCCATTGCAGCTTTAACACGGTATATTGCCGTTTTTTTACCGTTTTAAAATGGGAACAGCTGCAGTGTGAAAGCTCCATTGTCAATTTACCGGTTACAGAATACTGGTACTTTGAAATGTGTTAAAAGCAGGATCCTACACGTTTCTGAGACGTTTTTCCTGCAGTCTGAACAGCTCAGAAACGGTATTTGCTACAAATGATAGCCACACAAGGGTGATAGGTTATCTCCCTGCATGATCCCCGCCCACAAGCAGGAAATAAACATTTAAAATGACATTGTATGGCTTTCTATGGGTGAAACGGGTTGAATTTGAAAGGTACAAAAAACGGTATTGAAACGGCAATATACCGTTTACAACATGCAATATGAAAGGGTTTTAACTGGCTTTTTACCCGTTTTAAGACATGTTTTTAAAAATGGGTTGAAAGCAGGTTTGCAATGTGAAAGCAGTATTAGTTACATCTTTGCAGCGCGCTACACCATGCTGCAGAAGGCTGCAGCATGTATACCTTTGAAAAAGGGGCTGCAGCATGTATACCTTTGAAAAATGCCATGAACTCTCCATTTAAAGGCATAAATGTGGCAGCATTAAATAACATAGAATTTGACGGCAGATAAGAACCATTTGGCCCATCTAGTCTGCCCCTTATTTAACCTTCAGGTAATCTCAACCCTTTTTAATCCTTATTTCTTTGTAAGGATATTCATATACCTATCCCAAGCATGTTTAAATTGTTCTACTGTCTTAGCCTCTACCACCTCTGATGGGAGGCTATTCCACTTATCCACTACCTTTCTGTTAAGTAATTCTTTCTAACATTTCCCCTGAACCCACCTCCCTCCAGTTTCAGTGCATGTCCTCGTGTTCTATTACTTCTTTTCCTTTGAAGAAAATTCATGCAGCATACTGCAGGGTGTGCTGCACAGCGCACTGCAAAGATATAAGAGGACACATCTGTACGTGCACTTGAGTTTTGAAAATAAATTTCTATGAATTTTGCTTTTTATATTTAGTGGGCTAATAGGGGGGTTTCTGTTCAATGCTAACAGAGTCGGCATGACCAGAGTGCAAGTGGTCTGTTTATTAGTTTAGACTGATGCCTTTCCACTGCTGTAAAAACTTTTTGCAATGATAACACAGTTGCAACTCACTGGTAACAGCTCCCTCCAAAAAATTTAAAAAACAATCACAGTCTCTCCCAGATCTAATATGGATTGGAACTGTAGTAGGGCCTGTACATGGCGGGATTTCAGGGCATTTTTGAAGAAATCTCACTAGATTGCTTAGAAAATGCCCCTATATCGCTCCATGTGTAGAGGCCATAGCAATAGCGATGCACGGCTCTGTGCGTTGCTCTCTCCCGGTGATGAATATCTAGCATGCTGGATAAATCTAGTGAGATCACCGGTCAGGGCCAGTGTTCTCACTGAAGAATGGTATAAAAAAGGAGAAAAAAGCAGCATTACTGAATCGCTTCTAGCAGCTTTATAAAGGCTGCTACTTATATCAACGAAACGCGTTGGTGCGACATTGACCAGAACTTGAAATCCACTTGCTGATTTATCTGACCATCACATCCCACCACTTTGGAAGTCCTTTGCTTAACCTTATCTGGACAATTAACCACATCATTGTTGAGGTTTCCTGGATCTGGTACAATATCACCCATTGCATCAGTATCATCACCTCCAGCGGCACCAAAGTCTCATTATTGCCATTAGAACTCCTCCACATGGGACTATCGCTTTGATTCAGTGCAGTTTACTAACATACCCTTCGGGTAGATTTTCTGTTGCACATGGTTTAAATTTCTCTGATATATGTTCTTTTATATGTGTTATTAAATGTACCATCTTAATTGATTCACTTGATAGATTATTTCAGTAGCGCTGCTTTTTTCTCCTTTTTCTCCGATTTTCAAAAGGGAGCTGACTGCTCCTTATAAGAGCTGCACATGACGGTCGCTCATAATTAACTATTGTTAATCCCCCTTTTATCTCACTGGAGAATTTTATCTCACTGGAGAACACTGGCCCTGACAGATCACTCAGCACTGTGTACTGAGTGATCTTCATTGCACAGATCGCTCATCAGTGTTGTCCCGTGTGTAGGGTCCTTAGGGCAGATGTATTAAGCCTGGTGAAGTGATAAAGTGGTGATAAAGTATAATGTGACAATGCTGCAGCCAATCAGCCCCTACCTGTCATTTTTCTGTACTGCGGGCCAAATGTATTAAGCTTTAACAAGAGATAAAGTGAAGGGTAATAAAGAGTGTTAAAGGGCCAGTCAATGCTGATAGCTGTCATTTGGCAAACACACCCACTAACATGGCAGTTAGGAGCTGATTGGATGGTATTTTATACTGTATCTCTTTATCACCCTCCACTTTATCTCTTGTTAAGACTTAATATATCTACCCCATAGTCTGTAATTTGACATTTAGGAGCAGATTGGCTGGTGTGTTATCACCTTTCACTTTATCACCACTTTATCACTTCACCAGGCTTAGTCCAAGGATTCATGTGGGCTTTATAGTGCAAAGGGAAGCAGAACATCCTGTGCTTATTAGCACCACCAATTGGAAAAGAAGAGTCTGATTCTGAGTAGGGTTGTGCACCGGTCAATTTTAGTGTTTTGTGAAACGTGTTTTGGATCTGTATCTATGGCATTGTTTTGTATCTGGATCTGTTCCAAAACACCACCCTTCAGTGTTTGGTGTTTCGCGTTTTGGATCTGTATTTATTTATTTTTTAATCGTTAAAATTGCAGAATTTGTTTTTTTTTGTTTTTTATTTTGCTCCTACGCTATTATTAACCTCAATAACATTAATTTTCACTAATTTCCAGTCTATCCTTAATACTGTACCTTGCGTCTCATAATGTTGTTTTTAGTCCAAAAGGTTGCAACAAGGTAGCTGGATGACTATGCTAAGCAACACAAGTGGGCGGGACAAACACGTGACCCATCTAGGAGTGGCACTGCAGTGGCACACAGAATGTCAGTTTGAAAAACTAGGCCCCAAAGAGCACATAATGCCAAAAAAAGAGGTGCAAGATGGAATTGTCTCGCCCACCCCTATGTTGTGTAAATAGGACATGCACACTGTCTTTAACAAACCAATCATTTCAGCAACAGGGTCTGCCACATGACTGGGGCTGAAATGATTGGTTTGTTTTGGCCCCCACAAAAAAAAGCAATGCATCTCTCCCTGTACAAACCAGCTCTACAAAAGCAAGATGTCCTCATCCTCTGATTCCTAACCCCCTTCAATGTGTACTTCCTCATCCTCAAAGATTATCAATTTGTGCTTGCTGGACTCCACAATCACAGGTCCACCTGTAGTCTCTGAAGGCAATTACTGGTCTTCATTGAAGAATTGATAATTCATTATGATGAACATCATCTTCTCCACATTTTGCAGAAGCAACCTCCAATGCCGGTTCCCGGCTGCACTAAAAACTCTTTCATAGTACACACTGGAGGGGAGACAACTCAGGTAAAATAGAGTTTACTAAAATAGTTTGTACAGAGGTCTCCAAACTGCCTTTTTTTCCTGCCAGTACAGGTAAGGACTGTCTGACATGTCTACTTGGATGCTGTCACCAAAGTAATCCTCCACCATTTTTATAAGGGTGACAGCATAATATGCAGTGACAGTAGACATGTCAGCAATCGTTGGCAGGTCCTTTAGTCCAGGCCAGATGTCCAAACTCGCTCCTGCCTGCCCTGCATCACCACCAGCGGGTTGGGTACATAATTTGACCTGGTTCCTCGCTGCCACAGGTGTGGTAGAAAATGAGGGAGGAGCTGTTGCCATGTCACGGTCCATTCCAGATGACAATCTCCTGACCAGCAGGTCTTTGCACCGCTGTTGACTTGTGTGTTCCCGGAAACAGAGACACAACATACGATTTACACCGAGGATCGAGCACGGTGGCCAGAATGTATTCCTCTGAATTTAATAGACTGACCACCCTCATATCCTGGCAAAATGTATGAAGGGCTTCATTCACAAGAGCTACATGCTTTGTGGAATCGCCCCCACACCCACTCCGCTATACAGGCACAGCCGCACCCACTCTGTCATCTGGCCACCACACCCGCTTTGTTGTTCAGCTGCCACACCCAGCCTCTCACCCCCTCGCAGTCTCTGTTCCTCCTTTCTGATGCTGTGTACAACATGCTCTTCCTAAGAAGTGATTTCATGACATCACGTCAAGCAAACAGTAGAGTAGTGCACAGAGGAGGCATGCAGCAGTGCCACGTGTGCGCAAGCCACATTTCATTAAGAAAAGAGCCACAGGTTGGCTACCACTGTTCTAGAGCATGCTAGCTAAATAGAGCATGATTGGTTTCTAAGAGCAACATATTCACTTCTAACATGACGACTTTAGTAAATATACCCCATAGATTAAGTGGCCATGATTAATTATTACTGTAGACTTATTTTCATGTGGAGCTGTGTTTTGTCGATTTTTTTTCTTTTGCTTTCTTCAGACTTACTCTGTACACCAAGCATCTGGCCCAATGTAATCAATCAATGCCTGCCTTCCCCCACTCTGCCCTTGGAGGTACACAGTCAATAGTCCATCTGACATCAGGGTATGCGTTGCTATGTTGTAGCATAAACCTCCATGTAATAATAATAATATTAATAATAATTTTATTTATATAGCGCTCTTTCTTCCAATAGGACTCAAGGCGCTTAACAGATAGAATGAATGTAATACAGTACAGGAACAATGAAGTACAGAAAAGCTTTTCATAAACAATACTTAAGGGACTGAAGGAAAAGTTTGAGTAAATAGGAAAGTCTTGAGTCTGTTTTTGAAGCATTCTAGAGTGAGGGTCTCTCAAACTGTGTGGGGAAGTGAGTTCCATAAAGTCGGAGCTGAATGGCTAAAAGCCTGACCCCCAGATGAATTACGGGAGATCCTAGGTACTGCTAAAAGTCCTTCATCTACAGACCGCAGTAATCGGGTGGGACAGTATCAGGGGCGGATTGGACCACCGGGAAACCGGGCCATTTCCCGGTGGGCCGGCCCCTAATAGTCACTAAAAGGCCGCTCACCCCATTGGCGGGGCCGCAGACCGCCATCTCTGCGGTTAACGGGCGGCCGTGGCCGCAGCACTGTGCCCCAAACAAATATGGCTGCGGGCAGCCTCGGCTATTACAGAAATAAAAATGGCCGCGGGAGTGCTGGTGCGCATGTGCGACCGCACGCAGCTGCTCCCGCGGTTCTGTGTGTGGCAAGCACTCACTGTGAGGATGGTTGCGCAGGGAGGCTCTCTCCCTGCTGTACATCCCCGGCCGCTTCTGTCCTCAGACTCTGTAGCTGCCGGCTGCCAGTACACTGTCACACTACATTAGAGGCAGCAGCGCCGGCAGCACAGAGCTCTCTCCCTGGCTTCCAACCCACTTTCATGTGTCATCAGTCATGACAGCAGGGACTGGAAAGGGGGCGGAGCAAAACGGAGTTGAGGGGCGGGGCTACACGAGTGGAAGGGGGCGGAGCTACACGGGAGCACACATCTAATGAAAGGAAGAAGTAGATGAAGTGCCAGCCAGCTTGATTTTAAGGTAACTAAAGTGTGAGAGAGAGGTTCATACTGTGAGGCATATGTATAATGGACATCACGGTGTGGGGCATATGTATAATGGACATCACGGTGTGGGCATATGTATAATGGGCATCAGGGTGTGCGGCATATGTATAATGGGCATCACGGCGTGTGGCATATGTATAATGGAGCATCACGGTGTGGCATATGTATAATGGGCATCACAGTGTGCGGCATATGTATAATGGGCATCACGGCGTGTGGCATATGTATAATGGAGTATCACGGTGTGTGGCATATGTATAATGGATATCACGGTGTGAGGCATATGTATAATGGATATCACGGTGTGAGGCATATGTATAATGGGCATCACGTGTGTGTGGCATATGTATAATGGGCATCTCTGTGTGGGCATCACGGTGTGCGGCACAAGTATAATGGGCATCACGGTGTGCGGCATATGTATAATGGCATCAGGGTGTGCGGCATATGTATAATGGGCATCACGGTGTGCGACATGTATAATGGGCATCACGGTGTGCGACATATGTATAATGGCATCAGGGTGTGCGGCATATGTATAATGGGCATCACGGTGTGCGACATATGTATAATGGCATCAGGGTGTGCGGCATATGTATAATGGACATCACGGTGTGGGGCATATGTATAATGGACATCACGGTGTGGGCATATGTATAATGGGCATCAGGGTGTGCGGCATATGTATAATGGGCATCACGGCGTGTGGCATATGTATAATGGAGCATCACGGTGTGGCATATGTATAATGGGCATCACAGTGTGCGGCATATGTATAATGGGCATCACGGCGTGTGGCATATGTATAATGGCCATCATGGTGTGTGGCATATGTATAATGGAGTATCACGGTGTGTGGCATATGTATAATGGACATCTCTGTGTGGGGCATATGTATAATGGACATCACGGTGTGGGGCATATGTATAATGGACATCACGGTGTGGGCATATGTATAATGGGCATCAGGGCGTGCGGCATATGTATAATGGGCATCACGGCGTGTGGCATATGTATAATGGAGCATCACGGTGTGGCATATGTATAATGGGCATCACAGTGTGCGGCATATGTATAATGGGCATCACGTCGTGTGGCATATGTATAATGGAGTATCACGGTGTGTGGCATATGTATAATGGACATCACGGTGTGAGGCATATGTATAATGGGCATCACGTGTGTGTGGCATATGTATAATGGGCATCACGGTGTGCGGCACAAGTATAATGGGCATCACGGTGTGCGGCATATGTATAATGGCATCAGGGTGTGCGGCATATGTATAATGGGCATCATGGTGTGCGACATATGTATAATGGCATCAGGGTGTGCGGCATATGTATAATGGGCATCACGGTGTGCGACATATGTATAATGGCATCAGGGTGTGCGGCATATGTATAATGGCATCAGGGTGTGCGGCATATCTATAATGGCATCAGGGTGTGCGGCATATGTATAATGGCATCAGGGTGTGCGGCATATGTATAATGGCATCAGGGTGTGCGGCATATGTATAATGGAGCATCACGGTGTGCGACATATGTATAATGGAGTATCACGGTGTGCGGCATATGTATAATGGTGCATCACGGTGTGCGACATATGTATAATGGACATCACGGTGTGCGACATATGTATAATGGGCATCACGGTGTGTGGCATATGTATAATGGGCATCACGGTGTGTGGCATATGTATAATGGGCATCAAGGTGTGGGGCATATGTATAATGGCATCACGGTGTGTGGCATATGTATAATGGGCATCACGGTGTGTGACATATGTATAATGGAGCATCACGGTGTGTGGCATATGTATAATGGCATCATGGTGTGTGGCATATGTATAATGGGCATCACGGTGTGTGGCATATGTATAATGGAGCATCACGGTGTGTGGCATATGTATAATGGGCATCACGGTGTGCGGCATATGTATAATGGGCATCACGGTGTGTGACATATGTATAATGGAGCATCACGGTGTGGGGCATATGTATAATGGAGCATCACGGTGTGCGGCATATGTATAATGGGCATCACGGTGTGCGGCATATGTATAATGGGCATCACGGTGTGTGACATATGTATAATGGCATCACGGTGTGTGGCATATGTATAATGGAGCATCACGGTGTGCGGCATATGTATAATGGAGTATCACGGTGTGTGGCATATGTATAATGGGCATCACGGTGTGCGGCACAAGTATAATGGGCATCACGGTGTGCAGCATATGTATAATGGCATCAGGGTGTGCGGCATATGTATAATGGGCATCACGGTGTGAGGCATATGTGTAATGGGCATCACGGTGTGTGGCATATGTATAATGGGCATCACGGTGTGTGGCATATGTATAATGGGCATCACGGTGTGAGGCATATGTATAATGGCATCACGGTGTGTGGCATATGTATAATGGGCATCACGGTGTGCGGCATATGTATAATGGCATCAGGGTGTGCGGCATATGTATAATGGGCATCACGGTGTGAGGCATATGTATAATGGGCATCACGGTGTGAGGCATATGTATAATGGGCATCACGGTGTGCGGCATATGTATAATGGGCATCACGGTGTGCGGCATATGTATAATGGGCATCACGGTGTGCGGCATATGTATAATGGCATCAGGGTGTGCGGCATATGTATAATGGCATCAGGGTGTGCGGCATATCTATAATGGGCATCAGGGTGTGCGGCATATGTATAATGGGCATCACGGTGTGCAGCATATGTATAATGGCATCAGGATGTGTGGCATATGTATAATGGGCATCACGGTGTATGGCATATCTATAATGGGCATCACTGTCTCCTCCACCACTTTGTGACTCCCCTCCCTGCATCCCCTGCCACTCTGCATCCCCCCTCCTACCCTGCATCCTGTGCCACCATGCCCCCTCACCCCCCCCCCCCCCATCTCTATCTCCCCAGCCCCACAGGCTGTAGAATAAACGCTGTACGCATGCGCCTATTCTGCAGCCTGAGGGGCTGGGGACATAGCCAGCAGCTAAGAGAGCCACTAGCCATGCCCTCACAGCGGCAAAAATTGGGCGTGGCCTTGTTGGAATAGGCCACACCCCCATATTGATAGGCCACACCCCCTAAAAATTCGGGCGCGCCTCCGGCGCGCAACAACACTCCACCCCCCCCCCTCTTAGGGCTGCTTCAAGATTTTTCCCGGGCTGGTTTTAATTCCCAATCCGCCCCTGGACAGTATGGAATCAGAAGCTGCTTCAGGTACCTTGGGCCTTGGTCATGTAGGGCTTTGAAACTCAGTGGATTGATCTTGAAAATGATTCACCATTTTATTGGCAGCCAGTGAAGGGAGTAGAGGATGGGAGTAATGTGGCTAGAATGGGGCTGGTTAGTTTACAGCCTGGCAGCTGTGTTTTGTACCAGTTGTAATCGATGCAGTTCTTTTGCTGGGAGACCAAGGTAGACCAATATAGACATGTTTCTTTGACCATGTCTGGCCCCACACTTCAAAAAGTGGGACAACATAGGACACTACAGATAAGGCTCTAATTTGGATGCTATGCATTGCTCCTAGGCCACCGCTGCATCAGTTAATCCAATATTAGTAGATATTGTGGGGTATTCATTTAAGTCATTTGTTTTTTCGACTAGCCAAATTTTTTTGCTGTTTTTTAGGTTGAATTTAGATTTGACCTAGTCAACGAAAGTACAGATTTTTCAACTAGTCGAAAAATTTGTCACAGTTGAAAAATACGTGGATCTGCGAATCTATGTGTATCTTTTGCACATATCAGCATGCCACCCCTTGGAGCTGAAATGTGTCTCCCCAGTACCTAATCGAGTCTGAATGAAGCAACAACTGAATTTTGCTATGTCTGGTTGCCCTCTAGTGGTGGCCACGGAGAAAAACAATTGAATTACCCCCGCTGACTGGTTAGAAATGTACAACAGCAACATTTACTGAGATACAAAATGATTGTTTAGCGATATTTAGTAAAAGAACATCAATGATATAGATTTTCCATATATACATCATAATTGTGATGTTATTGACTTAGAATTTAATTATTAACCTGACATATTTGACTTACTGTAGCTAAAGAGTGAACCTCATAGTGGCAAATAATTTTTATCCTTGAAATTTGTATCATTTTAATTTGTTTTTAATTGACTCTTCCTGCTCTGTGATTATTGTTTGAAAGCATCCTTGAGATTGGAGATGCTGCAGATTATACAAGTTTATTTATGAATTTTGGAGAGCTTGTGTATGAATGCAATATTTCAGAGTTCTCATCCCCAAGCATTTTCTTATCCAATAAACAATTTTGAATCTGTTATGATCTTCCGGAAAGTGGTAGAAGACGCATGTTCTCTATATAGAAATGAAACATCTTCTCTGCATTAGTCTGCAGGGCTCTTCATTTTGGCACTAAATATTGTGTAACCATAGAAACTCATTTTATGACATATAGTAATTTTCTCTGCCGACAAAAAAGGAAGTACAGTGCATTTGAATCATATCTCTCCTTAGATTTTAATAGATTGAAATGTTCCTCTTTGTTTCTAATGGTTTCTGCACATTAGGTCTAACTGAAATGACAAAGCACAAAATAATAGGGTCTGGAAAATGACATACAGTATAATACACTAAGAATTTAAGGATTTAATAAAATATTGGAAAATACCTATTTCATTCTGAGCTTTAAAAAAAGACTAACGATCACTTACTCTATACCATTCCTCTTATGTATTGGAAACAAGGATCTAGGTAACTAGATTTTATAGACGTGCAGGATAAATGGATGGAAAACCAGCCTGGGAAATTTTTGGAAGCATCCCTTCTGGAGACTGGGGGCTGTAGAAGGGGGAGGGCTCTGTTAAAGGGGCAGACTCCCTCCTCATAGGGTGTGATTCTGAATTGGACACAGTTGCAGCTGTCTTTGTGTTTTTTCCTGTATTTAGGTCTATGACTTTATGCTAATTATACTACAGTGCAATTGCCTGGTGTCATGGGCAGATTGGGATGCCTGGTACAAATTCCCAAGTTGCCCCTTGATACATCCACATCAACAGCATGCCACCCTCTACA
Source organism: Crinia signifera (assembly GCF_055691185.1). Taxonomy (NCBI): domain Eukaryota; kingdom Metazoa; phylum Chordata; class Amphibia; order Anura; family Myobatrachidae; genus Crinia; species Crinia signifera. The sequence goes on along the minus strand of NC_139219.1, from coordinate 73,708,846 downwards.
TCCTAACACACTCACAACACCAGTCTTTCTCCCTCTCCCAGCCACAGGCAGCCTCGCAGGCACGTCAGCCCACCAGGAATCTTCCCTGTATTGGTACAGAGGTCTTCTCAGTTGGTGATAGCAGATTGAACACTGTTAAGTCTCAAAACATTAGCGAAATGTTAAATTTGTAATATGGTCACATCAGAAATTCTTATAATGGTATGTGGGTTAGACCTCAACACCTATTGTGGAGGTCGGCGTTACACAGTGTAGACAAAATGTAGCAGCGGCAGCCTATGTCGATTATAGAGGAAATGAAGACATTTGAAAGCAAGTAGAAAAACCCCAGTTATATTTGCTCAGGTTGTAGTGACCCTCTAATAAGACAATGGGTAAAAATAGTTGTCTACTGGACTATAGGAAATGAGAGAGAGGTAAAGTTATAACATCTGCTTTCTTCTCATTGGGAATAGGGTGCCCTGTTGACACTAGGTCAGTGCAGGGTCTAGCCGAATCCTTTGGTGAGGAGATGAGAGTGTTATTAGAAAAAAAAAAGTGCGAGAAGTAAGAAATTGGTGAGAAGCAAAGGAGGGCGACTTAAGTTTAACGGGTTAGTATGCTGCTGTTCCCCATTTGCCCATGAATTGGTGGAGAGTGAGCGGTACTCACAGAGAAACTGCGTTGATTTTAGAATGAAGCATCTGCATTCTCTTTTATAAGGTTAATGGTGCCCTGTTGATAAATTTAATCAGAGCAGGGTCCTGCCAAAATCTCTTTATTGCAGAGATGAGAGTACTCCTAAAAAGAAAAAGGTGTTGGTGTCTAGAATGTAAGTATCAGAGATACGGCTTATATCTGTCTGGTCAATATGCTGCTGTTCCCACTTGCAAATATTTGTTTTGGTGGGGAATGAGCGATATGACCAAGTGGACAGCGTATATGAGTAGTGTATAGTGGCAGTGGCCAGAAATGAAAGGAAGTGTGTTATATCCGGTAGTAATTATTCTGATTCAGTATAAGTTTTTGCTGTGTAGATACTATCATATACGCTGTCCACTTGGTCATATCTCTCATTCCTGTTCCTAATTATGTGTCAGTCCACTGCACCGCCCCCCAGTTCAGCCAACAAGGCTGCTGTTTCCCAGGGTAAGAGCAGCCATGAATTCGGCAGCTATGCATACTGTTTTCTATAAAGGGGGGATTTCAGTTACATTTGATGCTCTTTCTTGTCCAGCTGTGACCATACAGGCCACCTACAATATGACAGTGCACTTTATAGAATGTATTGAATGTATTGTGCCATTCTGGAACAGGAGAGTACTGATGAACTGAACTCACCCCTAAAAGTTCAATATCTGCTATGGATGCCTACAGCAACCTTGCAAATGTGTGTGGCTCATTAATTCAGTGTTATCATGCCTGCAATACTATCCCTGAATTCTGCAATCTATTTCAATAACCCTAAGTTAACCATGTAAATAAATCTTTTTCCCTGAAATCTATACAATTACTTATGTCTGTGATATATAGATTTTTTTCTCTCGTTCCCCCATTAACACACACACATGCTCTTGCTCATTTAGAAACAGGTAATTTGTGTCATAGCATTTGATGTATCAAATGGGGCAGCACAAACAGTGTAATAGTTAACATTACTGCCTCACAGCACTGAGGTCATGGGTTAAATTCCCACCATGGCCTTAGCTACGTGAAGTTTGTATATTCTCCCTGTGCTTGCGTGGGTTTCCTCTGGGTACTCCGGTTTCCTCCCACAATCCAAAAATATACTGGTAGGCTAATTGACTCCCAACAAAAATTAACCCTAGAATGTCTGTGTGTGCGTGTACATGTGGTAGGGAATATAGATTGTAAGCTCCACTGGGGCAGGGACTGATGTGAGTGTTCAACTAGACTCTGTAAAGCGCTGCGGAATATGTGTGCGCTATATATGAAACTGTTAATACATAATAAATAAAAAATTGTACTACATGCCAATAATTCATATTAGGTATTAATGTAATTACTCTCTATAATTCCTATAACAGTATTCCATGTAATGGGCATCAGACAACACTTTTATAATGTGTAAGACAAGTATCAGTTATTCAAATTGACTGAAAAATGTTAAGATCTCTAAATGACGAGGCTCTGGGGCCAAGTACAGAGAATCTCCAAAGGAAGCCTTTGGTCCCACCAGGTACATTGGGCCTAATTCAGACCTGCTCACAACGCTACGTATATATTCTGCCTAGCAAGCAGGTAAACACCACCATGCAGAACCCACGCCCCCCACAACTTGAATCCTGGCACTACGCTGCGAGCAGATGTGTATGCTTACACATACTGTACGCTCTTATGCGCCCGCACAGAGGAAATATAATGTGATGGTTACTCACCGTTGAGTGATTTTTCCTCTGTTCATTGTGAGAGGTAAGCCTGGACTTACTTTTCAGATGTACACTTTCTGAAATATTCAGTGCGGGCGCTGACATCAAGTGATGTCATACGCCCAAAGCAGTCAGGACCATGCCTGTGTTTGATGGGGTCCACCCAGAGTTTGCATCGCGCACCCACCTTCCTGTCATTAGGCTGAGAGTGCCTCCGCAAAGAGACCAAAGGCGCTTGTAGCTGGGGCCTGCACATGCGCATTGGCGACAATCAGGGCCACCAAGAGAAATCCTGGGCCCCGGTAAAACAATTTCCCTGGGCCCCCATGGACAGAGCTCCCTGTACACTCTGCCGGTGCTGCCTTTCCCAAGCCGGCCTGGGGTCTACGGACCTGTTGTTCCGCTGCTGCTTCCAAGGCGTATACTGGGACAGTGCGTACCAAAAATTTACGCTGTAATGCCTATTACACATGTCACACACCCATTACATATTATACTACATGCCATAATGTCCATTACATGTTATGCCACACACCGTAGTGCCCAGTACACTTTATGCCATACCATACCCTCCAACATGACCCATTCCATTAGGTACAAAATGCTCTGTTACTGGACTTCCCTGCCAGTGGCAGTTACAGAGGTGGAGCTCCAGCACAGTCCAAAATTCAAAGAGGGGGATCACATCAACTGCCAGTGATTCCAGGACAGTGATGTTTGGGGTGGCAGTAGGTGTGGCTCCCCTTTTTGAATATTGGACTGTGTTGCAGCCCCAAATCTGCAACTGCCACTGGTAAGGAAGTCCAGCAACAGAGCATTTTGTACCTAATGGAATGGGTTATGTTGGAGGGTATGCCATACACCGTAATACCTATTACATATTACATTTACCACATGCCCATTACACGTTATTCCATGCACCATAATGCTCATTACATATCAGGCAGCACACTTTAATGCCTTTTACATATAACACCACATATTTTATGCCAAATAAGTTTTGCTTTCCTAAATGCTCATTGCTATGGGTTTCATGCTTGATGCCAGGGGTTAACATGCTCTGCCAGGGGTTAACATGCTTGTTGCCATGGGTTTACATGCTCTGCCCGGAGTTACATGCTCTGCCAGGGGTTAACATTCTCTGCCAGGGGTTAACATGCTTGTTGCCATGGAGTTACAGTACATGCACTGTCAGGGGTTACATGCTGACTTCCAGAGTTGGATCTCAGCCCCAGCAGCATGAAGGGAGGCAACAGACACAGAGCTCCCAGCGACCCACCTTCCACCTTGGAACACAGGGACCTGGACATGGGTGGGGAACCAGGTCTGGGACTGCTGGGATGGAGACATGGCACCGGCACCTACTGCAGCTGGCAAAGGCTGGGATGGGAATGTGAGGAGCGGAGCAGGCCGGATGCTATGGAGTGGGCGGTACTCTCATGGGAGTTGGCCTCTCTCTGTCCCAGCTCCTCCCGGCACCCAGGGACTACATACTACATACCCGAAGTATTCAAGTATCCTGCTGTCATCGAGCCACGGTAAAGTTCTGAGTGATGTGGCGGGCTCTCAACAGGCCCTGAAGCCAGAGAGCAAGCCCACGTTCGTGCTCCCTATGCAGCCCTGGCGACAATGCGCATGAGAAGAACAAAAACATCTGGGACGGGGCCGAATTCGGACCTGTACGAACAGGTCTAAATCGGCCCCAATGTACATTGTATTCTTCATTAGTAAGATTTCTGCAAGATAACATTGTGTTTCTTAACCATGCCCAGTTGTCAACACTGTACATAATGTATGTTTTATCACAGAGATGTCTGCATTACACTGTACAAGAACCAAAAAGAAATGGATAGCTCATACACATGCTTAGATTCAAGAGAGGGAAACAATTATGTAACATTGGCCCTTATTCTGGTTGGTGCGGTCAGAGCCGCACACGGGGCTCCGACCGCACAAACCAAGGGCCGCCCACCAGACGGATCGCCACGGCCGTCCGTACACGGACGGCTGGCGATCCGCATTCAAATGGTGGAGGCTACGCCTCCACCATAGTGGGAGCTGCCCCCTGCATTCGATGGTCGTCGACCATCGAAGGCAGGCCCGCACGCCGCGGCAGCTCCCGCAAGCTAAGACCACACGGACAATCGTCCGTGTGGTAGCTTGTATGGGGGCTGAAAGCTGACATCCGGCGACGTCAGCTTTCCGCCCCCATGTCATGGTAATGAGGGCGTCATGCCCTCATTACCATGCATACGCCCCGCGTTTGCATGGGAACGCCCATGAAACGCGGGGCGTACACATAGGGAAATGAGGGCATGAAGCCTCTCACGCCCCTATACGCCCCCTTTGCGGCGGACGAAAGACGTCTGCGGCGAAGGGGGCTGCACATGCGCAGATTGACCTCTGCGCATGTGCAGAGTCCAAACATCGGCGGTACGGCCGCACGCGGGCCGTACCGACCGAATCAGAATAAGGGCCATTCTCGGATGAAACGGTCTCAAAAACCGATTTAAGATCCAGTAATGATTTTCCTTGGTCCTGCAGTGATACAGAGATTATATACTGTATATATATATATATATATATATATATATATATATATATCTCTTATATATTTGGCTACATCTGTCACTCAAAGTAGGTGTCTGTGTCTATAACGCTCTGTTCCTGGACTTTCCTCTTAATGTGTGATTGCCTTCATCTGTGCTGAACACCTTTCTGAGAAATTAACCTGTTTAAAACAGGTGATGGCAATCATACATTAAGGGGAAGTCTAGAAACAGAGCATTGTGTCCCTCCTGGAGAGGGTCATGTTGGGAGGTATGTGACAGAGAACCAGCCCAGTGAGCCCACAGACAGTGCCAGACACCCACTGCCTTCCCATGTTGCCCAGCACTGCTACTCCACAGCCACCAGGTGAGCGCCCCCCTCCCGCGATTTGCGGCAAAACCTCCCCCCCGCGCGCCCCCCCCCCCCCCCTCCCGCGATTCGCGGCAAAAACACCCGCTCCCCCGCGACCCCCCCTACCGCGGTTCGCAGCAAAAACACCCCCCGCGACCCCCCCTCCCGCGATTCGCTGCAAAAAGAACCCCCCCACGACCCCTCCCGCAATTCGGGGCCGCACCCGCCCTGCGACCCCCCTCCCGCGATTCGCGGCAGCCCCAGGATTAAATGGCACATGCAAAACACTGACATGGCTATGGTCGACAATGAAAAAGGTTGACATGAGTTTTTGAAGATTTATTTTTAATTTTTTTAATTTTTTTCATATTCATTGTCATGTGTCGACATGGACACCAATGAAGTGGCACACTTATGTCAACATTTACATGTGTTGACCTTTCTGTGTTGATTTTTTCTTGTGGCGATTCGCGTCACACCCCCCCGCAACCCCCCCTCCCGCGATTCGCGGCAACCCCCGTGACCCCACACCTCCCGCAATTCGCGGCAACCCCCCACCGGAACCCCTGTGAACCCCGCCCTCCCGCGATTCGCGGCACCCACCCCCGCGACCCCCCCTCCCGCAATTCGCGGCACCCCCCCCCCGTGATTCGCGGCAGCTCCAGAATTAAATTGCACATGGAAAACACTGACATGGCTATGGTCGACAATGAAAAAGGTTGACATGAGTTTTTGAAGTTTTTTTTTTTCATTTTTTGAATATTTTCATATTCATTCTCATGTGTTGACATGGATACCAATGAAGTGCCACACTTATGTCAACATTTACATGTGTTGACCTTTCTGTGTTGATTTTTTCTTGTGGCGATTTGCGTCACACCCCCCCCCACCCCCCCCCCCACAACCCCCACTCCCGCGATTCACGGCACACACACACACACCTCCCCCGCGATTCTCGGCACCCCACCCCGTGACCCCCCCTCCCGTGATTCACGGCACACCTCCGCGACCCCCCCTCCCATGATTCGCCGCAACCCCCGCCCCGTAACCCCCCCTCCCGCGATTCGCGGCACCCACCCCCGCGACCCCCCCTCCCGCAATTCGCGGCACCCCCCCCCGCGATTCGCGGCAGCTCCAGAATTAAATTGCACATGGAAAACACTGACATGGCTATGGTCGACAATGAAAAAGGTTGACATGAGTTTTTGAAGTTTTTTTTTTTTCATTTTTTGAATGTTTTCATATTCATTCTCATGTGTCGACATGGACACCAATGAAGTGCCACACTTTGTCAACATTTACATGTGTTGACCTTTCTGTGTTGATTTTTTCTTGTGGCGATTCGCGTCACACCCCCCGGAACCCCCACTCCCGCGATTCACGGCACACACACCCCCCCGCGATTCTCGGCACCCCACCCCGTGACCCCCCCTCCCATGATTCGCTGCAACCCCCGCCCCGTAACCCCCCTCCCGCGATTCGCGGCACCCACCCCCGCGACCCCCCCTCCCGCAATTCGCGGCACCCCCCCCGCGATTCGCGGCAGCTCCAGAATTAAATTGCACATGGAAAACACTGACATGGCTATGGTCGACAATGAAAAAGGTTGACATGAGTTTTTGAAGTTTTTTTTTTTTCATTTTTTGAATGTTTTCATATTCATTCTCATGTGTCGACATGGACACCAATGAAGTGCCACACTTTGTCAACATTTACATGTGTTGACCTTTCTGTGTTGATTTTTTCTTGTGGCGATTCGCGTCACACCCCCCGGAACCCCCACTCCCGCGATTCACGGCACACACACACCCCCGCGATTCTCGGCACCCCACCCCGTGACCCCCCCTCCCGTGATTCACGGCACACCCCCCGCAACCCCCCCTACCATGATTCGCCGCAACCCCCGCCCCCGTAACCCCCCTCCCGCGATTCTCTGCAATCCCTCCCCTCCCGCGATTCGCAGCATCCACCCCCCCACAACCCCCCCTCCTGCAATTCGCGGCACCCCCCGCGACCCCCCCTCCTGCAATTCGCGGCACCCTCCGCGACCCCCCCTCCCACGATTCGCGGACACCTAAGTTGCAATACAGGGCATCTTTCATACAATTCTAACCATATTTCTCATATACAAACGTTCACAAATTAAGGGGGCACAGCCCCTTACGACGGTGTGAAGAGCGCCCGTAGGGCGCGATGAATCACCTAGTATATATATATATATACAAAGTCCAAAGAATCGGCACTCACCCTTTCTGGTAATATTTTGTCCCGGGTGCCTTCCTAGGTATGCGTTGAGATAGACAGGAGTAGTTGGCGGCACTCACGGGTAATGAAGAAAAACAGGCTTAGCTACTGTAGGTAGCTTAACGTTTCAATTCGTGATTAGAATTTTCGGTACTTGTTTCCTAGCACGGCGCCCAAGATTTCCAATCTATGGCATCTTATGCCATCGCATGCCATAATACCGCACACGATGCATGCGATGCGATACGATTTTTCATTGTATAAGCACCCTAATGGGTGCTTACAATGTTAAATGCACCCCCAATACGATTTTAAATTGTATAAGCACCCTAATGGGTGCTTACAATGTTAAATGCACCCCCACGCCACTCCCACTATCAACGCGAACCCGAAGCGCGGCGAGCGCAGCGGTACGCGTCCTTTTCTTAGCCCCACTATCCACGTCGGCGTGGAGTTGATTTTAGACAGTGTGGCGAGTGCAGCGAGCCACCGAGCCACCGAGCCTGAAGCGAGGGGACGCGTATTACTTTACATGTATTCCGCGTCCCCTCGCGGGACTCGCTGCGCTCACCACGCTTTGGGCTTGGTGGCTCGCTGCGTTCGCCACACTGTCTAAAATCATCTCCACGCCAACGTTGGGAGGGTGGGGGTATGAAAAGGTCGGAGGTCGCGTACTGCCGCCACACGCGTGGGGGGGGCATTTAACATTGTAAGGACCCATCAGGGTGGTTGTACAATAATAAATCATATACCATTGCATTGTATGCCATAGTCTGGCATACGATGCCATACAATTTTGTATTGTACAACATCGCGTTGCATCGCATCACATCGCATACCATATTTAGTCTTATGGTATACGATGTGATGGGCGCCGTGCTAGGAAACAAGTACCGAATTTTCATCAGAAGCAAGTGTAACATAAGAAATACAGGGTATAAATACCTTATCCAGGGAAGTGCACAGCTATCCGCTCTGAACTCCTGCTTCCGCTGGCATCCACGTGCACAGTCCGGCGCCCCTTGATGACATCACCGGCATCTGCCGGTTGCTAGGAGATGGGTACCGGCATCCCACGTCATCAGATCACATGCTCCCGCATCTGCATTACTGTCTTATGTTACACGCTTCTGATTAAAATTCTAATCACAAATTGAAACGTTAAGCTACCTAGCTGAGTCTGTTTTTCTTGGTGAGCTACTTTAAAATAAGTACATCGTACAACATTCAATGTAGACCATTTTTTTTTTTTAAACAATTAATTTAAACATTTAAACCAGACTGTTTGAATTGCAAAAAAATTTTTTTACTGCAAAATGCTAAGAATACTGAATTAATATGGTTACTTATGAAAACAAAGAGAAGCTTAAAAAAAACTGGTACAACTGAATGACAACAGAAATATATGCAATAATGTAATGAATCACCTACAGTACTATACACTATTTAGAGTTATACTCAGTGGCGGCTAATACCTTTTTGGGGGAGGGGGGCTGCCTCTGGCCCCAGCGGGGGTAGCGTGATTCAGGCACCCCCCTCCCCCTGTCGCTGCCTCCTCTACCCCCGTCCCCGGCGCCTGTGCTTTGATGATAGGCGCCGGGACTGGCGCATGCGCAGTACAAACTGCTGTATTGCGCATGCGCCCAGCTTCTATGGGCTGCTTGGGCAACAGCCCATAGAAGCAATCTTGGTCCCGGCGCCTGTACGAAATAAGTTACAGGTACCGCCATTTTTGCACGGCAGCCCGCACAATAACGTCCCGGAGGGAGGGAACACCTCTCAACGGGACTGCCTTTGTGACTGGCAGGTCAGACTTCCAATTAGTGCTGTATCTTCTCCCAGCTCCCTCCTCCAGGAAGCATTGGTGCAGCTTCCATAGGGACATAAAGATGTAGCCATGCTCATCTATCCTATTGACCAGCCATCCTGGCTTTGTTGTCGTGCCATGAGAAATGTCCTATTATGGGGTACTAAGGTGTACTCCAGCAAAAGCATGCAAAAGCATGTAATGACACTGCTTCACAGCTGGGTGGCGACTGCTTCAATAATGTAAACTACAGTCCAGTGCCACAGATGGATATGTGAAGCACCATTGCCATGTACTGTCTGCCTTTGCATCTACTTTACCTGTGTAGAATATGCAGAGCTTACTATAACTCCATAAGGGTGGGCTCCCTTAGGCTTGATAGTCTCGGCCCAACACCATGTTTTACAGTAATTGTGCTACATAGACTCATTCAGCCCCAGGGACTCAGTGGGGAATTGTCTGCCTAGCTTAGATCCGTAAATGGGCTAACCTCAGCATACATTTCCCCACTAAGTCCCTGTTGTTTTATATTTGTACATTAAAATGTAATATTTTTACTCTTTGCTACCTATTTATTTGTGGGTACGAAAAATGTGCCCCTTTGTGTGCCTCAGTGATCCCTCAAGTACCTGTAAATTCTGGAGAGGTTACAACCTTACAGATGTAGCGCCGCTCATTCAGTGCTGGGGCTTGCCAGACCACCCCCACTGGCGAGCGGATGCTATATTTGGGACGCGCGATCGTCCCACACACACGTGCGTCCCAGTTTCCTGTCGGTGGGGGACGCAAACTCTGCTTCAGGGATATGGGCAGGGGTTAGGGGGGGAGCGGGGAGGTGGGGGACCGCGTTGGGGACCAGCAGCGAGGCAGCAGGGACCCGGGGGAAGCTCTGTTGTAAGGGGTTGCACACGCGTCGCGTGCATGCGCGTCCCCTTCCGGCGGCTGGCGGGGGCTGGCGGCTGGCGAATCTACCGCCAGCCCCTGCCTGAATGACAGGTACTTCATCTGTATGGCTAGATTAAGGGTCACTTGGACCTGGAGCTGAAAATGTTCAAGGGCCTGTGGCCAGTACTGTGTGGGTGTGACCAATTCTGAGTGGGTGTGACCCGTGCTGAGTGGGTGTGTACATGCCCTACACTATCAGCTACATTGTTTCCCTAAGTACATAAAATAAAAAATGCATATTGGTTGTTAGATTAATCATGAATCTTGTCCTTTCACATGCAATGTATCGCATGCGACCCTTTTCCCCGACACCGGGAGGATGGACATCAGCAGGTCCGACTTCCAAATCTGATCCAATGTGCATGGTATTGTGCATATTATACACATGTGATTTGTGCCCTTTTCACCAGATGTACAGTATCATTCACATACAAAATTATACACATCTTTAAAGAGGGTTAAGCAAAATTACTCTTAGCAGTCATCATTACCTCAGTGAGCACATAGAGCACCTGGCTTGGTCAGAGTTCACGGTGATATAGTGTGTACAGATGCATACTGTCATGACCACCATTGCAGCTACCCTTGCTCCCTGTGCTGTCTCCGACCTGCAGTGTCCCGACGCTATGCTCTCTGCCCTGGCGCTCACCTCCGCTTCTGATGCCGGCGCTGACCTGCTGCACTCTGTCACTCTGTCACCCACCATGGTTCAGGTTCCCTCGCCGGGTGGCAGTTCTGGTGCGCAGTGTCTTGGCGTTCTGGCTCCGGGTAGCGTGAGGCGCGATCCGCCATGATGGTGTCCGCGTCCTTCTAGGCCTCAGGCTGGGAAGCGCCGGCTGCAGCGCCTCCGCATAGTATTCCTCGCTGGCTGGTTGCCACAATGGACGGCGGCCATCTTGTTGGTTTCCAGAACCTATACTTCGCAGCTCCAGCCTCGATGTCAACCCTGCGGCCAATCACAGTGCAGTTTAGCACATAAATACTGACTAGCCGGACCAGACCAGCAGTCAGTACAATGTTGTCCACCAGATAGCATCTCCGTGCATCCCTGGCAATACTTGTTTCCTAGCACGGCCACACCGATATGTATCTTGTTAGTCTTGACCATCGCGTCGCATCGGTCTCTTTTTTGTAAGGTTACGATGATCCCGACCCTTAAGATACTCCCGATGTAGTTTTTTACTCCCGATGTATTTTTTGGCGTCGGTCTTCACATCGTCATCTTGTTTATTGCGTCGGGTTCCTTTTAAGTATGTACGCGCGACCGACGCAATACTACCGATGTACTTCTTTCCTCCCGATCTTTGCCGTCAATCGCGTCGGTCGCGTCGCATGTTTAAGCAAAACCCCCCGATGCTCATGATGCACAAGATGTTAATCTGGCCCATTGGTCCTACGATTTTCCCGCTTTTCAGGCCCTTTTTTAATAGGCCCAATTAATCCTTGTAGTCCAACCCCCTATAAAATCTCCCTAGTACCATATGTTTTAATGTGTTATAATGTGTGTTTCTATGTCAATATTAAATCTGCCCTCTGTAATCTGCTCAGTTACAGCATCAATGTCAATATTTATTGTGATAATCCGGCCCCTTACTTTGACATCCCCTTCTGTTTTATTTTTCCCTACTCTCTTTGTGGGTTTGTCTCGGTAGGAGTGAGACGTGTATTCAGTTGCTGGTGATTTTTTGGCTGATTGATCCTTTGCTGGTGATATCTCCCTGATTGATCCTGTGCTTTGAATACTATTTGCTGCTGATCCTGAGCCTTGTGCTGCGGATTGCTGCTGATCTTGTGGATTATTGCTGATCCTGATTATTCTGCAATTGATTTCTGCTGATCCTGACCCTGTGCCGTGCTGATCCTTAGTCCTGTGCTGTGGATTGGTGTGCTGTGGAGTGCTCTGTGGTTGATTCCGTGACCTCTGAGATGGCTGAGGTGAATATGTTCTCACTGCCTACAAGTGAGGAGGAGGCAGTGGCGTTTCTGCAGCGCCATCATCTGCTGCCAGCAGAGGCTACGTGCGCCAATGGTCATCCGATGCGGCTGAATCTGAAGGAGACCATGTGGCGCTGTAATGTGAGGGACTGCCGCTTGAAGAGGAGTCTGAGAGCAGGACTGTTCTTCCCTGGCTGCCGTTTGCCATTCCTGACACTGGCCCGCTTTATATTTTCCTGGGTACAGGAATTTACCAGTGTGGAGTACTGCGAGAAGAATCTGTCCCTCTCCAAGAAGACGGCTGTCCTCTACAATAAGTACATGAGGGAGGCCTGCCTGCTCGACCTCATGGCGCAGCCGCAGTGCCGGATTGGAGGTCCCGGCAAGATCGTTGAGGTGGATGAGACCTTGTTCGTGAAGAGGCAGGCAAATGTTGGCCGAGTTTTACCTCAGCAATGGGTTTTTGGTGGCATATGCAGAGAAACAGGACAGTGTTTTGCCACCAAGGTTGCCACCCGGGACGCCAACACCCTCATGGAAGCTATCCTGCAATTTGTGGAGCCTGGGTCTACTGTCTACACCGATTGTTGGAGAGCGTACAGTACGGCCCAGCTCAATGCCGCAGGATATGAGCATGCCCAGGTGAACCACAGATATAACTTTGTGGACCCTACAACAGGGGTTCACACCCAAAATGTGGAACGTATGTGGGGGGCATGCAAATGGCGTAATAAACGTCACAGGGGCACCGCCAGGCATATGCTTCAAAGCTACCTAGAAGAGTTTATGTGGCGGAAGAGCCTTGGACATGATAACCCTTTTGCCCGCATATTATATGCCTTGACTTTGTTGCCTAAGGACTCTTGAAATTTATCCCCATTCCTTTTACCCCCATTCCTGTTGCTGTTATATGTTTGATTTTCAATGAATTCCCTACAGTTTTGCATTTTTCATTTCAAAAGTAAAATTTAAAAAATGGTTTTAAAAAACTTGTGTTTCTTGCCTCAGCTGAATGATTTGGGATGGATGAATGCTTTGCAGTCACACCACCACTATCCAAATAATTCTTGGAGCGCGGTGAGTGCAGTGGACCACTGAGTCCAAAGCGTGGTGAGCGCAACAAGCCCCAAGAAGGGTGCGTGGGTTACTAACATAATTAATTTGCATAGGCTTCTGGGGCTTGTGGGCCTCACCATGGTTTGGACACAGAGACCCGCTGTTATCAGCATACTAAACATGATCAACTTTAGGTTGACATGTTCAGTCGACATGTCGACATGATACACATGTTGTCATGTTTAAAAGCATATCGCGTCGGACGCAATGTACTGTGAGCTTTAAAGCTCAATGCTGCCGACCGACGTGACATGTTCTTGTATAAGCACTATACAGTGTTAATACAGTTCTTAGCATATCGCGTCGGACGCAATGTACTGTGAGCTTTATAGCTCAATGCTGCCGACCGACGTGACATGTACTTGTATAAGCACTATACAGTGTTAATACAGTTCTTAACATGTCCGTCGCGTCGGGAGCATTTTACAACGGCTGCGACAGACGCGATCGATCAATTTCCAAGTACCTCGCCGCATTACGAGGTACGCCGTACATCTACAAAGAAATATCGGTCGGTCGGTCTTATGCATTGGCGTGAGCGTAACATCACCGCCCGACCGACGCGATTTTTCTGCCGGGAGAAAGGCACCAAAAGCACTCTGGGGAAGGACAACAGCAGCCATTTTGATGCTAATTACAGCTAAAACGCAGCACCTGTGTCTGGCTCCCTGCCCCTGCTGAAAAAAGTAAGTGGAATTTGAGGATTACTCAGCATAGGTGGGCCTTGGGGTTTGTGAGGAACATATGCAGGCTTGGGGGGAGTGTGGGGGTTTGGGGGGGAGTGGGTGAGGGGGTGGGGGGGGGGCGCTTACTGTGGTTAATGATATATATACATGTGTGCTTCATATATCATTTTTTGTGGATTAGGGGGACACCATTAGGTGTATAGAGTGGATAATGTTTATGTTCAAGGGGTACTGTTTATCTATAGAGCCAGAAAGTGATCATGTGCAGGAGTTTATGAAGTGTATGGCTTTAGGGTCATGTTAATAATGAAAATCTGGATAAAACCTGTTTATGTGCAGAGGGCATCATGTGCCTGGAAATGATGTACTGTGTGTTGTAATACATGCAGAATACTCTGCTGTTTGTGATAGTAATGCAGGGTGACATAGCCTGTAATGGTTTCTTGGTACACATATGTAAAATATAGCTGTTTGAGGTGTCATGTGCTTGTTATTGAAATGGTGCAGCAGGCAGTATGCTGTGTCCACTTTGTAGTAATGTGCATGTAAAATGTTTTTTTTTTTTTTTACTTTTTATTGGAGGGGAAGGGGGGGTGGGTTAAAATGCTGGGGTATAGTTTGTATTGTTTGTGTCTCATGACAGCGGCCATGTCACGCCATCCCGAAGTGTGGCGAGGGGCGGCGGTACGCGTCCTCCGACCTTTTCATACCCCCACTATCTACGTAGGTGTGGAGTTGAGACTAAATTAGTGTGGCGAGCGCAGCGAGCCACCGAGCCCGAAGCGTGGCGAGCGGACGCTGATACCTGTGAAGCCCACGAGCGGGCGTGGATACCTGTGAGGCCCGCAAGGGTACGCAGGGATCTGTGAAGGTATCAGCGTCCCCTCGCGGGGCTCGCTGCGCTCGCCACGCTTCAGGCTCGGTGACTCGCTGCGCTCGCCACACTAATTTTTTCTCAACTCCACGCAGACGTGGATAGTGGGGGTATGAAAAGGTCGGAGGACGCGTACCGCCGCCCCTCGTGGGGCTCGCTGCGCTCGCCACGCTTCGGGATGGCGTGGATAGTGGAGGGACACAAATATTTCAGTACTTCTGTTGTCAAATGTGGTTTAATTGCATTTATTATGTCATATGCTATGAGTATCTCAGATTAAAGCCTTGGTTTTTTTCTCGGATTCTATTTCAGTTTGATTGTCCTTTGTGTGCCTGAAAGGCTATTTAATATTTTTCAAAATAAATTAATTTTTCACCTGCTGCCGACTGAGGTAAATATTAGTTGCTTTTTGTAGCGTATTAATGAATAACAGTGGAGTGCGTAGTGTTTTTCATGCAAAATTGCATTTTTCTACATTTTGTTGTTCAAAATGTGTATTATGATGTATCCTTTTAGTATTATTGTGCGAGGTGGGGTTTTTTTCACATTTTTTTTTGGGATGACCTGTTGGAGTAGACTTTGGGTAACTTGTGTCCCATCACAGCGGCCATGTCACGCCATCCCGAAGTGTGGCGAGGGGCGGCGGTACGCGTCCTCCGACCTTTTCATTCCCCCTACTATCCATGTCGGCATGGAGTTGAGAATAAATTAGTGTGGCGAGCCCGAAGCGTGGCGAGCGCAGCGAGTCCCGCGAGGGGACGCTGATACCTGTGAAGCCCACGAGCGGGCGTGGATACCTGTGAGGCCCGCAAGGGTACGCAGGGATCTGTGAAGGTATCAGCGTCCCCTCGCGGGGCTCGCTGCGCTCGCCACGCTTCGGGCTCGGTGGCTCGCTGCGCTCGCCACACTGATTTATTCTCAACTCCACGCCGACGTGGATAGTGGGGGTATGAAAAGGTCGGAGGACGCGTACCTCGCGGGGCTCGCTGCGCTCGCCACGCTTCGGGATGGCGTGGATAGTGGAGGGACACAAATATATCAGTACTTCTGTTGTCAAATGTGGTTTAATTGCATTTATTCTGTCATATGCTATGAGTATCTCAGATTAAAGCCTTGTTTTTTTTCTCGGATTCTATTTCAGTTTGATTGTCCTTTGTGTGCCTGAAAGGCTATTTAATATTTTTCAAAATAAATTAATTTTTCACCTGCTGCCGACTGAGGTAAATATTAGTTGCTTTTTGTAGCGTATTAATGAATAACAGTGGAGTGCGTGTTTTTCATGCAAAATTGCATTTTTCTACATTTTGTTGTTCAAAATGTGTATTATGATGTATCCTTTTAGTATTATTGTGCGAGGTGGGGTTTTTTTCACATTTTTTTTTGGGATGACCTGTTGGAGTAGACTTTGGGTAACTTGTGTCCCATCACAGCGGCCATGTCACGCCATCCCGAAGTGTGGCGAGGGGCGGCGGTACGCGTCCTCCGACCTTTTCATACCCCCACTATCCATGTCGGCGTGGAGTTGAGAATAAATTAGTGTGGCGAGCGCAGCGAGCCACCGAGCCCGAAGCGTGGCGAGCGCAGCGAGCCCCGCGAGGGGACGCTGATACCTGTGAAGCCCACGAGCGGGCGTGGATACCTGTGAGGCCCGCAAGGGTACGCAGGGATCTGTGAAGGTATCAGCGTCCGCTCGCCACGCTTTGGGCTCGGTGGCTCGCTGCGCTCGCCACACTAATTTATTCTCAACTCCACGCCGACGTGGATAGTGGGGGTATGAAAAGGTCGGAGGACGCGTACCGCCGCCCCTCGCGGGGCTCGCTGCGCTCGCCACGCTTCGGGATGGCGTGGATAGTGGAGGGACACAAATATATCAGTACTTCTGTTGTCAAATGTGGTGTAAATTGCATTTATTATGTCATATGCTATGAGTATCTCAGATTAAAGCCTTGTTTTTTTTCTCGGATTCTATTTCAGTTTGATTGTCCTTTGTGTGCCTGAAAGGCTATTTAATATTTTTCAAAATAAATTTATTTTTCACCTGCTGCCGACTGAGGTAAATATTAGTTGCTTTTTGTAGCGTATTAATGAATAACAGTGGAGTGCGTGGATTTTTTTATGGGGTAAACTTCATTTTGGAATATTTATTTACAGAATGGATCGTAACGTCGACCGCCAGCTGATGAAGAAGTTGATCGATCTCTACAAAGAGAATAGATGTCTATGGCAACAAGATCATATTGATTTTCACAACCAGGCAAAGCGGAATGAGGCGTTTGGGAAGATCTCGGCCTACGCTATGAGACGTGTCCCTAATGGGTCCGGAGGAAATTCACTAATATGCGGACAGTGCTGGTGAAGGAGCATAATCGGGTCCAGCAGTTGCGAGCTTCGGGAACTGACCCTGCAGATGTGTACCAGCCAAAATTGTGGTACTATGACCGTATGCTGTTTATTGTGGAGGATCAAGGAAGGAGAGAAACAGAGGGAGCTACTACGGATGAAAGCTCTTCATCCAGTGCACAGGAGAGTGCGGACGTAGTAAGTATCTAGTTCAAACATGTTCAGCATGTAAATGGAAGTGAAATGCAATGTTTTAACTTTTTTTTTTTTTTTTCATTTTAGGTAGTTCCCTCTGAGTCAACGCAGCAGGCTGAGTCGGTGTCGGAGGTGGCGGCTCCTGTGGTGGCGAGCACGTCATCAGCTCCCCCCAGGAGGCGTAGGAGGAGACAGCCGACAAGAACTGCTGCTACCGGCCAAGAACACTGCTGCCCCTACAAGGAGGAAGCACTAAGTAATCCCCCCGATTATTGCAAAATGTTTACAAATCATGTGTGCGCAGAAATGCGAAAGTGGCAGCGTCCAACAGTGCACCACTTTAAGCGTGTGCTGTATGACCTTATGTTGCGGGCAGCCGAGGATGACCTGTGTGCTGACTGCAAGGTAACGTCATGCCGCACTGCGCACGTAGAGCCACCATGCCCACACCCACATCACCCCCCCATGTTCAGTGCGCCGGTTGCTCCTCCGCCTGCCCCTTACTATGCGCCGGGACCCCCTATGCCACCTCCCAGTGATCCCTCGTCTTTGTCTGGGACTGTTTTCTCTGCTTTGAGAAGTGTGCAGACCCCCACCCCAGACGAAGAGCGTTATTTAAATTATTAATTCGGCTAATTTGACTTTTAATTTATAATTTGGCAGCAATGTTCTTGTTTCTCTTCCTTTCTGAGTTCTCTATAATGAACAGTTTTTAGTCATGTACTGCAATTTTGGTTGGTGAACGTTGCAGTGCGGTCTTCCTGAAGTTTGCGATGGCTGTACTTGTTTTGCTCCTTCACTAACCACTGTTCTGCATATTTGTGTTTTCTTCCGGATTCATGTGATTGTTTGCATTAGTGGGCACAGTTTTCTAGTGTGCCGTTATCTTCCCATGCCTCATTTCAATTTGCCTGGTTGTGATAGCCAGGCATCTATTCTCTTTGTACTGATCGATCAACTTCTTCTGCATTTTATGTAAGCTATGTTGTAGCTGTAATTTTTGTTTTAAAAAAAAAAAGAAAAAAAAAGAAAAAAAAAGAAAAAGAAAAAAAAAAGATGTATGTTCGATTTAAAAAATGTTACGAACTGCAAATTATTGCTAAAAAATAAAAAAAAATTCTTACCCAAAATTTAAAAAAAAAAAAAAAAAAAATGTTCTATTTAAAAAATATAAAAAACTGCAAATTATTGCTGTAAAAAAAAAAGAAGTGTTTAAAAAAAATGTTCTTTGTATTTATTGCCCAAAAAAAAAAAAAGGCAAATTATTGCTGAAAAAAAAAAAAATAAACGTTTAAAAAAAAAAATTGGAAATAAAACCCGTTAAATCTATTGTCATGTGTCGTGTGATTTATTATTTCATCTGTGGTTAAAAATAGGGTACAAACTGTAAATCTGTAAATGTGGGGTACAATTAGAAGCAGCCATGTCAAAACATGAAATGGGTGCTTACAATAAAGAAATCGTGTTGCTCGCATCGGGGGCATTGAATACCGACATTCAGTGCTCCCGATGGGAGCGATAGTTTGTAATGCCGCCGATATCGGTCAATTCTTCAATTATCGCGTCGATCGCGTCGGGGGCATTGAATACTGACATTCAGTGCTCCCGATGGGACCGATAGCTGGTAATCCCGCCGATTTCGGTCAATTCTTCAATTATCGCGTCGGTCGTGTCGCGGTAATTGAAGCATGGTACACAATACCCGCGATTTCGGAAATCAATAGCATCTCGTCCGTCGGGGTTGATCGTGGCCCTTACAGTGCACTAAATAAGAGCCGCGACCGATACCGATTGTGGCCGTGCTAGGAAACAAGTACCATTCCTGCAGTCTCCACTGCAGGCTGACTCCAATCCTCTGGGTGAAGTCTTCTCTTTATCCACTCCTGCTGGTCGTCCACTTCTTCAAACCATATTCTTCCACGGAATCTTCATTGCCGCCTCTAAGGACAAGGTTAAACACCCCAAAGGTGTCATCTTCCTCCTTTTGTTCCTGACGGTCATCATCCGTGGCCAGTATCCCTGGTACCCTAGCAGCCACGACCTCAATCAGCAAGATCCCTTCTATTGACTTCATCTTATTTCAATCCTTCATTATTATTCTTCAAATCATCAAATATCTTCAATCCTTCCAACAACTTCTTCATTTGTCATCATTCTCAAGTTTCTTCAACAAATTATTATTATTGTCTTATTCATCCAATATCTACAGTTATATTATTGTGCCATCATCATATCATTTGTACCGCAGTATCTTCATTAAAAAAGGTTTAATTTTATCCAATTGCTTTACTCCGCTCTGTCGTTCATGCAACAGCCCTACATCAAAGCACCCATCCTCCATTATACTCCGGCTGGTGCTTCACCGAGCTCACGAAACGTGCTGCTTTCCATGGGAACGTCCGGGGTCGTCAGTGTCCCACAGAGGGGACAGTTGGGAGTCCCCCCAGCTTGAAGGTAATAGACGTTGTGCGAATCTATTCAGTGATGCAGAGGGGCGAAAAACGGGGGACATCCATGAGACCACGCCCCTTTAATAGGTCACACCTCCTTTTCAGATGAGTGTCCAGATTAGCGAGACACAGATGTTGGGAGGTATACACAGGGTGGGGGGAGGGGGGGGCGCACCAGTATCTGGGAGGGTTGCCCACCTTTCCGGGGGGCCCAATTTTGGGGAGCTTCCCAGCCATTCCAGGTTAAGCAGCCCTGCTTAAATTGCTCCGTGTACACAGGGCTATAGATTATTAATGTCACTCATTCTTTTATCTTTGTAGTTAATGTAACTATCTGCCAATAAGCAAACCTCTTTAAAAGAGATTTTGATGGTGAACAATACTTGAGATAGGCAGATTGACAGTATCAGTGTTGTTGCTGGCTGTGCTGTCTGCATGAGATTTTCAATGGCTGTCTGTTCGTGATTAAAAGCACTCTGAATTATGGGCAGTTATTCTGATTTCCGTACTGTCAGAAGGAAGCCGAGATGGGTGGCAATCCTAGCTCATACTGACTGGAGGATGAGTTTAACTATTACATTTCTGGAATGGCATCATTTCAACACATAGCCAGACCTCTGATGGAAGTATGGAACTGTACTAACTTTTAAAAAGTCCATGAGGACTCATAGTGCAGATAATGGGATTAATTGGGTTGCTCCTTCCAATGAAACACATAACAATTATCCTGGTCATAGTGAGTCACTTATAATTCAAAAACATACTAAGTATGAAATCCACCTTGTTTTGCATTGATAGAAAATATAACCATTTAGTGCATCTAAGATAAAATCTTCAAAAAAAAAAATGAAACTGTGTTGCACCTGTAATGTACACTTTATCTAACAACATTTCAGATGGATAAGAAGGAATCTTGTCTATAAATTAACATATAAAATATACTGACCATACAGTAGCTGTTTGTAAGTACCATAATTCAACATACCAAAATTCATAAACTTAATATCTACATTTTATGCCAGCTGATCAGTGAAACATCCAGAAATATATTTATCACAACCCGAAAGGAAATGTGTTGTGGCTGTTTTTATCTATGGGCTGCAGGGCTGCAGCCCCCCCAGGTAAAATCCGCCTCTGTCTCTGCCTAAAGTGAAGCCAGATGCAGTCTGTGAGACTGCTCTGGCTTCAATGTCACTGGCAGTGACTTCCTATTGGAACCTGCCAGTCACTCAAGGCAGTCCCATTGTGATGTGTTACCTCCTTCCAGGATGCCTTTCTGTGCGCAAATGAGCGGCAGCCCCCAAATTGGGTGCAGACCCGGGAACCTGATTAAGCCTCTGGGGGCTGCTGCAAAGATAGCAGATGGAGGCTTGGGCCAGAGCAAGCACAGTATGTTTGAAGTTACTTCGCATGCGCTGGCCCTGTGCTGGTGACCGGCGTCCGGGGACTGAAAGGACGGTGCTGGGGGGGGGGGGAGCAGGAGAGGGGGGGCGCATTGCAGTAGCCCCCATTCTCCCAAATGGTAAGAGACGCTACTGGTTAAGATGCATACACACTGGGTGTTTTTGCCTAGCGTGTATGCACAGCAATGATGGGGAATATCGCTCGGCTGAAAATTGCTCAGTGCATACACAGTGACCAATTTTCGCCCATCCATTCGACTTTCCCCGGAGTGGACGGCTTTCCATAGTAGGACGCTATGGAAAGCCGTCCACCTCATTGCTCATCTGCAGGTGATACCAGCAGATGAGCAGTGGTGGCCAGTGATGAGCGGGAGCATGCATCACCACTCACCGCTGGCGTGTATTGTACACACTTGTCGACTGTGTACTGAAAGCCGCTCAAATGGTTTGAGTGAGCAGCTTTCAGCTCATAATCGCCCAATGTGTATGGGCCTTTAGAGGTGAGGAACATATGGCCTGTAATGTAATCATTCTCAGGATCATATTAAGGCCATAAACCATACTTGCCTACATTTTATTTATCCTCTCCGTGAGAATCCCAGAGAGGCGACCATGTAGCAGCATGTCAGGGGGCGGGACTAGGTGGGTGTCACGAGCCCTGCCTCCATGGCAGGCAAAGGAGGCAGTTCGCAGTTCCGCATATTGGCAGAGTGGTAAGTGATGCGAAATGATGCAATTCCCATCATTTTTGCCACAGTCCTCACGGCGCTGGGGAAGCTTGCCCAATGCAGGAGACTTCCTCACCTTCCCGGGGGGGCCAGGAGGTGGACACGATTATTGGGAGCCTCCCGGCCATTCTGGGACGGTAGGCTGGCCTACTATAAATGAACCACTGTTTGGTCAGTATCAGATTATTTGCTACAAGACTTGCTTTACCAAATTAAGTAGCCTTAAAACATGATTAAAATCTTGGGTGTGGCTCTATAAACGAGATCTTATGATCAGAGTTTATAAATGCAAGCAGTCATTTTTTTTTTTTTTTACGTGAACTGTATGAGCAGCGTTTTTTATTAGCCTATATCACAATGTCAAAGATAGAATGATTTCCCATGGTACTCTGGCCTTTGCTGTGGGACCTTGGTATATTTCATCCACGCAGCAATGTTTATCACTTCTTGAAAGTGAACTGCATCTCATTACATCCAATAAATAGAAGAAACAAGCACACCAGGGATTGAAGGCGATGTCTGAATGAATTACTGCTGTCTGGCATATTTCTTCTTAAAAACATCTACAATGGCATCAAGCATTGTAAGTTCTCCTTTATTTTAGTTGATAACAAGCTTAATTAAATGGAAAGTGTAAGAGGTATTTAATGTCTCATAGGAATGCTTTAAAGCAGCACTTGCATCCAAACAACCATAGATATTGTCTCTAGGCATCTTTCCTCAAAGATAATTAAAATTAGAATATTAATACATTTCGCTACAATTAATGAAGATTTATGGGAGTTTACCAAATATAAGCTGGTGATTCCATGACTTTTCATTTACCACTGTAAATAAAGTTCTATTAAAACTATAGAAGTATTAAGTTTCCCCCAGCCCCCTGTATTTCTCTCGGGGCTGGGGGAAACTCTGTGGATTTTAGTTTGGCAATGGAAAGTAGTATTTTGGCTTTATTAGGCTACAGTGGTAGAATGAGGGACTAAGTGAAATCCGGAAGCCGAACCGGACTATCAAACTCTGTATTCCGGAGCTTGTAATGCCCGGTCCAGGAGGTGCCTATCCGGGAGGTGTCCTGTCCGGGGGGATGCCTGTGATAGTTTGGGGAAGGGTCAGATTACAGCCTCCTCGTATGGTCCAGACCGTTCCGGTTTTTATTAATCCCACGGACCATGCAGGGAGGCTTTATTCTCCCCCTTCTCCTCTCCCCAGTGACAGGTGTCACAGCAGCCCCACCAGCCAGGACACCTGCCGGCAATGCATCCACCAGACCAGACACTACAAGCTCCAGAATGACAGAAATTGATGAATTGTGCCTGTCTGGTACGGTGTTCTGCGGTGCGGTCGGGTTTCAGGTTTTTACCCATACCTGTAGATTGCTAACATTACAGAATCGCTGGAGGGAATAGAAGAAAGTGATTGGTTCCTTCATTCAATTAGGCTGGTCCTAGTTTTGTAGCTACCCAGTCAGGTACTGTACTTGCCAGGCTGCAGGCTTATGCTGTACTCTGTTACCTTGAGTCTCTCATGCTGCATGGGTTATAAAATGCCATCCTGTCGCAGAGAGACTGCTTAGATCTTAGATTGGTTTTCAGTTTGTGAGGATGGGACAGAAAATCTATTGATATAATTAGAGCCGGACAGGCTACCTCGGTACTCTTTACCTAGCACGGCGCCCACGATCTTGATCGTGGGCATCGTGAGGTAAAAAATCGTGTCAGTCGCGTCGTATGCGGGCTAAACATGCCCGCACGCGACGCGATGCTCACGATTTCCCATTGAAACCCATGTTAAACATGGACATCGTGTCGGTCGCGTCGCGGCCGGCTATAAATGTGCACACGATGGCCCCGACGCGATGCCCACGATTTGCCATAGGAATTAATGTTAAAAGACCCGATGGACACGATTTTAATGTTAAATGGCTCAATGGACCCGATTTTAGCATAGGAAACAATGTTAAATGGGCCTTAGAGCCCAAATAATTACCCTGAACTCTGAAATGGCCCCCCCAATTTTGTACGCCACCCCACGATCAACGTGAACCCGAAGCGTGGCGAGCGCAGCGAGCCCGCGAGGGGCGGCGGTACGCGTCCTCCGACCTTTTCATACCCCCACTATCCACGTCGGCGTGGAGTTGAGAATAGAATAGTGTGGCGAGCGCAGCGAGCCACCGAGCCCGAAGCGTGGCGAGCGCAGCGAGCCCCGCGAGGGGCCGCGGATACCTTCACAGGTAAACGCGTCCCCTCGCGGGCTTCACAGGTGTCCGCGTCGCCACGGACACCTGTGAAGCCCGCGAGGGGACGCGTCTAGCTGTGAAGGTATCCGCGTCCCCTCGCGGGGCTCGCTACGCTCGCCACACTATTCTATTCTCAACTCCACGCCGACGTGGATAGTGGGGGTATGAAAAGGTCGGAGGACGCGTACCTCCGCCCCTCGCCACGCTTCGGGTTCACGTTGATCGTGGGGTGGCGTAAAAAATTGGGGGGGGCCATTTCTGAGTTCAGGGTAAGTATTTGGGCTCTAAGGCCCATTTAACATTGTTTCCTATGCTAAAATCGGGTCCATTGAGCCATTTAACATTAAAATCGTGTCCATCGGGTCTTTTAACATTAATTCCTATGGCAAATCGTGGGCATCGCGTCGGGGCCATCGTGTGCACATTTATAGCCGGCCGCGACGCGACCGACACGATGTCCATGTTTAACATGGGTTTCAATGGGAAATCGTGAGCATCGCGTCGGTCGCGTCGCGGGCACACATAAATGTACCCGCGATGCCCGCGATGGGCGCCGTGTTAGGTAAAGAGTACCGCTACCTCAAATGTACTACTAGTGCCCCATTTATTTCAGTGCTAAGACATCCTCCTATATACAGTGATACAAGACGCCTCTTAACGCAGAGATAATGCACAGGATAATATGCCTCCCCCATATCTGTCATGAGATATCAGCCACAGTCTACCACAGGAGATTGCTTTACTGCTGCCTGAGCTCATAGCGGGACAGATTCTCTGAGCTTCAAAAGTGATAAAATGGAGAGTGATAAACTGACAGCCAATCAGCTCCTGACTGACATTTTTCAAACACAGTCTTTGACATGGCAGGTAGGAGCTGATTGGCTGGCTGTTTATCACTCTCCATTTTATCACTTTTGACGCTTAGAAAATCTGGCCCAGCACCCTGTAAACTTCTTGTTCTGCCTATAATACATTGTTGGAGTCTGTCGACACAAGCCTTTAGGATCCTAAAGCATTAACTGGACACTTTATATGCACCAAACATTCCATAGTACAGCAAGACCTGTCACAGAGCAGAATGTAAGGACTCAGTAAATGTCCTCCACAGACATTCTGTTCCTCATTTCAATTTCTCTCTGCCCATTTATTGTAACATTTCCACCTCAGGTAATATCCCATATATTACCTTAATTTTATAATTGTATTTTTCTGAAAGGATGAAAGTTTCTGCCGATTCCCACCAGCCAGTCCCACTGCTGTTTTATATATACTGAACTTTATCATTTGTTATATGCCCTTGAGATATATTATTTACTAAGGAGTATTGACCCCTTTTCCTGAAACACACAGTACACAATACATACTGAAAGTGAGTCATTTTTGTCCGCGTTTTAAGGGTAAGTCCAGGAGGGGGTGAGAAGTACTTCATGGTTACCACACCTTTGGGAATGCTCTGAACAATCTGTTAATAACAAAAATTGTGCGGAGCAGCCATCATGACACTATTTACTATACTTAGCTCACACCAATACCATACAGTTGATATACTGTACACCAGTTATACCTCCGTACTTTGAAGCTTGATGAAGAGGGACACATGTGCGCCCGAAAATTAGGGAGCATGGCTATCCGGAAATGGGGTGTGGCCTATGCTCGCATCTTCACATGAGGCCACGCCCCTGTTTTGCCCTACCCCACAAACTCGCCTTGGGGTCATCCTCGAATCTGAACTGTCCTTTGTTCCCCACATTCAATCTGTCTCCAAATCATGTTACATGCATTTAAAAAACATATCCAAAATATGACCATATCTCACACAAGACTACTAAATCTCTTATCCATGCACTCATTATATCCCGCATTGATTATTGCAATAGTCTCCTAACTGGTCTTCCCAAGAACAGACTCTCGACATTGCAATCCATTGTAAATGCAGCTGCGAGGCTGATCTTCCTAACAAGATCCTCATTGTCTGCTGATCCGCTCTGCCAGTCCCTCCATTGGTTGTCTGTATTTTACCGTATTCAATATAAAACACTTCTACTCGCTGTTAACCATAATATACCACAAAATATCTCCCATCTTGGAGACTTCGCTCTGCACAAGATCTGCGTCTCTCTTCTGCACGGATCACTAGCTCCCATTTAATCAGGGCTGGACTGGGAACAGAAATCGGCCCTGGCATTTTGAGCACACAGGCACACCAGCAGCAGGCGGGCCCCTTGCGCGGCGAAGCTGCGCGGCGAAAAGGGGGCATGGCCACATGGAAAGGAGGCATGGCATCACAAAAAGGAGGCATTACACATTATGCAATGCACCGGTATGCCCATTACACATTATGCAACACACCGTAATGCCCATTACACATTATGGAACACACCATTATGCCCATTACACATTATGAAACACACCGTTATGCCCATTACACATTATGGAACACACCATTATGCCCATTACACAGTGTGCGTGGACTTACCCAGAGAGTTCTGGTCCAGTAGGTCAGGGAAGCATAGTGCATATATTTCAAGTGTCCAACCTTTGGGTGAAAGTGCAGCTGCCCAACGTCCCATCCCCGGCTGCAGAAACGTATACACACTATAATAGCAGATAGAGCCGGTATGTGGGCTTAATAGCAGGCTTTCTGGTTGCTGTAATTATCAATATTGGTGGGACTGCTATGCTATTACTGGTGCCTGTCCTTGTGTTTCCCTTCTATATCCCTATAGATTGTAAGCTTGCAGCAGGGCCCTCCTACCTCCAAGTCTGTCTGTTGTTACCAAGTTTGTTTTATCTCTGTTTACAATTGGAAAGCACAACGGAATCTGCTATATAAAAAATATAAATAAATTAATAAATAATAAATAAATAAAAGGTTGGATTTGGGTGGGGTTCAAAGTTAAATCTAAATTGTGGTGTAAAACTAAAACTGTCTAAAGGTGTATACACACTGTGAGATTTTGGCTATGTAGGATTTTGACTATGCAATCTCACTTGAACTACCCAGAACCCAGAACCATACAATCCTGACTACATTTACTTTTGATTTTGAATATGGACACTTTTAACTATACTAGAATTGTACGCAATATAGTCAAAATGTGCTTTCCTGCACAGTCTATTCTTTTCTGGCGCACATTTACATTGCAAGCTGTATACACACTGGCCCTTTCTCTGGTTTACTTGCAAAGGCAAATTCCTTCTCAAATGAAAAAGCTGGTCGTTCCCATGGAAATGACCCAGTGACGTGGGTGCCCTGGGTAGTCATCTGACATCACCGGATGTCAGCTGCCCGCCATGTTTAAATTTGTAAAGTGTTTATATTTTATTCCCTTCACGGGGGATATCTAATATTGCGGCTCTGAAGGGAGTCCATAATAACAGCATAAAAGTGAAAAGGGTAATAAAGTCCTCACACAATAGTCCTGTATTTTGTCCAATGTGTGGTAACTAGTTCAAAACTGTAAATGGTTAAATTTGACAACTTTTATACACATTTAAGATACACTGTAAACATAGGGTTACCACCCGTCCGGGATTACTCCGGACAGTCCGGTAATTAGACCAGGTGTCCAGAGTCCGTATGGGTGGCGCATACCCTCCAACTGTACCGTTTTAGCCGGTACAGTACCGTTTTTTAACTACATCTCCCAGGGTGCACGGCGGAGGGCTGTGTTACGTTCAGCTCCCCCTGCTCAGGGAGAGACTGTGGAGGATGTCACGGATGTGCAGGGACTACAAGTCCCGGCCGCACAAGCCACCACCTCCTGGGCGGCGTGACATCAGTGCAGCATTGATCTGCCGCAGCATGGTGAACCCGACAGCGGGCGATGTTATGGCCAGACATCACACAGTGGAATGAGGTAGGAACGCTTAAAGATATTGGCCATGTAATCGAAAAGTAAAGTGGCCAAGGCCACGCCCCTTTCACCCATGGCCACGCCCATCTATCATTGGCCACACCCCTGTACCGGTTTTTTAAGTTGGGAATGTTGGAGGGTATGGTGGCGTTCCCGGACTATACAATGTCCGGGAACTGGAGACCGGAGGTAGGAGATCCTTTGCAGCGCTGCCGGGGAAAGCCTGCTATAGACCGGCAGTGCTGTGACTGTGTGAGGAGGACGGTGCGGCGGCTCCTGATTGCCAGCTGGACCTCGAGCAGGGCAGGCGCGATTTTTAAAATAGCGCCACGGCCTCCAGGCGCAGCAGTCAGACCACCGTCGCTGTACTGAGCTCCCTTCTTACCTGCCTCAGCCTGTGCTGGGTGTACTGCAGCCTGAGCCTGTGCAGAGATGCTGGGACTGGCTACACAGCAGGAGCGATGTTCAGGAGGAAGCACAGCCTGTCTTTCGTAGGTTATGGATGGTGGGTCCTTTTTGCTCTCTTTACTTTTTTTCTGTGGATGTGTTTTACTTCATTATCCTTGTTAGTAACATGATTACATTGGGGGATTAGGATGTCAGGCTATCCCACCAGTACTGGGTTACTTCTAGTACTATTCCTCTTCCTCAATATTCTAATGGCATTGCTAATGGTAACGGCATCAGCATTGCTTCTCATGGGACAGTGTAATGTCTGTGCTCAATGCTGGCACGTTGTAAGGGCTTTATACAGAGCAGTTTTTTTGTATAACTCTAATGGGCATTATGGCATGTGGTATAATATGGGTGTGTGACGTGTGATAGGCATTATGGTGTAAATTTTTTGGTGCGCGCCTTCGGAGCGCACTGTCCACATGCCATAATGGTCATTACATGTTATGCCACACACCGTAATGCCCATTGCACATTTTTAGTGAACTTTGTAATTCCAATTACACATAAGCCCACACATGATGCCCATGACATACTATATAAAACTCTGCAATGCCCATGACATACTATATAAAACTCTGCAATGCCCATAACATACTATATAACACTCCGCAATGCCCATGACATACCATATAACACTCCGCAATGCCCATAACATACTATATAACACACAGCAATGCCCATGACATACTAAATAACACAACATACACATTTGACACATAAGTGCCACTTACCTACATGCTCAATGCCAAGGGGCTTCATGCTCGATGCCAAGGTGGACTGAACTTGCTCGTTGCCAAGGGGGACAGAACTGTGCAGTGGCCCACTCCTGGCTCCCCACCGCTATTTGCAATTCAATGCACCGCCAGTAGTGTGCAGCAGGGAGGGTATCTGCAGTGGGGTGGGAGGGTGGCTGGGTGAGTGCAGGAGGGTGGGAGAGTCGGTGGGAGTACACCATACTTAGCCAGGCCAGCCGATGGTTAGCCGGCCCGCTCACCTCACCCCCCCCACCTCCTCCCAGTGTGCGTCCGTGTGCAAACCCCCCCCCCCCCTCCTGCCTGTGCTGACACACCGACGAGCCCTCCCCTCTGTCAGTGTGCGCAGGGGCGGATCTAGGCTTTTCTCCTAGGGGGGGCGGTTTACTCTTATTTTAACCCTCCCCTTCCCAGTCCGACTCTTCCCCTTCTTAGTCTAGATCCAACCCCTTCCATAACAGTAGCAATTAACCAGAGCTATGCAAGAGCCCTGCTCTGTTAATAGATGTTCACCCAATTTTGGCGCCTGTCGGGAGACTAGGACTGGCAGCTGCGGGCAGGAGCTTGTGTGCTGTCTGGCTGACACCAGACCCCTGACACTCACCGAGCGGGGCTGGCTGCTCCGGGCCGCTGGAATCTTGTGTGCTACGGCTGCAGCATCCTGGCTGACACCCGCTGTGCAGGGCTGGCCGCTACAGGCTGCCGGGACAGCGTCTGCTGTGGCTGCCTTGCTGACACCCAGCTGCTGACGTCCTGCGGCTGCCTGAATGACACTCGCCGCGTGGGGCTGGCCACTCCAGGCTGCACGGAACTTGTGTGCTGTGCAGACTTCAGGGGCAGATATAGACTTTTCCTAGAGGTGGTGATCGCCCCTGTGCGCACCGCCCGCCCGCTCACGGCTCCCCCGCTATGTACGGGAGAGAGACGTGCTGTCACTGTGCTGCTATGTAATATTCATATCTCCCGCTGCTGGACCACTAGCCAGTGGGCGCTCGCGGTCCAGCAGCCACCAGTTGATTGGCTGCTGGACCGCAAGCGCCCATTGGCTAGTGGTCCAGTGGATATATGATTATTCCATAGCAGCACAGCACCTCCTCTCCGAGTCCCGGACAGTGCACAGCGGGGAAGCCGTGAGCGGGCGGGCGGTGCACATGGACGCACACTGACAGGGGGGCGGGCGGGGAAGCATTCCCGGACATTGTATAGTCCGGGTCAGCCACCCGTCCGGACTCCGGACGCCGGTCTCAATTACCGGACTGTCCGGAGTAATCCCGGACGGGTGGTAACCCTAGTTAGTGACAGTGGGACAGATAATGATTGGGACTCGAAAGGGACCCCGGGCCCAGACACAGGCAACCGTACTGTAGGTTTGTGAGCTGCAGGCAGCCTGCGGTTGTCTAAGTACTGCTGGCCTGGGCTGGTCTGGCTCTCTGCCTGCCCGGCCATAGACTCTGGACAGACAGACTGGACTGGACAGATCAGATCACAGACTCAGTAGTCTGTCACAACATACATAACTGTGCCCACAGCCCGCCCCACCCCACTGCCAAACTTACAGTATACTGAACTGAATAATGTATTATTACTACTGATCCTGTGCCCACAGCCCGCTGCCTGCCCACCCCACTGACGAACTTACAGTGCTGCCGAATAATACTACTGATGCGGATGCATCATCATGCCGCCCACAGCGCTGAGCGCTCACCACCGCCGGCGCGTCCGAGTGTCACTGGGTGGGCGGGTGTCACGCCGCAGCCTCTGCCCGCAGGTGGAGCTGGGGAGGAGTTGGACAACACGTCACACAGTGACACAAACTGTGTCCCGCCTCCCTCCTCCGGCCGCGGCGGAGTGACTGTGTGTCACTCAAGATGAATAACTACAGTGCCGCCCCGCAGTGTAATCGGCGGTGCCGTGGCTGGGCGGGCGGGCGGGGGAGATCAATTCCTGGACTATGTATAGTCCGGGACAGCCACCCTTCCGGACTCCGGACGCCGGTGTCAATTACCGGACTGTCCGGAGTAATCCCGGACGGGTGGTAACCCTAATTATTCAATATCCCTATTTTGGACATTGGCAAGAGGGTATCACATTTACAATATAATATACAAATAGGCCCAGTGACTCTGCTGGTGTTTTTGTAGTTTAAAATCTCACCAGAAAGTATGTGTGTGTACCTTGTACACAAATTAAAATTGTACACCATGGCAGTAATCAAGCATCTGTTTTGAATGTTTTGCTTAGTAGCTCTAAATGGGTCACTTTCTGTCCTGTACACAATAACACCCTTTAATACATGTGGATGATTAATGCAGTATGAGTGCATTTGCCCATAACATATATGGCGGCTTTTATACATTATAATTTAGTACAGGGCATTTGCCAACAACAAATATGGCGGCTTTTTAATACATCGCGCTTCCGTATGTATTCACGTGGTATCGGCAGCACTGCAGCTCCATGCTTAAATCTCGCTGTCAAAATCAGTTGGTCCTGACAGTAAGAGGACCCCGGTCCCGGCTGCCCACAATGTGCCTTTCTAAAAAGTGCTGCATACAAATTTCAATACTGTACTTTCCTCTTTTTATTGGGCCTTTTTTAAACAAAAAATAATGTTGATCGCTCGCTTATTGCTTTAACACTTCTAAGAACAGTAAAACGATTGTTTACAATGGAACTTTAAAAAGGCAGTGAAGGTGGCAGCCTTATAGGAAGATGGCGGCATTGAGATGGTGTAGTGGTGCCCTCCGCTCTGTGTACAGAGGTGAGCGTCTCCTCTCTGGTACCATGGTATTGCTCATGTAGCTATGCCAGCTGTACTGCCTGTGACTTTCATTATAGTGTATGCAGCGCTGTAATAACCTGCTTTTGGGATAGCGCAGGTGGTGTGACTTCTGTCCAAGTAACGAACATTATTCGTGTGACTACTGTAATTGTCCTGGGAGACGTAATCTTAAATTATATATATTATTTTGTTGGAGTTGTGGTATGGATCTTAAATTATACCAGTTTGGTTTATTAGTATGAAAACCTCCATATTGACTGATGTAAGATAGGAATGACAGTACTGCAGGGATCAGTGAAAGGCATACTGTACTTGCCTACCAGGGAGAAAATGCTCTGTTCCTGGACTTCCCTGGTAATGTATGATTGAGTTCATTGATAAGAAAGGTGTTTCACCACAGGTGATGGCAATCATACATTACCAGGGAAGTCCAGGAACAGAGCATTTTCCCCACTCATGGAGGGGTATGGGTGAAAACCGGACCAGGACAAAACCCCCGGACTGGACATCAAACTGCATTTTGGAGCTTGTAGCATCCGGTCCGGGGGCTGCCTGTCACACCTGTCACCAGGTAGTGGAGGAGGGGGAGAATAAAGCCTCCCTGTATGGTCCGGGCATGCAGCAAAAGCCGGATGGTCCGGACCACACGGGGAGGCTGTAATCTCCCCTCCCCCATGTCCCTGGTGATAGCTATCACAGGGACCCCCCCCCCCCGGACAAGACACCCCCCGGACAGGACACCCCCCGGACCGGACCCTACAAGCTCCGGACTGCAGATTTTGATGTCCTGTCCGGAGTGTAGTCCGGTCCGGTTTTTACATAGTCCCCTCATGGAGAGGTTCAGGTAGGCAAGTATGGAGATAGTAGACAGACTATATTCTGAATTTGGGATCTCCATTAGAAACCAAAGTGTTCCCGGGCAAGGGGAAGGATTAGCGTTACTAATCTGCAAAAGAACATCATTAAACTTGTTCAGAACTTCAAGACCCTCAGGGGCAGATTTATTAAGCTTGGAGAAGAGATAAACTGGAGATAAAGCGGAGAAAAGGTAAAAGGAGATAAAGCACCAGCCAATCAACTCCCAACTGTCTTTTTCAAACACAGCTGATTGGCTGGTGCTTTATCTCCAGTTTATCTCTTCTCCAAGCTTAATAAATCTGCCCCTAACTCACTGGCTAGCTTCGCGCACCACGCTTTGGGCATGGTGGCTCGCTCCCTTTGTTCACAATTGGTTACTATTCCCGTACCTCTCAACTGTCCAGATTAAGTGGAAGCTATCCCAATGTTTGGCCACAGTGTCCTGTGGGGGACAGGGGGGTCAGGAGAAGAGCCAGTGATCAAAGCAGCTGGTGATTGCACAGAATATCAGTTCAGGAAGGGGGAGCCAGGGTCTACCAAGCTGCTCGTGGTGTGCTGGACATGCCCCCAAAATGACAAACATTGGTTGCGGTGTTAAGCGACACATCCAAAGGTTGCATCTTCATTGTGGATGGTCTGGGTTCAGTGAAGTTCAAAGCTGGTACTGCAAAGGCTGTGTTGCAAAATTAATAGTGTGACCTTTTGGGCTGTGATGGACCTCAGCATGAAAGGCAAGCTGAGGAAGTTAGTGAAGGTTCTTCTCTGATTAGCTGCTGCTCCCCAAGGGTTTTACATTTTTGGGTGACTGAGCTGCTTGGATCCCCTTGCGATCCTGGCCAACTGGTAGTTTTGTCATGCTTGCTATGAATGGGTTTTACAAATGTCACTGTCATTCCACGGAAATTGCGAAAAAAAACCTTCAAATCCTAAATTTGCCATTTTATCTCTCATAGGGCCAGATGTATCAAGCTTCACAAAGTGATAAAATGGAAAGTGATAAACAATCAGCTCCTACCTGTCATTTTTCAAACCCAGTCTGTAACATGACCGGTAGGAGTTGTTTATCACTCTCCATTTTATCACTTTGTGAAGCTTGATACATCTGGCCCACTATACGGCTCGAAAATGACAAGTGACACCATCGTCTATAAGCATGCGATCCCTGTACAGATGTGAGCACAGCACCGATGCTAAGTGGGGATAATATTCACCAGTGACAGCTTTCTGCCATATGACAGTGGAATCCCACAACCATGGAGATAAATTGCAGTAATCACAGGGACCATGGAGCTCCTGCTGCTACTGTGGGAGACCCACACGTAGCCAGACTGCTCCTCCGCTGACACTGGCACTTTCTACAACGAGGAGTATCCAGTGGTGGGTCCTCCTCTGGATACTGTGATCGTCAGCAGACACTTCAGTGTGGGAGGTCTCAGCTATCGCCACACACCCCCATTGACTGCATGGAGGAGCCCGTTCTGGATCAGAGAGGATGTTTCCCTGAACTCTGCTGTATGGGGGAGGATGCAGGTGTGTGCAGGCATCTCCACTCCATTCGGAGTATTAATAAATAAAAAGATGGGAGTTCTATTGAATATGGGATGTTGCCCAGAGTAACCAATCAGATTCAGTCTATTATCTTCTAGAAGATTTTAAATAAATAAGAAGTAGAATCTGATCGGTTGTGAGGGGAAACATCCTATCTTCGATAGCTATGGGCAATCAATTAGAATATAGATATTTATATAGCACCTTCTAGAAGATAATATAATCTGATTGCCCATAGCAACATCCCATCTGAAATCGAACTCCCATCATTTACTATTCTGCGTAGGAAAATCGCATCGCATCACATTGGCAATTTTAAGGGCCGCGCAATGCGATTTTCATATGTAATTTATTCACTGTTATCTTAGCCCCGGGGGATCGCATTGCACCTCCCGCAGAATCGCATGCGATTTTATATGGTGTAGGATGCCATGACATTTGCTATACAATAATATCATTGTATGACATACAATGAGGTTTTAAGGCACCCCCCCACTATCCACGCCACCCCGAAGCGTGGTGAGCGGCGGTCGGAACGTGTCCGCCGACCCTTTTCATACCCATACTCGCTGCGCTCGCCACACTTTTGGCTCGCTGCCAATAAAATTTTATATATATATATATATATATATATATATATATATATATATATATATATATATACTAGGTGATTCATCGCGCCCTACGGGCGCTCTTCACACCGTCGTAAGGGGCTGCGCCCCCTTAATTTGTGAACGTTTGTATATGAGAAATATGGTTAGAATTGTATGAAAGATGCCCTGTATTGCAACTTAGGTGTCCGCGAATCGCGGGAGGGGGGGTCGCGGAGGGTGCCGCGAATTGCAGGAGGGGGGGTCGCGGGGGGTGCCACGAATTGCAGGAGGAGGGGTTGTGGGGGGGTGGATGCTGCGAATCGCGGGAGGGATTGCAGAGAATCGCGGGAGGGGGGTTACGGGGGCGGGGGTTGCGGCGAATCATGGTAGGGGGGGTCGCGGGGGGTGTGCCGTGAATCTCGGGAGGGGGGGTCACGGGGTGGGGTGCCGAGAATCGCGGGGGGGTGTGTGTGTGCCGTGAATCGCGGGAGTGGGGGGTGGGGGGGTGTGACGCGAATCGCCACAAGAAAAAATCAACACAGAAAGGTCAACACATGTAAATGTTGACATAAGTGTGGCACTTCATTGGTGTCCATGTCGACACATGAGAATGAATATGAAAACATTAAAAAAATGAAAAAAAAAACTTCAAAAACTCATGTCAACCTTTTTCATTGTCGACCATAGCCATGTCAGTGTTTTCCATGTGCAATTTAATTCTGGAGCTGCCGCGAATCGCGGGGGGGTGCCGCGAATTGCGGGAGGGGGGGTCGCGGGGGTGGGTGCCGCGAATCGCGGGAGGGGGGTTACGGGGCGGGGGTTGCGGCGAATCATGGGAGGGGGGGTCGCGGGGGTGTGCCGTGAATCACGGGAGGGGGGGTCACGGGGTGGGGTGCCGAGAATCGCGGGGGAGGTGTGTGTGTGCCGTGAATCGCGGGAGTGGGGGTTGTGGGGGGGGGGTGGGGGGGGTGTGACGCAAATCGCCACAAGAAAAAATCAACACAGAAAGGTCAACACATGTAAATGTTGATATAAGTGTGGCACTTCATTGGTGTCCATGTCGACACATGAGAATGAATATGAAAATATTCAAAAAATGAAAAAAAAATATTCAAAAACTCATGTCAACCTTTTTCATTGTCGACCATAGCCATGTCAGTGTTTTCCATGTGCCATTTAATCCTGGGGCTGCCGCGAATCGCGGGGGGTGCCGCGATTTGCGGGAGGGGGGGGGGTTGCGGGGGGTGGGTGCCGCGAATCGCGGGAGAGCGGGGTTCATGGGGGTTCCGGTGGGGGGTCGCCGTGAATTGCGGGAGGGGGGGGGGTCGCGGGGGGGTGCCGCGAATCGCCGGAGGGGGGGTTGCGGGGGGTGTGACGCGAATCGCCACAAGAAAAAAATCAACACAGAAAGGTCAACACATGTAAATGTTGACATAAGTGTGCCACTTCATTGGTGTCCATGTCGACACATGACAATGAATATGAAAAAATTAAAAAAATTAAAAATAAATCTTCAAAAACTCATGTCAACCTTTTTCATTGTCGACCATAGCCATGTCAGTGTTTTGCATGTGCCATTTAATCCTGGGGCTGCTGCGAATTTAGGGGGAAGGGGGTGCCGCGAATCGCGGGAGGGAGGTCGCGGTGGGGGTGTTTTTTTCCGCGAATCGGGGGGGGGGGGGTGTCACGGGGGAGGGTTTGCCGCGATTCGCGGGAGGGGGGGGGTTGCGGGGTGGTGGTTATGCCGCGAATTGCGGGAGGGGTCGTGGGGGGGTTCTTTTTGCAGCGAATCGCGGGAGGGGGGGTCGCGGGGGTGTTTTTGCTGCGAATCGCGGTAGGGGGGGTCGTGGGGGAGCGGGTGTTTTTGCCGCGAATTGCGGGAGGGGGGGGGGGGCGCGCGGGTGGAGGAGGTTTTGCCGCAAATCGCGGGAGGGGGGCGCTCACCTGGTGGCTGTGGAGTAGCAGTGCTGGGCAACATGGGAAGGCAGTGGGTGTCTGGCACTGTCTGTGGGCTCACTGGGCTGGTTCTCTGTCACATACCTCCCAACATGACCCTCTCCACACAATGCTCTGTTTCTAGACTTCCCCTTAATGTATGATTGCCATCACCT
This sequence comes from Crinia signifera, assembly GCF_055691185.1. NCBI lineage: Eukaryota > Metazoa > Chordata > Amphibia > Anura > Myobatrachidae > Crinia > Crinia signifera. Next base: position 73,671,660 of record NC_139219.1, on the reverse strand, counting down.
GTTTTAAACAGGTTAATTTCTCAGAAAGGTGTTCAGCACAGATGAAGGCAATCACACATTAAGAGGAAAGTCCAGGAACAGAGTGTTATAGACACAGACACCCACTTTGAGTGACAGATGTAGCCAAATATATAGGAGATCTCATCTCATCTCCACGATGACGTGTATAGTGGGGGGTATGAAAAGGTCAGAGGACACGTTCCGCCGCCCCTCGCGGGGCACGCTGTGCTCGCCACGCTTTGGGGTGGCGTGGATAGTGGGGGGGGGGGGGGGTACCTAAAACATCATTGTATGTCATACAATGATATTATTGTATAGCTAATGTAATGGCATCGTACACCCTCTAAAATCGCATGCGATTTTGCGGGAGATGCGATGCGATCCCCCGTGGCTAACAGAGCAGTGAATAAATTACATAGGAAAATCAGATCGCATCGCCCTTAAAATGGCCCATGCAATGCGATTTTCCTAAGTTACCGTACGTATGCAAATTGGGCGCCCGTCTACTACATAAGTACCGATTTTTCAGCTGAAGCTTATTTTTATATGGTTCTTGAGATATGTGATAGTACAGCTATTAACTTTGGAACCACAATTTTATTATTTTCACTTACTAGTTCTTTATGCAAGTAGTTAATTAGGGCCTGATTCACAAGTGCGAGCAATATCAATGTCAGATGCATTGGAGTGATTTTATGCCACTGTTCATATGCCAAAGCCACTATGCAATGGCAATTTAATAGCGATAGCTTGCACACAAAGGATTAATTTGCGAAATGAGTGGTCAGCCTTTGGGAAGGTATTGGAAACGGCTACAAATAGGCAAGTGTGTTGGACCTTTTTCTGGGCAGATTGCATATTTTCTCACAGCTGGAGAGGCCCGGCGCCTTGGGGGTGGTACTCTATTGGTGACAGCATAGGGTTGTTCAGAAGTCTGATGGCCTGACCATTGTGTATCTGATGTTTCCGCTTGTGTACTCAGGGGCAGATGTTAGATGCCATCAGTGGGCATCTCTGTGTACAAGATGGCAGCTGAATCACTGGTATATTTCTGCAAGTACACTGTAAACTAAATTGTAGCTGTGAATGCAACTGCGTACACTTCTGAGGTCATGCACACAGTATTTCATGACCATTGGATCCCAGCCATCTCTGTCCACACCCCAAACATCTTGCACACTTCCATGGTACATTTTAGATGGTAGAGCATTGGTTGAAGCACCCTGGAGCGAGCTGAGCAGGTATAAACTTGTGCTACGGTAGGCACCATTTTTCTGCAATATTTGTTTAAAGTCCCATTGGAGCTGCATTCTGTTTCATTTGATTTTCTTTCAATGGGATCCTGGCATATGCAAAATGAAAATGTTGGCTTCATACATGTGTGCATTCACCCTAATAGTGCTTTCAGATCGCAAAGATTTTTCGAAGTCCCATCGGGACATCGAAACAGTTCAGCCCCGGTGTGACTCTGCATTTTTCTCACTCCATATCCTCCAGTGACCTGGCAATATTGCCGGTTCACTAGCGTCATAGGGGGCTGAGCGTGGGCAGAGGCTCCACTTGTGGCTGGTGCTGCTCCAAGCACTGCATCCTCCATCAGCGTGAATGGGAACTGGGCCATGCGACACGGTTAACCCTTTCACACTGCACAGCAACCTGGTAACGAACCGGTAAGATCCCTTCTTTTTTACCAGTTCGTAATGCAAGATTGTTGGACTTCGTAAAGCCTTTCAGATTGTACCTAATTACCGTATCAAACCGGCATGAACCCAGCAATTAATTGCAATCTGAAAGGGGTATTTTTGGTTCAATTCATGAAAATTTTACATCAGTTAAAAATAATCGGATAATAATAAAAATGTTGAATTTATGTGTTATTATTATTATTATTATTATTATTATTTCAAAACTTTAACAAGACCATTGTCAATGTTGAATATAAAGGGGTTTATTTACTCAGATGGGAGTTATATTTCAGATGGGATGTTGCTATGGGCAACCAATCAGATTCTACTTCTCATTATTTTGTACCTTCTAGAACAGGGGTGGCCAACCAATCAGAGGCAATGAGCCAAATTTTTTTTTATGGTAAAACAAAGAGCCGATACTATGCAAAAATGGCCACGCCCCATTTTTATATGTCCGGCGCTCCCTCCATTTGAGTTGTCCTGCCAAATATGCTATCTATCTATGCAACCCAATATCCCAATATATATCTATATATAGATATATATATATCTATATATCTATATATCTATATATCTATATATATATATATATATATATATATATATATATATATATATATATCCTATCTATCTATCTATCGATATATAGATATATATATATATATATTATTGGACTATCTTTATAAATTAATTTATAACATGGTGGATCTCGCTTCTCCTTTTTTAGAATTTACCTGGAACTTCTGAAACTCCATCAGATCCCGACTATCATATCTGACCTTAGTGGCCAGATAGTTCTTTCTCACATCACTACGTTGACATTCCCCACCAGCACAGTCAGCATTTCCCTCTCTGCTGCCAGGCCAGTGCGCGTGTAATTACCCTCAGTTATAGTAGGGAGAACACAGCCCAACTTAACATGGCGGCGTGGAGTCTGAGGCGCCGTGACGTCAGGCCGCACAGGACGCAGCATGCCGGTTGATTTGGAAACTGTACCGCGACAGCAGGTAGCGGTGAGGGCTACAAGGAGCGGGGGGTTTAAGGGAATCTGGGGTGAGGACAGAGGACAGAGGGCGGTGTGCGCAGGGAGCTGCTGACAGACACAGTCCCTGTATGGTGGGGGAGTGATTTCGGGAGCCGCAGCTCCGTGACAGGCGAGCCGCATGCGGCTCGCGAGCCGCGGGTTGGCCACCGCTGTTCTAGAACCTTGATGGCTTACCTTGACACTCCAGCTGTTGTTGAAGTACACATCCCAGCATGCACTGCTACAGTTATGCTAAATCTGATGCAGAGCATGCTGGGATGTGTAGTTCAACAACAGCTAGAGTGTAAAGGTTAGTCATCAAGGTTCTATAAGATAATTGAATCTGATTGCTAAATACACCTACAAGAGACAATTATTCATTAAGTGAAAATTTCTTGTGACCTCATTTAAAAAAAAGATTGTATTGATATTTTCTGTTGCGTCCGTTACAGCTCTTTTTTATCAATGTGGAGGCAATTTTAGGGTTTCCAAAGTCCATGATAGTTCCTTTGCTTTACTTTTGTACATCCCATAGTTTTCAAATTAAAATGACTGAAGCATACAAAGTTATTCTCCAAAAGCAGTTACAATAGAATGACCCTAATTTGGAAGTACATACGGTTTTCATTAATTGCTTGAGAGTCTGCATCTTGCACATGTTGTTCACACGTGTGGTTATGCTGGGCTCTGGCTGTGTGCAGCAAACTTGTCCTTAGCGCTTCCAGATGTTCTGCTGGATTTGTCCAGTGGTTTTACTGAGAAATTACTTCATTATTTTCTTAACGCGCCACTAAATCCTGCATATTGCGTTGCTAATTAACCCCTAAATGAAACGGGTTCTTTATGACCAGACATCACTTATCAATTTTGACTTGATCAAAATACTTTCCTTTTCTCTAGTTTTATTGGTTTCATTATTTTTATTTAGAGTAGGGAAGTAGCAGAAGCTAGACCTATTATTCATTTTTTTTTAAACTAAGTTATGCGCTTTTTAATATAACTTTTTATTTAATTTTTGGAATAATTGTTTTAGAATATTGCCTATTAGTGTGGAATAGACCTTGTAGGCCCCGTGCATAAATGCGAACTGTTTTCGCTATCTGAAGCATATTGTACCGTATCCAATAGGCACCGAAAGAAGCAGTTGCATATTATAAATATACCGTAGTAAGACTTTAAAGCCCTATTTAGTAGCGTGACTTCTGTTGAAGAGAAAAAAGAAAAAAAGCAGCACTTATACTGTAAAAAATGTCTTCTAAAACATTGGACTGATTTTACATAAAAAGAAAATGTAATTTATTAAAACACACAACTTTTGACCATTAGTGTATAAGTCTAAAGACACTTCTTTTGCAAGCCACTGTGGCAGTGATAAGTGATGAAGCAATTATTTTAGGATTGTAGTCTATTTTGGGGTAAAGCAAAAGTGGCTCTCAAATCTCTAATCTGGTCTCCACAGTGCTGGACGCTTTCAAACACCATATGCAGAAACATGAACTGCAGATTTTAAAGCATTATGTCTAAAGCAAGAACCTTAAGAAGAATCAATGAATTAAAGTTGCCATTTGTCATGCTGAACAATGTTTGTAGGTTTTGCTAGTCGCTCGTTGCAAAGTTCCAGCAATTACTACAGTATATGTTACTTTCGGAGGATTTAAAATGGTGTTTATATATTTATAATGGTGCATATTATGTGATAACACCAAAAACATGGCTTAAGCTGGGTACACATATATACAATCGTCGGGCCGTTCTTCCGTTCTGGGACGAACGGCCATTCAATTGTATAGGTGTGTACACTGTCCCGCCTCCCGCTGTACGATCGATAAACGGCCAAAAATGGTCTTGTCCGTCCATACTCGGTCGGTCGACGGTTCAGTGCTGTTTAATATTAATCCGACAGGACGGGCCCATATTGGAACAAAAGTGCAGTGTGTACGTTCGATCGATATGCTGGCCGTTCTTGCGATTATACTGCCAAAGCTGGAACGCCCATGTGGGCGTTCCGTAGCTGCATGATCTCTCCTACAGCACAAGAAATGTTCACCTCTCCCCATGTATATTTAAAGAAATAATCATAAAATACATGCACCCCCTCTTTATAGCAGGTCGCCGTATCTGTCCCTACTCACCCTGCCGGCTGCTCTAAAGACGGGGGAAAGCGCCTACAGTCAGCCGGCAGGGTGACTATGGACAGATACGGCAAACTGCTATAAAGACGGGGGAAAGTGTCTACAGTCAGTTTGCCGTATCTGTCCATAGTCACCCTGCTGTCTGACTATAGACTCTTTCCCCTGTCTTTATAGCAGTTTGCCAAATCTGTCTATAGTCACCCTGCAGGCTGACTGTAGACACGTACTCCGTCTTTATAGACTGCTGTTCTCTGCACAGCCAATACTCATGTAAAAAATGGATCACTTTTGTTTAGGTTCTGTACTCACGCCTCTTTTTTTGGTATGCCCTTAACCCAGCCCATTGTAATCATTTACAACCTTTTTCTTGCAACTGTTTGGATGGGAGTACATCAGACGTTGCAAGTAAAATTGTCATAAAAGAACATAAAAGCAATTTTTGCAGGGACACTGATCTGTTTCAAACTTGCTGGATACGGAGAGAGGGAGCCGTGAAGAGTTTGCGGACCAAAAACTGTCACAGCTCAAAGTGAAAGTACTTTGCAGAAGCCGTAATTTTGATGGGCTTTTAACTAGTCACACATACATTTGCTCCATCTGCATAACATGTGGAGTGTTTTTTTCTGTCAGCCATGTTTATGGTAAAAATGATGATCTCTGACACTAATAAGTTATACTTAGCAGAAAATACATAGTTTATATCTCATAGATTTTATGAAAATATACAAATGAAATACCTGAGTTGCGGAGTGTTTCATTGCAGAGCGCGCAGACTGAATTCTATGCTCATCCTGTATTAACATAAAGCAATTACCATAAACACAAATCATGCTCGCCTTCAGGTTCCCTTGGGCTATAAAGTTGTTTATTCAATGCTTTTTTTGTTTTCTTTTAATTGCATAATTGATAAAGAATATTAAAACATTTGCAAATGATCCAAAAACAAATTGACAAACGTTCGCTGACTTTCCCTTTTATTTACAAAGAATGTTTGCTGCCAAAAAAATGGAGCTCTACATTTCTGGACTTCTGGGTACTCCCAGGAGAAAGCACTAAGTAATAATACTGGAACGCTGCTTGATGGTAGTTTTTGTGTGTAGCAGACGTGATGGCATATGAATGGTGTCCTCTGGTAGATTCTGAAGGGGATGGTCCATGTGGGAGTGGTGTGGTGATGGGAACATCTGCCAGGCATCTTAGAAGGTGAGGCAAAGTATGGTTTGTGGTTGTCTTTATGTAGGGATGTATTTCCTGCTTCATTACACAGCACTGCTGTGACTGCGCTCTTCCCAACGTAGTGGACTGGCTTTTCAGCTGCAATCTAAACTCTTGGTTGTGTCGGTCTTTAGTAGTAATCGATAGTACGACGTGTCACCACATAGCACTAAGGGCCTGATTTACGTTGATCGGTCGATGTCGTATTCACACCGGGGACCGGGGTGGTGGGGTTTTGCCGACAGTCAGAGGGATGGCACATGTGAACGCCATACCCTACAAATTGCAATTAGACATCTTGAGAAAGGTTTACGACCGAAACGCGTTGATGAATTGGAGAGGAGTGAACAGCCACACAACCCCCCCCCCCGGATGTATGTATCAGACTTAGCTCTGTTTTGTTTTTAAATCGTGTTTTTACACCGCTTTGGTGCTATATTGGATTGTTACATTGGATTGTTTTTATTTTTTTCGAGCCCATGGTGGGCTTTCCTGTCTTTTTTGGATATACTGGATTAAAAACCTTTTTGATACTTTTATAAAAATATTCGTCTATTTGGCATTTGTCACTTTGGAAAGATAAAAAGAAACCGCTACAGGCTTGGCGTTACCACCTAAAGTGGTGAGTAAGGTACGCCAAGATTTCTTGGTTAAATATATACCTATATGTATTAAGGAGATATCTACATTGGGGATATACCTCTCTTTCTTTATATGTTCCCCGGACGACATACGGTGATAAAATCTAATAGTCCCATATCTTGGTGGATTTGAAAGAAACCTTTATAAGTGGACTGCCCAACACACGAAGTGTGAGTCTGGGTACGCCCACTACCAATTACTATTTCTGGTACTCTTTACCTAGCACGGCGCCCACGATCTTGATCGTGGGCATCGTGAGGTAAAAAATCGCGTCGGTCGCGTCGTATGCGGGCTAAAGATGCCCGGACGTGTCCACGATTTCCCATTGAAAACCATGTTAAACATGGACATCGCGTCGGTCGCGTCGCGGCCGGCCATAAATGTGCACACGATGGCCGCAACGCGATGCCCACGATTTGCTATGGTAAAATCGGGTCCATTCAGCCATTTAACATGAAAATCGTGTCCATCGGGCCTTTTAACATTGATTCCTATGGCAAATCGTGGGCATCGCGTCGCGGCCATCGTGTGCACATTTATGGCCGGCCGCGACCGACGCGATTTCCATGTTTAACATGGGTTTCAATGGGAAATCGCGGGCATCGCGTCGGTCGCGTCGCGGCCAGACATAAATGTACCCGCGATGCCCGCGATGGGCGCCGTGATAGGTAAAGAGTACCCTATTTCTTATTCTAAGTTTTGATTGTGGAGTTATGATTAAATTCTGATATTTGGTTTATCAAACCTTTTTCCGAGATAAATTGAAAAATACCTGTATAACTTCTTGAGGAGGAGAAAAAGATACCTTTATGCGCCTGGATAACACCTTGAATATCGTGAGTTGGGGTACGCCCGTCTTTTATCTAAAGAAACCTTTATGTATGTTTTTTCCTTCACTTTCGGGTGAGTGAGGTACGCCAATTAAGCCCCTCACACACAATCTTAAAAACCCTGTTGTTACACAACAGACCTACACATTGCACCTTCTTTGTTTCCTTTTTCCGAGTACACCTTGAATAAGAAAGAAAAAAATCTTCTGCTTCAAGCAAACACTTTCCGGAAAATCACCAAGAAAGATACCTTTATAAGTTTATATTGCCGTATACAAACGTGAGTTTGGTACGCACACGCCACTCTGCTCTCTATATACCAGGGTTCGCAAAAACGCGCTATAGCGCGTATTTTACCCCAAAACAGTCCCCGGGGACTCAGCTGTCAAAACTAAAGGGGTCCCCGAGGACGCGCTGTGCAGATTCAGATTCTTAGTGTTCACGCAAGGCTTTTTTCACAGGGCGCTGCGCCCTGCCCCTTTCATAGCTGCCGATTCCCGCCCTGCGCCCTGCATAGTTATTAGCCACTGCCGCGCTAGAAGTCTCCTCCTGCTGACAGTATAAACTGCTAGCGCGGCAGCGTGTGGACAGTCACTCCCCCCTCACCCGCCCCTTAAGTCTGACATGCCGCTCACCTCCTATGAGTTTGAGCGGCTGTCAGCTATTCCACAGAGCAAGTCTCCCCCCCCCCTGCTGACATGCCGCTCACCTCCTATGGTTTGAGCGGCTGTCAGCTATTCCACAAAGCAAGTCCGTCCGTCCCCTGCCACGCCACGCTGACATGCCGCTCACCTCCTCGTATGTGAGCGGCTGTCAGCTATTCCAGGTGAGATCCCTCCTCCCCCCTGCAGCGCTGACATGCCGCTCACCTCCTTGTATGTGAGCGGCTGTTAGCTATTACAGATGAGAACCCTCCTCCGCCCTGCAGCGCTGACATGCCGCTCACCTCCTTGTATGTGAGCGGCTGTCAGCTATTCCAGCTGAGATCCCTCCTCCCCCCTGCAGCGCTGACATGCCGCTCACCTCCTTGAAATGAACGGCGTGTCAGCGCCGCAGGGGGGAGGAGGGATGCCCTCTGGAATAGCTGACAGGCGCTTACGAAGCTGGCCTTGGCCCGCAGCAGGAGCTGGCACTAGAGCGGGTGCAGCAAGGGGCCATACACTATTCCGCTCTCCTAATCTCCCACAGGTCTGTCCCAGCTCCACCTTCCCTTCTTAACTTTTTCATTCAACAGCTGCCTCTGCGCTGCTCCGTCTGACTCTAGCAGTGGCAGCCCCTGGTTCTTCATCCTGGCACCCTAGCGCACCCCCCCACCCCACCCCACCCCCCCGTCTATACAACTGTGCAGCCGCTGATTTTCTACTCCATCTGGAGTGAGCCCTGCAGTTGCTGCCTGGCATCCCGCACCTCTAAATGGCGGCGATGCTGCAGCGCTGTCCGGATAACAGAATTAGGACACTGGGAGGACATGCAGGGAGCAGAGAAGACCAGAATACTGAGGAGCCGACGAGGGCACAGCTGCTTATGGTGAGTTACTGGCCTGCAGGTGTCTCATACAGAAATGGTGAAGAGGGGGAGGGGATTGTCTGTAGGGAACTGGGAGGATAGTGAAAATTATATATAGGGAGATTTATTAGAGGGGGTCAGTAGTGTAGTGGTGGGTATAGAGGGATCCGTAGTGTAGTGGTGGGTATAGAGGGATCCGTAGTGTAGTGGTGGGTATAATAGGGTCAGTAGTGTAGAGGTGGGTATAGAGGGATCCATAGTGTAGCGGCGGGTATAGAGGGGTCCGTAGTGGAGTGGTGGGTATAGTAGGGTCAATAGTGTAGCGGTGGGTATAGTAGGGTCAGTAGTGTAGAGGTGGGTATAGAGGGATCCATAGTGTAGCGGTGGCTATAGAGGGGTCAGTAGTGCTGTAATGTGTACTGGGCATAACGGCGTGTGCTGTAATGTGTACTGGGCATAACGGCGTGTGCTGGGCATAACGGTGTGTGCTGTAATGTGTACTGGGCATAACGGTGTGTGCTGTAATGTGTACTGGGCATAACGGTGTGTGCTGTAATGTGTACTGGGCATAACGGTGTGTGCATGTAAAAAAACATGCCCTAAATTTTTTGGGCGCGCACTGTCCCTTTTTTCGGGTTTATATAGTTTCTAGTGTATACTGTATGTATCTTTATGCGAGTCGGCCAATTCATACTCCCCCCCCCCCCCCCCCCGACCCACATGTGCCATGCTGGGGAGAAGGCGAGAGGAGGCTTTATTCCGTTGGGACCCAGAAAAGGTCAGGTAGGACCCCAATTTTTAGAAGTGAAGGGTCCCCGGGACCCACTTTTTTGGGTGGTTTTCGCGAACACTGTATACACATATATTCCAATGGAATAATTTATTGGGACACTGTACACATTGTAAAAATTGTTTATTTGTTTTGTTTTTTTGGGGATCAATATTGACATCAGGCAAAAACGACCCCACGACCACTGAAAAAGAATACTACTAGCAAAAAGGAAGACCATACCTTGCTATATTTCTAAGTATCTTCTGCGCCTCATTGTATACCAATTTCACATCTCTTTTTGTTTGTATAGTAATTTAAGTGTGGGTGACACTTACGTGAATTGTTACAACAGGGCAGCACAGCGCCATATAATATTTCTGACACTTTCTATTGTCCAGTGGACCACATAGCACTAAGGGCCTGATTTACGTTGATCGGTCGATGTCTTATTCACACCGGGGACCGGGGTGGTGGGGTTTTGCCGACAGTCAGAGGGATGGCACATGTGAACGCCATACCCTAGAAATTGCAATTACGTGTGCATACGAACATGAAGGAGGCCCTAAGTGTTCTCTACATTGCACTCGTCTGTAGTGTAAAGTGTCCTCCATTTCGTAGTATAAAAATCAAAACTTATTAGATCATAGCTATTGAACACCATAGGCCATAGGGTGTCAGTATTTGGCCTTTTAATGTTTGTTTGATGGTGTCTTGCAGATATGTATCGGTATTGCTGATATCAATAAGTGTTGGTAAGGAAGGTGTTACAGGTATGGGTCATAGGGTTGACTATTGGTTGACGGGCCATAGGTCTAAACATTAAAAAAGTTGACCTAACTTAGGTCGACATTGGTTTGTCATGTGCCATCGGCAGCATGTATCATCAGTTGCATCCGATATGGGAGTGAGTTATCCCCGCCCCATCCCCTCCTTCTCCTCAGGATACAAACCATTGCATATTCTCTGTGAGTACAGTCACAGATTCTTTGATGTGCATGGCTGTGCTGTTTTCTCGGCACATGCGCTGTTTTGTTTAGAATACGCTGGGTCCAGCTTGTGCCGCTGAAATTTGTTAAAGTAGTGAGGGAGTGAGTTGCACTGCGTTCCCCTCACCCTATATTGTGCTCAGCATTCCGACTTTCCGTTCTTTGCTGCAGTTTAGTATTAAGGTGCCCGCACACTACAGTGATTTTTTTTTTTTTTTTTTGAGGGGCTGCTAATCGGCTGATTTTTACTTCAAATCGTTTGCGAACGATTGTGATCTGATGCGCGCTCCCGCAGCTGTTTTAGCTGGATCTTTTGATCATATACCTGCTGCAGAGCTGATCAGAAGATGCAGCTATGGAGGACGGCTATTCCGGAGTTTGCATGCTAGCGCGTGTTCAGATGCATGGATATTCGGGCACTTGTATACATACGGTTGGGTATTTGGGAGTTGGTGCACCCCGGAGCGTTCGCATGCTCAGGTGTTTGGACATGTTTGTGCACTCAGGAATTCGGATGTTTGGGTGTTCTGCGGCCGCGCTCACAGGATCTGTTTTTTGGGCGTGTTTGGGTGAGTTCGTTCTTGAATGGATTCTGTTGTTTTGGCTTGTTTGCGCACTCTGGCTTTCTGGCGCGTTCCCGCACTTGGATGCTCTGGGGAGTTTGGGGGCTCATGGATTCGGGTGTTCAGGCATGTTCACGCACACGGTGTTAGGGAGCGCTCATAGATTCGGGTGTTTGGTGCGTTTGCTCAATCGTGTATATGGGCACATTCACAAGCTTGGGCACATCCGCCGGGAGTTTAGGAGCTTGGCCGCATTCACCCAAAAAATAGAGATTACTCTAACTTTAATCTGCTCAGTGTAGGTGAAGAGATATTCATGATAAACCCTATGGAGAATTATCGCATGTGAGCAATTGGGTAGTTGTGCAAAAACAGGTTGAGGAAAAAGACACCTTTTCCCTTTTTTTTTCCTCTGCGATTTTCAGCACAATGCTTCAGACCATATTGTTCTGGCCTAAATTCAGACACTGGCCCATTATCGGGCTACTGCGCATTGGCGTTCAGCTTTTTGCAAATATTACAATTTGGAAGCCAAACGCATGGTGATTGACAGGAAGTGGTCGTGTGGGATGGATCCTGGCCATTTCATGGGCGTGCCTGCAAAAAAGGGTGCGCCCAACAAAATGCTGGGAGCGTCAGGGAAAATGAGGGTGTGCTAAAGCCTGCTAGGGGAGGGAGGATGATGTCAGCAACAGGCCGGAAGAAGCAGCTGCCGAGTAAGTCCTGGACTACGCAGCGGCTGTGAAGACCAAGGACCAGAGGAAAAATCATACGATGTTGAGTGTAAATCGAATGATTTAGCTGCACGGATACGAATGAATGTGCACCCCTACATATCCATTAGCAACCCTAGCTAAACTATTCGCAAGGCACGATCTTGTGTGTGTGTGTGGGGGGGGGGGGGGGGTTGGGGTGTGCCTACATTATTGCACAGTGGCCGAATTTAGCCCTGTGCGATCAGGTCTGAATCAGTCCTATAGCGGATTGTGCTGAAAATCATGCCACTGTTTATATCAACTTTCCAACAATATTTTACTTTTTGCACACAATGCCTAAATAATTCAGCTTTTTTTGCAGGGTAGACAATTAGACCTGGTGAGTCTGTAACTAGTGGGTGAAGTACAGTATGAAGAAATGAGTGGTTCTCTGGCAGGTTTCATACTTACTCTCTATGACATGCTCATATATGGTAATAGTGTTCATTCTAGCATCCGCTATCTTTGAAAACCCATGCAGTTCCTGTTCCCTGCCTGGGGTGGCGCTGTCTGCTGTAGTATTTCTAGCACAGGTCAGGTTTGCATATCAGTGCTGATATACAGACCACACTGTGCTAGAAGCACTACAGAAGACCGTGACACCCCAGGCAGGGAAGAGGAACTGCATGGGTTTTCAAAGATAGCGGATGCTAGAATGAACACTACGTAATTTGGTCTCTTGTTAGCTGTGGAACATTTAAGCTTGATGTCTGAGTTGAGCTGTCTTCACTTTGACTTTGTACAGTGTAGAAAAGCTGCCACCGTAATTTTGTCACATAGGTGACTCAATAATTCATAATAAGTCTTGTGTATAGATTCTTTTGTCTTATTTGCTTCAGAAGTCGGCTGAGAATTTGACAGTATGTTGCAGTTTAGTTTTGTGTTCAATGGAATCATTTATTTTTCTTTTCTTTTTTTTTGTCTTTTTTTTTGGTGGGGTGGGGTGGGGGGGGTGGGTGTTAAATGTGTGTGAAACATTTGTTTGGGTACATTTCTTTCCTAGTTTATGCCTTATTGACATTAATTCATTAGTTTGCTGACAGGGAACCGACTGATACATTGCCGCATGTCAGTTATCCTCGTGAACTCTGAAGATTGCACCTTAAAGGCCCATACACACTGGGTGATTTTGAGCTGAAAGCAGATCAGTTTTGTCACTTGAACTGCCTTCATCTCAAAACCCTCCCAGTGTGCACGGGCCAGCGATGAGCGGTAATGCGCGCTCCTGCATCTTTGCGGCCATTGCCGCTCATCTGCTGGTATTACCCTGGAAAATTGTTTGGACAGGCGAAAATTGCTCAGTGTGTATGCAACTTTTAGATAAGGAAATTTAACACACACACACACACTCACACTCCATTCAACCAGATTAAGGGTGGAAGGATTGGTTTCCACTAAACACCGGGCTTTACTATACTAACCGGGTAATCTAGCCTAACAAATGGCTGTCAGGGCACCTGGACACTTGGAAAACCACAAGTGCCAGCATGCCCAGGATAAAACCTAGTGGAAAAAAATGGAGGATCTTCTTTTACATTTCTATTTTTTTTTCCTGTATTAAACAAAATCCTATAAAGAAGGCTGCACATGTCCAAGGGATCCGTGCAGCACTTCTAAACTGCTGCCGTTGTGCAGTGGGAGCTGGGGTGAGTTTGAAGGTTAAAACGACCTTTAGTAAAATTCAGTGCATTTGAACAGCAATATTCCGTCATATTTAAAAAGCAGCTGTACTGGGCATAGTGAGATTTGCACTAAGCATCATCCGAATGAATCATGATGTGTGAGAAGTGAGAATATGAGAAGTGAGCCTTGAGAGCAATTTATTTGGGATTATCCAGAAAATCAGTATAGTATGCAGTATATGGTCTGAGTATTTTCACACTATCTTACAAAACACATTGGTTTGTTTTTAGTTTAAGTTTAGTTTCTTATTATTTTTTTTTTGTCTTTTGGTGCAGGGAGGGAGGGGGTTGATTTAGTTGCCTGTGGTAATTTACTGCGGGCTAATTACTGCGGGCTAATTACTGTGGGCTAATTGAGCCCCAACGTCTCAAAATTTTCACAATTTTTTTGTACTTTTACAATCCAAGTGGACTCTGAGTGGGAATGGCAAGAGAAGCGATACCCTGATTGTGTGTCTGTGTGCATAGGTGTATAAATTGACACAAAAAAGTGAAAAACTCAGCAACCTTTTCGTGTGTCAACCTTCTGTCAATGGCATTATTTTGGTGTCGACCTATTGACTGTCATCCTAGACACTGTTAATCCCATGATGCGTACACCTGCCAGTTAACCTATGGTTGAAGCTGTACTATTTAACACTGCTCATTGGTATGTGATCATTCTATAACCGCACAGAATGTAGCGCACACCCCACAAACATCCGCCTTTTAATTGTACTGACCACTCTTTTGGAATAGCTATATTGGATAAGCCATGTGCTGGCATTTTTCTGGATATGGTTTCTGTCTTGCCCTTGCTTGTTGTTGTTGTTGTTGTTTGCTCAAACTTTGGGTTGCGATGTGCCGTTCCAATGGCTTCTAAAATCTGACAATGGTGCCTGATTTTGCAACTTTTGCAGGCTGATTTCGACTGAATTCTCTCAAAAGTGCTTGCTACCCTATGGGCAGGCCAGCTATAAACTTTTGCACAAATTCTGTCCGCCGGATTTTTCGCACTGTCATCATGGTTAATAGGATTAACCACTTTGTGTTCTTTTCTGAACTATCTTTATATATAAAAGGCTAACCTCGATGGACCAAATTATTCCATAACCGTAAAAGTAAAATGATCTGTTTCAAACTTGCTGGATATGGAGAGAAGAACCTTGGAAGACAGAGATTGGAGGTAGGAGTTGGTAGGGACTAGGCCAGGCATGTCCAACGTTGGCCCTCCAGATGTTTTGAAACTACACTTCCCAGCATGCTTTGCAATAGTTTTAGCATTCTGTAATAGCAAAGCTGTGGCAAAGCATGCTGGGATGTGTAGTTTCAAAACATCTGGAGGGCCAACGTTGGACATGCCTGGACTAGGCTCTCATTTTGACAGGCTTTTTAAGCGGTGACTTTAATCTACAATACAATTGTGCAACACTTGAAGACCTTGTACAACAAATCCCCAGCCCAATCATTAGATTCCCAATGGCACAACCCATCCCCCCCCCCCCAGTGTCCGTAGGGCCTACCCCCTATATTAGTAAAACAGCCCCCACCAATTGTCACTATATATGTGTAGAACGGTCTACCCTAGTATAAATACAACCTATTTGTGGTGTATAACCCCTTTTTACCCTAGTGGCTCACCCCTAGGATCACCCTCTGTTTTTAAACATCCCTCCCAAAGAAATACCCCACACCTTTGGCATTACTAATACTTTCCAAATGTGTAAACCTGGTTACCAATTTGACGACAATATATGCAATACAATGTTGTTCATGATTTAGCTTGAACTCTCTTAGACTCCTGGACACACACAACCTAGTGAAATTGGTACCATCAGTGGCCACATCAAGGAGTATACAGTTTTCAATGACAATATCCTCAGATTGAGCTACATGTACAGATGACAGAGGACATTTGCGAATGACCTGCAGGAATGCATTAATGATATAGTGCGTATACACTAGACGGTATACATGAAAATGTTATGACGGGTTGTTATTGTGTATGTCATTTAAATATCGTTCACTGGGACTAAGTTTCCCTCTTTTTGAACTGATCGCATGGAATTATGGGGTGCAATTTCGGCAGTGATGTCACCGTGACATCACTGCCTGGGAGCTGATGATAAGCTGGGATTTACTAAAATCACTGATGAACACAGCAGCACATGCTTGCATGAGCTGCCATAGTGTCAGTGAAGCCAGAAGGAATGACTTGGCTAGAAGGATTGCTGCAATATATGGCTCATTAACGCGCTTAATAAGGTACATAATATGTTTTATACACTGTAGAGGTTGAGTTAAACATGCAATTTACCCTGTGTTGCAGACAGAACCTTCTGCACACAGCTCTATGTCCACTGATCATTCTTATTTTCAATTACGTGTATCCCTTCCGCTGTACAGGAAAACTGGGCTTGTGATCCTTGAATTGCTTGGGAGAATTGTTAAATTCTTATAATCTACTGTTAGAATGCATTATCCATTTGTCTGCATATGGGCCTGTTACAGTGCAAGATGGGATTTATTTGGTTTTTTTTAGGCTGTAAATAAGATTCCTTTTCGTTCTAAACATCAGACACACTTTTCGGTATACCTTTCATTGTATATGCTTGCCATCTAATACAGAATATTACCAGTCATGTTTGTAAAATGTATTTATTTTTTATTTTTTTTTAATCTATTTTTGAATGAAAGGCCATATAAATGACGGATATGTTTATAACTACGCAGGTGGGATCGCTGTAACGGAGGTAAGGAGCAGCTGTCAATACAACAGACTTAAACTTACCCAGGAGGAATGTTACCGACCTGTTATTCACAGTGTCACCGTTCAGCAAGCAAGGTTCACAAGCAGTTTCTTCAACAAATGTGAGTTTTTCTGTTCAGTATTGAAAACAGTTTGAAGCATAATCATTTGCCAGTAGGAGTGATAATTCATGTACCTGACTATTTTTAAATGTTTATTTGGCCATCAAAATTATACACAGAAATGCTTCATATGTCCGGTGCATAAGGATGTTTTTCAATTCTCTCCATTCACTAGTGATAAAAATGTACGGTCGACATTATTGGCACTCGAAATTTGTATCGAGTCTGTATCATCAGAATATTTTAATTCGGATGTAAAAAGTTGTAAAAATCCCCAAATAATTTTCAGCTTAAGGCACAATTTATGTTTGGTTACATACAGGTAGGCGAACTCGCGTTACACATACTAGTGTTCATTCTAGCACCCGCTATCTTTGAAAACCCATGCAGTTCCTCTTCCCTACCTGGGGTGTCACTGTCTGCTGTGGTGTTTCTAGCACAGGTCCGGTTTGCAAATCAGTGCTGATATACAGACCACACTGTGCTAGAAGCACTACAGCAGACAGCGACACCCCAGGCAGGGGAGAGGAACTGCATGGGTTTTTTAAAGATTGCGGGTGCTAGAATGAACACTACATACCACGTGAGCTCGAAGCGGATATGATACAGAAGCAGCTTAATGTGTCACTGGAACAATTACCTCGGCCCATAGTTCTCACCTCACCCCTGAGGTGTCAGCAATCCATGTGTCTATCTGCTGTAACATAATAAAGAAAAATTAAAGACCAATATGCACCTGGATCCATGCCCATACCGCTATTCTTCCCCAGAAAATGGTCACACTGTCAGCCAAATCAGTATAATTATGGACATGCGGTAGCAACCAATATTGGGGGATCTCTTATACATATTCTTGTTTCATACCACAGGGTATTTTTGAAGCAGTCGCATATTTTTTTGAGAGTCCGACAAGGTGTCTTTGTAGCTTTTCCTCGTCTCGAAAAACCTTTCAGTAAATTTCTCTTTTTGCAAAGATGCCTTAAGCCACTCCAATCTAAAAATATAGAATATCTTCGTAAAAAAAGAGCGATAGTGGGGTGCTTTAGGTTGTATCCACATTTGAAGAATGCACTTTTTAGCTGCCACAGATATTATAAGTAACTTCCTAACCTCCCTGTGCTATTAGAGACCCTTCCGGAGTGATACCAAATATTGCCCCATTCAAGGGTAAATAATTAACCAAATGTTGGGTAACATACGTAGGTCCAAATCTGAACCCAAAACCATCTTATTATGGGCAATCCAACTGAAATCTCTTCACCACACTTTTAAATTTGTTGTAAATTAGACGTTGGATAATGTGATTACAGAGTTAGACCATATATCTCATTCTGCAGTGGGTATCCTGTTAGGGGATTGATATGGAATCCCAGCATTCAAAAATCCAGACACCGAAATCCACACAAAGGGGGAACGTGGATCTCCTCCCCCCCCCCCCCCCCCCTCTTGCGGGCTCGCTGTGTCGGGGTTTTGGTGGTTGGGATTCCGGCGTCTGGATTTTGAACGCCGGGATTCCGACCGCTGGGATTTGAACTGCATCCCCCTGTTAGTCACTTTTTAATTTCATGTTCTGCTTATTGCACATTGTAACCTATGTAGCGCACCCAAGATGGCTGCCTCGCCCGGGACTCTCTTCTGTAGAATGAGCAGTAACTGGTTCTGATGATTTAGCAATGAACTCTCCTACTCAGTGTGTGTGTGTGTGTGTGTGTGTGTGAGGAATAATCTTTGGATTCAATGAATTCAGATTTTAAGACCCAAAATGGCTGTTGTACCCTTATATTATATTCATTGTTTCTGCACAACTAGTCCTTTGTATTAATTTTAAAGTATATGTAGAGCACATTTGGACCTATGATAAAAAAGGGTACTACAAATATAATTTTTCTATCCCTCCTTCTTTTTCTACTTTTTATTTATCAGTAGTTTATCACCTGTGTATTATGTTTTGTGCCGTGCATGTATCTTTGTTACAAATATAATGTTTCCCTACCCATTGTTGATCACATATTACCATATTCCTGACTGTCCCGTGGTGGGAGGCTGGGTGGAGTGGAGGGAGAGTTGACGGAGCACACAGTGGAAAAGCAGCAGGTGAATAGTATGCGCACAACTTCTATTCACAGTGCTGGAGGATCCCCGAGCATCATAGAGTGATAACAATGATAACTGTAACGTCACAAATCTCTGCGCCTCTTCCCATGTAGCACATTGTTCCATTTCCTGAACCACCAATGATGGGAGATCTGCATATTACTCAGAGGCATTTATCCATTTTCATAATTACTCCAGGGTCTAATGCTGGTTATACACTAGATTAACTTTCCTGCAACCATCCAACTAGTTGGTTGGACTGAAAATTTGGTACTGTATGGGAGCAAATGACAAAAAGCAATTTGCTCAAAAATCCAGGAAAATGGATAAAAACATTCAGTCATATTTTTGTTTTTATCAGTTTCCTGGGCTTTTTCTCACCTATTGCTCCCAGCCTCCTTCCTACTGCAGGGCTTCTCAGGCTCTGCCATTCCTGGGAATGTGATAAAAAGAAGTCCCTGCAGCTTGTGGGCAATTGTATTTTAATATGGATACACGTTTCCCGCTACAGAGTGCAAATCACAGAACTAGACTTCAACATCCAGTGACATTAGCACCGCTGCATCAACTAATGACGTGTGTGGTGGGGTGGGCTTATCTGTTTGAATTACTGTGAGGCGTTGTGGTGGAGGTCGAACTAGTTCAATCCCGTTCCCTACCATTCCAAACGCTGAGCATTGATGTTTTTGTTTTCCACGCCTGTATTAAAGAATTAACATGTTCTAACTATTATGGCACACAATCTTAGTTTTACTCACAAAGATATCTTTCCTGTTGCAAACTAGTACAGGTACACCACCAATTTTCTGGCACCTGATTGTTCGTAACCTCTATTAAAGGATACATCAGGTGCCGGTGGGTGTAGCCTGTGGGAGGTTTCAGAGGGCCACTAGTAGGGATTAGTGAGGCTGCAGGGAGAGGGGTAGTCACGCTGCAGTGTGGGAGGTGAGCAGCGCTGCCGTGTGGTAGGAGCTGCTGTGCGTGTCCAAAGGAGTCTTGCTGCGGGGGTGAGACACACTGCGGGTGACTGTGGATGCAAGGGGACGCACTGCCAAGGGGCTGCCCAATGCCAACCATGATCTGACAAAATGGATAATCCGAACCCGGGTCGGACTGTCCGAACTGTGGGTGCCGCATTATTGGTGGTGTAACTGTATTGTGCATGTTGCACATTGAATTTTTTGTTGAGGTCAATTACATTTTTTAGGGTGTGCAAAATATTTTAAATAAAATATTTGTGCACTATCTATTGATCGTAGTACAGGCTGATTTTTGTAGCTCTGGTGGAGGGAATTCTTGATTAGCTAGAATTTGACTGAATTGCACAATACTGGAGTAGTAGTAATGAAACCTTTTCAACTGAACAGTTTTGTATAGTTGACATTTCTTTCTTAAGGTAGATAAGATTGAAATGTGAGTCCCCATCACAAACTGTCTAAATTAAATTTTATACAGAACAGAAAAAGAACAAAAAAAAAATCAGAAACCTGATCAGATCAAAATTGTTAATGGTATGCTACATTATAATGGTACAGTATGCCACCTTGTGCAATGGTTTGATCTTGCCATTTTTTTTGCAGAAATGTAATCATAAATGCCCTCTGTACAGGATAAAGTGATTTAGAACTGATAAAGAGGCTGCCTCACATCACTGAGGTCCTGGGTTTGATTCCCACCATGACCCTAATTGGGTGGAGTTTGTATATTCTCCCCATACTTGTGGGATTTCCTCCAGGTACTGGTAGGTAAAATTATACTGGTCGGATTAATTGACTCCCAAAAAAATGAACCCTGAGAGAGAGTAATTGTGTGTGTGTGTGTGTGTGGGTGGGTGGGGGGGGGGGGGGGTATGGAATATTGGGCCTGATTCAGACCTGATCGCTAGGCTGCATATATATTTGCTTCCCAGTGAGCAGGTAAATGCTGCCCTGCCAAATGCATGCCCCTCACAGAGCGAATCCCTGCACTAGCATGCGAGCGGATGTGTACATCTGCCCCCATGCAGCCACACGTAGGAAAAAACATTTTTTGTACCACACCATCGATTTTTGCAGCCTTTGCTCTGAACATTAAGTCTATACTTTTCAGATGCCCGCTATCCGTCGAATTGGGGGGTGGGCGCTAAAGTCATGTGATGTCAGCCCCAAGCAGGCATGGACTCCTGGGGTTTGCATATGTGCGTATTCATGCATGTGCAAACCCCAACCATTGCTGTGATAGCTTATTGGGATAGGAGCAATCAGGTCTGAATCAACACAGAAGATTGTAACATAGAAACATAGAAACATAGAATTTGACGGCAGAACCACTTGGCCCATCTAGTCTGCCCCTTTTTTTAAACCTGTTACCTCAAACCATATTTGATCCTTATTTTTTTGTAAAGATATCAATATGCTTATCCCAAGCATGTTTAAATTGTACTACTGTATTTGCGTCTACCACCTCTGTTTGGAGGCTATTCCACTTATATACTACTCTTTCTGTGAAAAAATTCTTCCTCACATTTCCCCTGAATCTTCCTCCCTCTAGTTTCAGTGCATGTCCTCGTGTTCTGTTGCTCCTCTTCCTGTGAAGAATGTCTCCCACCTGTACCTTGTTAAAGCCCTTGATATATTTGAAAGTTTCTATCATGTCCCCCCTTTCCCTTCTCTGCTCTAAAGTATACATATTAAGATCTTTTAGTTTTTCCTGGTACGTTTTGTGATGTAGGCCATGCACCATTTTAGTTGCTCTTCTTTGTACAGTCTCTAATGTATTTATATCCTTCTGGAGATACTGTATGGCCTCCAGAACTGAACACAATACTCTAGGTGAGGTCGTACCAATGACCTATACAGTGGCATTATTACTTCTTTCTTTCTACTGCTGATACCTCTCCCTATGCAACCAAGCATCTGACTTGCCTTCTTCATTGCTTTGTTACATTGCCTACCTGCTTTTAAGTCCCCTGAAACAGTGACACCTAGATCCCTCTCTTCCTCAGTAGTTTCCATTATAGTGCCATTTATACTTGGATTTCTGAGACCCAAGTGCATGATTTTGCATTTTTTTGGCATTAAACTGTAGTTGCCATGCTCTTGACCATTCCTCTAATCTATCTAGACCCTCAATCATTTGTTTTACCCCTCCTGGTGTGTCTACCCTGGTGCATACCTTTGTGTCATCTGCAAAAAGGCACATTTTACCCTCAATTCCATTTGCAATATCACCAATAAAGATATTAAAAAGCACTGGTCCAAGTACAGATCCCTGGGGTACTCCACTTGTAACCTTTCCCTCCTTTGACTGTACTCCGTTTACTACAACTCTCTGTTTTCTGTCCTGCAACCACGCTCTTATCCATTTAACTATCTTAGAATCCAATCCCAAGCTTTCAAGTTTATTTAACAGTCTGCGATGTGGGACAGTGTCAAAAGCTTTACTAAAGTCTAGATAAGCTACATCTACAGCCCCACCTTGATCTATTACTTTAGTCACCCAGTCAGAAAAGTCAATAAGATTTGTTTGACATGATCTTCCCCCAGTAAACCCATGCTGTTTTGGATCCTGTAAATTGCTGGTTTTGAGATATTCTACAACTCTTTGTTTTAAGAGTGTTTCCATCAGTTTCCCTACTACTGATGTAAGGCTCACTGGTCGATAGTTGCTTACCTCTTCCTTGCTTCCACTTTTGTAAGCTCTACTGTGGCAGGGACTGATGTGACTGGGCAAATATTCTCTGTAAAGAACTGCTGATGATGATAATAATACATTGGCAGTAGTGGATTTAGGGGGGTATTCTGGTTCATTCGCTCTGATGCAAATTTGCACCCTTGCGAGTGACCCAGATCCCATCTTGCGAATGGTGGTACGACCCACGATTTGCAAGGCGCGTACGTTCGCACTGGCTGTGAATGTATCTTTTACATAAACATCCGTTCGCATGCCACTGTGACCATCCCACATCTTTCGATGGTTGGCGACCATCGAAAGATATGGAAGGTGCATGCATATGTAAGGTTACTCTGAGCAACCTTACATATGCGTGTACACTCGGGGAGGGGGAAGGAGTGGGCAGGCAGCCCGCCACATGTCCGCCACGGCTCCATTAGCCTGAGAACGCCCATGAAACATCGGGTGTTCCCATATGGAAATGCGCCAGCCCGCCCTCCATTCTCAAGCATGGGTGCATGCACCCAGTGACCAGTTACCGGTCACCGTGGACGCACGCACAATGCAAAAACATCGTCCCCCTGCGACCGCACACGGGCCTGCGAACGCACCAGAATAAGGTCCTTAAAAACAAAGTGTCTATATAACGAGCAAGGCTTCTATTTGCTGCAGTTCAATTTCTCTGAAGCCAGTGTAATCACACGGCAGCAATTGCTGGGTCTCTTAAAGGAAAATGACAGTGACTAGTAAAACATGTAGCATCAGTTTACATATGAAATGGGCTTCTTTGCTAGAAATCACAACATTGCTTTGATGTGATTTCCCTGGTGAAACATAATCCTGGAATTCTTATTCTTGTAAATGCAGAGCACAGACACAATAATCATTTTTATTGCAGTTATTCAGCTTTTTGTATGATTACTATTTCATCCTGTCTGATAGATTTGTTTGCATGTTATAGCCTTTTTATTGAGTGCATGGTAAGGCAGACTTTGGGAATCTCTGTGCATTGTTGTCTTGCAGTACATTGCTGCCCCTTAGTGGGCCGGGATGCAGTAGCTCTTTGCACACATAACAGGTTAATAATATTGTTCTGCAGATATTGCAGACGTGAGTTATGAAGATCTCTGAGGTGTAAGTGCTGAAACTGGCATTGTAAATAGAACTTTCTGTAACAGGATTACTGCATAAATTGCTTTCTCCTCTGTCCCTATTTCAGGAGGGCATGCTTGTAACAATACAATACACACAATGTGTGAGGCAGAAAGGAACCAGTCCACCTTATCATTTCAGTGTTTTAGCAATTTGGGGGTTTTGTTATGGTTTCTATCATCCGCTTTATCATCATATTGCCTGTGTGTTTTTTTCACACTTCTCCAGATTGCTGCATTTATTCTTAGGTGTCTAACTACATTTTATTTGTATCTAGCTGATGTGCCTAGTTTCACCAGGGTAGACTTTCGACATTTCTTTGGTCCCTTCCCATTAAATTACAATCTGTAAACAATTTCTAATACAAATAAATTGGAGGTGGGTTATAAGACGTACGTTAACCTTTTTTCTCTACTTAAGGATCGCTGTGTAAACAACTCTGGTAGTTCCTCCCCTCAGGTGCTAGATCTCCAAGCTAATGGGTGAACTCACTCTGGACAAAACCAGGTAGAACTGTCAATGCGAGAAGCCGTCCTCCCTCAAGTCCATACCTGCCTTCTTCAACTACTGCCCATAGGAATTGTGTCTTGTCTTTGTACATTATGAACACTGTGTCCTTGATGACGTTTCTGTTGTCATCAAGGCTGCTGCTTGTGACCTTGCAAAGGTTGAGGTTCCGCAGCGACATTGCTGGAATTCCCACTTTGAGGTGAAGCTTGTGTGCTGGGAGACCAGGAGGGGGAAGTAGAGTGTGATTAATGGTCATAGGTTTGTCATTGTTAGAGGTCAGAATGGCACGGCCTGTCCATGGACGTTTATTTTTATGGGCAGTATTCAACGAGGCTGATTCGCCATGTTTTATGGCGATTTTGTGCTAATTTCGTGCTGTAAGGCGATTTTTTTTTTTTTTTTTTTTTTACTTAAACGGTGAATCACCCTATTCAATGACCAGATGGCGAATACATTTCAAGGTTTGGTACTCTTTACCTATCACGGCGCCCATCGCGGGTACATTTATGTATGGCCGCGACGCGACCGACGCGATGCCCGCGATTTCCCATTGAAACCCATGTTAAACATGGAAATCGCGTCGGTCGCGGCCGGCCATAAATGTACCCGCGATGCCCGCGACGCGATGCACCCGATTTCCCATAGCAATCAATGTTAAATGGCCCGACCGACGCGATTTTACTGTTAAATGCCTCAATGGACCCGATGTGGCCATAGGAAACAATGTTAAATGGGCCACAGAGGCCAAATAGGCAACCTTGACTGGGAAATGGCCCCCCCAATTGTTACCGCCACCCCACGATCAACGTGAACCCGAAGCGTGGCGAGCGCAGCGGTATGCGTCCTCCGACCTTTTCATACCCCCACTATCCACGTCGGCTTGGAGTTGATAATAGAATAGTGTGGCGAGCGCAGCGAGCCACCGAGCCCGAAGCGTGGCGAGCGCAGCGAGGGGACGCGGATACCTTCACAGCTATACGCGTCCCCTCGCGGGCTTCACAGGTGTCCATGGCGACGCGGACACCTGTGAAGCCCGCGAAGGGACGCGTTTACCTGTGAAGGTATCCGCGTCCCCTCGCGGGGCTCGCCACGCTTCGGGCTCGGTGGCTCGCTACGCTCGCCACACTATTCTATTCTCAACTCCACGCCGACGTGGATAGTGGGGGTATGAAAAGGTCGGAGGACGCGTACCGCCGCCCCTCGCAGGCTCGCTGCGCTCGCCACGCTTCGGGTTGACGTTGATCGTGGGGTGGCGTAAACAATTGGGGGGGCCATTTCAGAGTTCAGGGTAAGTATTTGGCCTCTAAGGCCCATTTAACATTGTTTCCTATGCTAAAATCGGGTCCATTCAGCCATTTAACATTAAAATCGTGTCCATCGGGCCTTTTAACATTGATTCCTATGGCAAATCGTGGGCATCGTGTGCACATTTATGGCCGGCCGCGACGCGATGTCCATGTTTAACATGGTTTTCAATGGGAAATCGTGGACATCGCGTCGGTCGCGTCGCGTCCGGGCATCTTTAGCCCGCATACGACGCGACCGACGCGATTTTTTACCTCACGATGCCCACGATCAAGATCGTGGGCGCTGTGCTAGGTAAAGAGTACCCAAGGTTTTTATCGCCATGATTCACCGAGTAGCAATCGCTATCTTTTTATGGTGAAGTGGAATGTGAACTTAAAATAAAGTGTTTTTGTTTTTTACATTTGGTGTCAAAAAATCAGGAATTTTATTCTGAGGAGGGGCATGCTATTTTTATTCATGTGCTGTAAGCACATGAATATATATTTAATAAAAAAAAATATATATATATATATATATATATATTTTTTTTTTTTTTTTTTTTTTTTTTTTTTACACAGAGTAGTGAATACCCGGTCCCCTGTTGGCTATCCCGGGGGGCAGCCTCTGCTGCCTGGCTCCCGGGGAGCCCACCTCCCCCTCACAAACGTTCTGGGGCAGGCAGGGAGACTTCCATCTCCCTGCCTGCCGCCGTCCTCAGGCTTCCTGCGGCATCGCCGCAGGAGTTAAAATTCGCCGGTCAGGGGCAGTGAGTTGAATACTGGGGTCGGCGAGGCTCCGGAACGCGGCGGTCAGTGGCTAAAGTGCAGCGAATCCTAAACAGGATTCGCTGCACATCGTCAAAATTCTCAATGAATACTGCCCAGTATCTGGAATATCCTGGCTGTCTTATTCTGCTTGGGTTGTCCTTACTGAGCTTGCAGACATGGCCAACCTTACCTCAAACTTTGGATGTTCTCTGTCCCCTATTTTGAGTAGGTGTAGGAGATTTACCCCGCAGAAACATCGCCACTCAAGTGAACCCAAATGTTATTCTTGAGAAAGAGTTTGTAGTCAATGGGCCACACATATGACACCTTGATGTACTACTTCGGCTTGAGTTCCCTTCGGAACTAAATAGAAACATTAAATTTAATTGCAGATAAGAACCATTTGCCCATCTTGCCTTCCCCCAACAGTGTAATGCTGTGTACACACAGTGCAATTCTGACTAACTTGTATAGCCCCATGACTCTATTATTATTATTTTATTATTATTATTTTATTTATAAGGCGCCACAAGTGTTTCGCAGCGCCGTACAAAGGAACAATACAGGGAGACAAAGCTTGGCATAACATTGAATAATCCTGTCTCCTGAGTACCACAGAAGGAGAAGCAGTAGATGTTTCATTAGAGTAGCTCACCATATATAACTTTCTACACAGAGAGGGCGAGGAGGTACATTGCTAATCAGGGCTTAAAGTGGTCAGGTAGAGGTAATGGAACTCCTTTCCCCTGCCATCGAACCCCCCCCCCCTCCCTCCCACCATTACGCAAACCTGGGCCAGTGCCAGGATTTTTGGCACTATAAGGTTATGCCCTACTTCCAATACTTTATAAAGGGACAGCGGTCATACAACTGTAACCCCAATTTAAATGATTTCACACAGTACCACAATCTCATTCACATTCCACCACATATAGTGCCCCTTACTCTCTTTATGACACACAGTAGTGCACTTTTTTATGTTACGTTACACAGTAGTACTCCATATACATGTATGTAACACAGTAGCGTTGCTTATACACAATGCCCACAGTGGTACTGCCCCTAACACATAATGCCCACAGCAAAAATACCTTGTGAACGCTTGAAATCATATATACGGTGTGCCAAAAAAGAAAGCTGCCGGGACAGTCTTTTCTGTTGGGATTACTGTGCAGGGCTGTGATGGAGGGGGAACTATTTCCCCCTACCATTAGAGGTGATGGTGCGGATGTACCTTTGACATCTACCACCTACCTACACATTGTTACAGACCAAGTGCAATTTTTGCAAATAATTCAGGGTGTTTATTTGGCTCCCAATTTCCGCAGGTCTGTGTGTAAAAGGGTTTAAAACAAAAACAAAGTAGTATGTGTGTAGATATATAAATGTATGTAGATATCTGTAAGTGGAATGGGATCATTGGGTTTACCTAAAGGTTGACATACTGGAAGGTCGACAGGGGTCTAGGTCGACGTGGTCTAGTTGGACAGTCAAAAGGTCGACATGGGGTTTTTCATTGTTTTTTTTTACCCGAATTTCGACACAGTCGACATGGACACAGTTTATTTGTCCATTTTTAAGCTTGCTGCACCCGCCATGTTTCGGGCATTCTCCCACCACACCCTAGTGGATGGTAGGGCATGAAATACCACCTGTAGGCTTAAAAAGCAGTGATAAACCCAATTCCGACCTTTTGACTGTTGACCGAATGCTTGTGTCGACCTAGACCCCTGTCGACATTCCAGTATGTTGACCTAGTGGTGTCAACCTAATGACTGTCGACCATATTTAGGTCGACCAACTGACCGTATCCCCTGTACGTATGGTATACATAGGTACATTATCTGTTTAATTTTATAATATATACAAAGTAACGCTGTTAATGGCTGTCTTGTAAACAGCATTAGTCTCTTGGAAATCCCGCTGTTACAATCTGTTGCTTGTAGAGTTTAGCATCTGGAGATATTAGACTAAATTAGTTTTTCAAGTACGAAGCATAGATTTTATTCTTTAGGATGCAGCAATGAATTATTTCCCTGGTTGTTTTGTTTGATGGGATTTTTTTCTCCTTTTATTTTGTATTTTTAACAAACCAAAGCTGTGAAAACCGAGCACCCACATTAATGTTTGAAGGATAACACTTTTATCCATTTCAACCTTGTGCAAGGATGTCTTACAAGTAGAGTATTTGCCAGCCAGAAGCCAGCTGATCAAACAGATGCAGTGTCAGAGGAGGCATGACAAACTGAGCAAGCAGGCAGCTGTAAGCTAGTTAACCTGCGCTTAAATGTTAATATCGTGTTTGATCAGTGGTATGTGGAGACCGCTCACAGTCTTTTCATCAGTTTCATACATTCTGAGTTCTAAGTTACAGCCTACAGATACCTGGGGCAACATTTACTGAGAATCAGGTTTGCAGGCTCTTTAACCTGGCTGGGTCGACTGCGTATATTCTCCAGACCACTCAATATCCATTGCTGAGGATATAGCTGGGCAAAAGATAAAAACAATATAAATAATGCAGATCTTGTCTCGTCCCATAACGTTGTTCATATACATTAAAATTAATGGCTGCACTCTGATTGGTTATTTTCCTACATGGGTAGATTAAATGAACCAATCAATCAGAATGATTGATTGTTTTCATGTGTGGTTTAGTAATATTCCCCCTTAGTCATATGCAAAGGAACTTTCCTTCATAGGACCTATTAGTCCTGGCTATGGGTCATTGGGTCGGCCAACTTTAGGTTGACATGCATTGGGTCGACAATGGGAAGGTCAACGGTCAAAAGGTCGACATGAGCTTTTCACATTTATCACACATTTTTCACAGTCGACATGGACACTGTCTAAGTGTACCGTGTCCACTTGCGTGCTTTGGGCACGCTGCCTCGCTGCGCTTGGCACACTATTCTGTTCTCCCATGAAGCCGCAGTGGATGGTAGGGCATGAAATACCAAAACCTGTGAAAAACATCACTTTTTGACTGTCAACCTTCCCATTGTCGACCTAATGCTTGTGTCAACCTTCAGACCCTGTTGACCTCTTTGAAGTGTTGACCTAATGCACGTCAAACTTAATAGGGCCGACTAATGACCGTAAATCTTATTCTTGTGTTAAAAAAACAATCGAACATTGAACGGTGCTATAAGCTAAGAAAATACAATTAAACCAATACAATTATGAAGGAACATACATTTACATGGTTAGTGCGGGAGCCGGCTTTAAGGAATTTAGGAGGCAGAGGGGGGTATTCAATCTCCCGCCGCTATTCCCGATGGGGAAAATAGCTGCCGGGCCCTATTCAATGCTGTCTTTCTCGACAGCATTGAACAGGGATCTCGGCAGAACGTGCCTGACTTTAGAAGCAGTTGGTCCCGTTCTGCCGCAAAAGGGCCGTGGAAGCATTGAACAGGGATCTCGGCAGAACGTGCCTGACTTTAGAAGCAGTTGGTCCCGTTCTGCCGCAAAAGGGCCGTGGATTGTCGAGCTCCCGGCCGCAGCTCGACGATCCACTGCCGTATCTCACGGCCACACCCCCTATTCGGCAGGTGGGACATTAAATCCCACCTGCCGGTTCAGTGGAGAGCCGGCCGAGAACAGGACAGTCGTTACCCTGCATTGAATACCCCTCTATATCTGTTAATGACAAGGTCCTGTAGTAGCCTTGTGTGATGTGTCTGTGGGGTGTTATGGTATTAACATTGCTTATTTAAAGATAATATTGCTTCCAGTACGCAGATACCCAGAACTGCATGAGCCATCACATCTTACACGGCTCCTATAGGACCTTGCACGTTATTAAACATGCCCCTATCCTGCCTACTCTACCCCTCCATCCATTCCCATTCGTTCCTACTTATCCTATTGTTTTTCGATCGTCCACCCACCTCCTTTTAGTCTGTTAACTCTTATGAGTAGGGCCCTCCTTCCTCACGTACTCACCCTACCTCTTTACCTCACCTGTGCTCCTGTCCTGTTCTTCCCTTCCTCTACTTCATCTTCAGTCTCCTCAACTTTGTGGCACCCAATAAATAAACAAACTACTACTACTACTACATATGTTATATAAATTTAAATGAATAATGTTGTGTAAAAAAAGATTTGTATTTTCTATATAAGGTAAACATTACAGGGCATTATGATGAATAAAAATGTTTACTTGACAATTTTCACACCAATTTTGACAAATTCACTTGGCACTCAAAGGGTTAAGGTTCACAGTGATCATGTATCAATACCATTGGCGAGCAAAGCTTAGCAAAGTTACTATAGGGATCAATGACCAGGTGGATCAGGGAAAAGATTAACATAAGTTTTTCAAGGTTTAATGTTGTCATGGACCCCTGTTTAGTGTAACGCATACTCTTGCATGGCTTGGTGCGCTCAGCACACTATTATATTCTCGATCTACAGTATGCCGACATAAATGGAGAAGAGACGTCGACAGTCACCACGTCAACATTTTGCATCAACCTTTTGTCAATGTCAACCTATTGCAAGATCGACCACTAGTGGTCGACCTATTGACTTTCAACCTAGCAACCGGAACCAGAACAGGAGCAGTTTTGCCATGGATAGTGATAAGGCTAGAACGAGAAAGAAGGACGAGGAAAGGTACTGTAGGTTTTAGTAAACAGCTCTGTGTTCTTAGGGAGCATTTAAAGCTGGGAAGATCGATAGAAAACCTGTCCAAGTTCCCAAATTGGTCCTGAACTGCGGTACATCTACTCTAGTTCTGCTTTCCTATTCCTCAATATTCCCATAGTTACATAGTAGTTAAGGCTGAATAAAGACGTACGTCCATCAAGTTCAACCTACGTTAAAGTGCATGATCTATTAGCTTTAACCCTTAAAGAGTCCCATTCTAGGATTTGTGACTGGAGCCTTAAAGCTGCAAGCGCTATCTTCAGAAACCCTTTGTGGGGCGGTGACTGACAGGACATCTCCAGCGGCTATGTCTGCTGGGGCTCAGGCAGGCTCCCCTGTATAATGGTGCCATACCCTCTCACCTACCTTGCAGTCTTTGTCACCTACTGGCAGGGTGCACAGTGCTGGACCACCTCAGAGAAGGGACTTGCTGTCACTCTGTTCTCCTTTCACACAGGAAGCACGCGGACAGACTCTCCTGGAAAGGGAGCACTGACACGAATTGGGCGCACTGGCACTCAAGAGTGTAACAGCACGCTGGAGACGCCCACTGCGGGAGAAGGGGAGCGCAATGGGACAAACAGCCTGCGGGCTGTGGTGTTGTGGGGACAGGTGCAGAGCGCACCATATTAACAAATGTAAGTCTCTCTGCACATGTTACATCTGCCCCACCTCCAGTGAACATGGATTTGTCCATTAAAGAAGGAGTTTGCTTTTGCGAGTGAACCAGAATCAGGCCCCTCATCCCAATTACATGTATTCAGCCTTGCTGAGTATGTAAGTGTGGTAAGCTTCAGGGGATGTAATCACATGGAAAGCTCATGGACATTGGTTTAGACTTAAACTTCACCGAAAATGTTTCCTGACAGCCGCAAATGATGTCATTGTGCAGCTCCTTCTAGGTTTAACAAGGGTGTTCAGCTTCTAGAAAACAGTCCTTTTGCAATATCTTTGGGGTAAACTAAACAGGCTCTGTAACAATAACTATATCATGGCCGAAGGTTTTACTGTTAAGCAGCCTTTACAGCAGTGTACAGCATTGTATTTAGCTCTTTAAGTCCAGTCCTACTGCTATTGTCTGAATGCCATAAATAAAGTGCATAAAGGCTTCGGAAATTGATAGCGTCTGAAACAGCGAAGCCACAGACCTGAAAAATACGTCCTTCTCAGAGTCTGATCTTGTTCCTTGTGATGCAGTTGCTGCTATAAGTTTAGGAACCATCTTTAAGAAACTGGTTTTCTTCTAAATATGTAATTTGTTCTGACAGTTTTACTATCTCTAATCATTTACCACGCACAGTACAATGAGGCTATCCCGACTTTCTTTTTCAATTTTAAGTAATGTAAAAGGATTTGTTTTTTTTTCCAAAAGCTAGAAGCCAGGAAATTGTAAATAAAAATTTGTGAGCCTTGACCGTTAGGCCTGGAGTTGTGCACAATACCAAGTAACCATTGCATACCTTACAGTGACAAACAGCGGTATAATCTGAAAAATAGCACAAGTGAACCGCATATGTACACAACTGAAGCCCAGTAAAGTATAAAACACAGTGGACCAGCCTGTGACCAAGACACAATTACTACCTTGGTGAGATATCATGCTAGTCCTGGTCTAAAAATAATGCACCACACAATGATTTCACCAGCTTATCACTCCATAGGAAGATTCCTTGCTTGTCCTCTTGTGAACTTCCAACAGAAAATTTCATGTGCCCCTCCCCTGTAATAAGTATTTCACCCTCTCTGGAGCTCTTGCTACTAAAGAGAGTCTGGTTCACCATCTGGTTCCCTTTCCAGGAGAAAAGCCCTGGGCACCATCCTAAATTCCTGTCACTGCACGTTACCCCCCTACTCCCCCACCGCCCCGAAAACTCGTCACATATGTGTCCCTTCATAAAAATCTTGCACCCCAGCCTCTGTCCCCTGAACAGCCTTGCACAACAAAAAAGCAAAGCTAGAAGTGAAGGTTGAGTATGATATGTCAGCATGCAGAATATTATTTATCGTGATGTCATTATTGTAGCTTTCACATCACATAAAACATTTTGAAACGTTTTGAAAAACTGTAATTTTAAATGGTATTTTAAACGGGTCTAGTGTTCATAATGCAGCAGATTACCATTTAAAAATACCGTTTAAGTACCATTCACATCACCAGTCAAGCCGTTTAACCTCTGAACACGTTTCTACCCACAGCTTATTTCCTGGTTCAGGGAAGGGACACAAGACAAGGGACAGCCTATCACAGTGCTCTAACCTTTATTTTTTACTAAATACCATTTCAGTGCCATTCAGACAGCACAAAAAATGGCTCTGAATTGGCTTTAAAACGGGTAGGACTCTGCTTTTGTATCTGTTCAAAATGTCAACAGAGGACATGTCCGCATTGGGAATACTGATTGTATTATTTTAGTCTTAATCAGCTTAGCACAGCTGCACCTTAATTGCAATATCCACAATATTTTATGAGATCAGCAAACCAGCAGTACCTGCAATATGTCTAACCAGCACTTTTTATTCAATGTAGAGGAGGTACAGCACCCCTTTCCATCTGTGACTCCTCTCCATCCCTAAATTTGCCCCTCCCCTTTTCTGTCTTTATTTCTCTGCCCACCTCTCTCTCTGTCATCTGTTCCCCTCCTCCCCTTATCTTCCTTTCAACTCTGCCCCCCGTTTTTTAGAATACAATAACATCTGTTGCACAAAATGCATACTTCTCAGCTAAGCTGACAGAAATCTGTGCCGGAGGATGAATTTACACAAGATCAATATGCATAGGCCTCACTTTTATCATGTATGCAGCAGAATTCAAATGCATCTAGCCTAAGTACGCCATACAGCGGGAGATGCCTGACCTGAATGAGCAGGAAGGTCCCATACAACACTTTGGGGCATCTTTATGTGCATCTTGCTCGCATTGCAATGAGATTATGACGCACAAAAAGACTCTACTTTATTCATTTGATATGCCACTTGTGTATTGTGTGCCTGACTGAGTCTGTATACAGATCTGAACAAGCTGCAGCTACTACATTGTAAAGCCTTATACACTAGAAGATAAAGTGAAGATATCCTTCAGAAAGCCCTTTCTGAAAGATATCTTTAACTTTATCTTCTAGTGTGTTCACTGAATGTTGTTAACGATGCATGCTCCCATGCACTGTTCACGACTGTGTCCTGCATGTTCAGACAAGGGAGATCCACATTAACGGCGGCCATACTGCAGCTTCAGCTTGGCCCTTGCCCCCCCCCCCCCCCTGCCGTCGTCGCTGGCTTCTGAGCAGGATATCCCAGGGTGCCAGGCGGCTGGAGGATTTTAGTCATGTAAAAATAAGTGGTAAAATGACTAGACCCGACCAAAGTGCAGATCGTGGTTTGAAAAGTGCCTAATTGGGTCGCTTTACACTATTTTCTGCTTGCCAGCTTGGGGGCTGTGAGCAAATATGTCAGTACCATGCCTCTAACTGTGCGGAGTTTGTATATTCTCCCCGTACTTGCGTGGGTTTCCTCCGGGTACTTCGGTTTCCTCCCACAATCCAAAAATATACTGGTAGGTCAATTGGCTTCCAAAAAAATGAACCCTTGAATGTCCGTGTGTGCATGTAGATGTGGTCGGGAATATAGATTGTAAGCTCCACTGGGGCAGGGACTGATGTGAATGTTCAAATATTCTCTGTAAAGTGCTGCGGAATATGTTTGCGCTGTATAAGAAACTGTTAATAAATAAATACATAAATTGCCTGATCGAGTGCCGTCTAGTCACTTGTGTGTAAATAGCTGGATTCCCACCAGAGACCTGTAAAAAAGTCCCTAATTATCAAATTAATCTTACAGTAGTTGCATTGCATTGCAACTAAAATCCATTTTTCTACAAAAAATGACTCTCATGCAACCTAACAACAGGGGTTGTTTGACAGCAGCAAAGATGGAGGACGACATAGCTGTATAGTGTTGTGTGAGGCCCCCAAAAAAAGATACAATCTCATTTTTACCTTTTTGTCTGTTTGCATTTTTGTGTCGACCTAGACCCTGTCGTCCCTGAATACAGTAACCATGTTGCACGCTCCTGCCTTTCATTTTTACTCTGGACAGTGCAGATGTGGGTTTTTTTCATATCATACCCATAGAAAAGGTTAGTCCTCTCAGTCTGTCCTCTGTTATAGCAAAGAGGTTCATTTTGCAATTCCTTTAAACATTCCCTTCAATAAAAAAATAAATGTACAGCCCCCTATGGAGACAGCCTGAATTCTCAGTAGAAAACACTGAATAGGTATTTGCGGATACTGAAAAGGAAAGCCATGTCTTGTAACCATGTCTTTGCGAACCCCAGGCAGTATATTTCAAGGTAAGACATTAAAGATAAAACCTCTTTTGAAATTGCCATCTAATACATCGTGCACCATCAAAATAGGAGTTTCAAAGAAAGAAAGTAAAGAAATAAAAGTTTAATTTTCTTCATCTAAGTTAGCAATGATTTCCAGACGTTGGCAATTCCATGCAAAAAAAAACAGTGCACACATTCATGTTCTCAGCTGTTCGGAAAGAATGAAGTATCACTTTTTGATTTATTTTTCAGTGTTTAACCCCTTCAACACTGAGCGGCGGATTCAAATGATTGCACGGCGGGAGCCACTAGAGTGCGCCCAACAGAGCTATTCACTTTAGACAGGAGTTCGGCCACGATGAAGCATTTTAATTGCTCCTGAGTTTCATGTCCCTGTTCTGACCAGGTTTTAGGTTGATCAAATACCAACAGCATTAGGAGACCTTTTTTCTGTATAATCAATATTTATTTGCAGTGATAAATGTGCCAAAATTGTAACATCAAAAATAAATCAATAAATGGAAGCTTAAGCCCCAAGACGTGCGGGACTGCGCATCTCCATCGCTGTGGGGTGTACACACGGAGCGATTTGTGCTTAACTTCTAAGCAATCTAGACACAACTCCAAAGAGCTGGTTACTATTAAACTGCATTAATACATCTGCTCTGACAAAATAAAATGCCAACAGGAATAGGGCTGCCATTTTAATGTTCCTGCAAGCTGTAAATAAAGACTTGGTAGCGGGTCCTCATTAAGAACTCAGTGAATATGAATTCACATTATAAACGCCTTATGCACAGTGTAAATGTAATTGTAACAGAAGTACTGATACAAGAGTGTGAGTCTTTTAATATAGAATAGAAAACAAAACTAATTTACAAGTAGAATTCTTTGTAAATGATAAATCCCGCCACATTTTCTGGAGTCCTGGTTGGGTCATAGTCGCACCGCTGCACTGTCTCATTCTCATATATTAGTGTACACAGGAAAAGCTAATGGATTCCTTAGGTGTTTGTTCTGGCACAGATCCCTGCATCTTTCTTATTATTGCTTCCTGTCAGTCTTGATTTCTACAGTATGTAGCCAATTTTAATGTATCGCTGAAATGTCACCCTTTGTCTTCTTTAACCTTGAGAAGATTGGTTTCTTTTTGCCATCCCAATGAACATTTGACGACAGGATCTCACATGACTGCATCTCGCATAAAGAGCAGCCTGAACGGTAGTCATTAACCACGCTCCACTTATCCACAAACCGGTTCATATTTTGCATTTGTTTGTCTAAATGTATCACTTGTCAAATGTCTGCTAATTGTAATGGAATTAATACCTTTCTTATAGAACGTTTAATATTATAGCAAGCTTTAATGCTATTTTGTCTCCTAGAACACCACTTTGCAATAATTGTGTGTTTTAGCCTTAAATAGTCTGTCATACGTTGTAAACGACAATAGTCTGTGATTTTGGGAGGTTAGGTTTTTAAGTCTTTTTTTTTTTTTTTTTTTTACGGTTCAAAAGGTCAAATAGGTCAAAAGTTTACATTTGGACTCTGTATTTATAGTTCTAGTACTTTTGTTGCAGCCGCTACTGAGAAATTCTGCTAATGCTGCAGCCAATGGGCTGTCTGTTGAAACGCCCACCAGCTTCAGCCGTAATCTGCAGTGGCATGCAAAAAAGTTGCAACATGCAGCGGATGTCCGTTGCACCTTTAGGCTTCTGAGCAGCAATTGGTAAATTGGTGTAACAGAAACGTCCGGTGGTGGTGTGGGAGGGGCGAGTGCAGGGGTGCAGTATGTTGGTGTGGGTGAGTGAGGGGCGAGGGTGCTGCATTTGGGTGGGGGACCGATGGTGGTGTGGTTGGGGAGGTATGGGTGTGTGAGTACTGCGGGAGGGTGATGGGCGGGTGCAGTGTTGGTCCGGCTGGGTGCGGGGGTACTGCGGGTTGAGGAGGTCCGGGTGTGCCGTGGGTGGGTGCATTAGTACTGCGGGTGCGGGATGCCGCAGGTGGGGGAGGGTGTCTGGTAGTGCTGTGTGTGTGTGTGTGTGTGTGGGGGGGTGGTGAAGTTGCGGGGCTGCTGTGGAGGGGATGGGGGTGTGTGTCCTGTCTTGTCCTGTGGGTGGGTACGGGTGATCAGCGCATGAGTGTACTTCATGCACAGTAGGTGCGGTTGCGGGGGTGCCATGGTATTGCGGGTTGGGGTGGAGCGGGTGTGTATAGGGGTGGGGGAGTGGCGGGTGCAGGGTTACTACAGTTGTCTTTGGCCAAAAACTACCACAATTGTATAAATGCCTCCTGCATGCCCGTGCGACCACTGCTGCATCCAAAGACGCAGCATTGGATAATTTAGGTTATGCAGACCGGCTGCTGCAGCTCTGTGGCAGTGGTCAGAATTCGCTGCCAGATGATGGAGACCCTAGCCTTGGCACGATCTCAAAATTGCTTTGTGAAACGCAGGTCATTGTTGTTGTTTTCTACCAGCCCCCAACCGGCTGCAAACTTTCAATCACAAGACGTCTGCCTCCTCTATATGCATGTAAGGACATAGGTAGGGATGCCAATCCTGGGAGCATTTTTCAATCCCGGGATTGGCATCCCGAGTTCGCAGGCGCGTCCCAGTACCCACCCCCACACCAGCCGACCCGCACATTTACTTACATTGGCGGGTGGCTGGGAGTTGAGTGGGTTTGGAGGTGCACGGTGCCTTCGGGTGCGTGCACCTCTTCCTTAGCTGCCGGAGAAGAGAGGCAGGCAGGAGAAGGGCCATGTAGGCGGGCAGGAGAAGGGGTGGCCTGTGCAGCGTGACTCTCACGCTGCGCAGGCCGTACGCCGAGTTCGGGAACAGCTGGGCAGTGTCTGAGTGAGTGCTCAGACGCTACCCAGCATTAGAAGGTTTCTGTCCTCCACAGAAGGTTTCTGTCCTCCCTGCGCAGTCTAATCATGAAATCCCAGGATTTTTGGGGCCATATCCGGGGATCCCGGCGATCCCGGCATTGGCCACCCTAGACGTAGGACCTAAACTGCATATCTGCCCTACAGGTCATGTGCATGCGTGAAAAAAGCAACAACAACCAAATTTAAAACTTTCCCCCATTTGTGTGGAACAACCTATGTGAAGATCATATTTACTTTTCACTATTAATTTCCTCTTTGTATAACTGCAGTGACGGCAGAGGAACTATGGAAAGGAATGTTGGCTGAGACTGGTGTTGGCTCTCGGAAGGGAAGAGGTAAAAGAACCAAGAAGAGGATTAAAAAGAATCTCAACTTTGGACAGTATATTGGAGAAGGCAAGTTGTTTTTAATGATGTCTTTTATTTGTGATTACAATTGTTTTCCTTTATTTCTTGCTCTTTGTTGATCCTGAAGCACTCCTTCACCATTAAGGTAATATATGGTTCTCTGTCCTTTAGGGAAATCTGGATTTCTCTGGCCAGGTTTGAATGCACCTTTAATGGCAAGTGGGAAACCATCAACTATAGCACAAAGGGACAAACAACAGATGGAAATCATACAAGCAAAAATAATTGAGGATAGAGACAATATGGACAAGAAAAGAAAGACCAGAATTAAGAGAGAGAGAGGTTGGACTGGTAGAAGCTGGGGAGGCATTAGCATTGGACATCCAGACCCAGGTCCTAATGGAGGTAAGAAAGCCATGCACTGTATATTTGTGAGTCTGGATAGACAGTTACACATTGCACGCAGTATCAAAAAAGGTTCAGGGTAATGAAAATAATTACCCTTCTCGACTAGATATGATTGGTAACCTGCACACTAAGTGATGGATGCGGTCATTTGGTCTATAGCATGGTGGTCGACAGTCATTGGGAAAAGGACGACATGGGTCTAGGTTGACAGGGTTCTAAGTCGAAAGGTCATTAGTTCGACAGTGTCTAGGTCGACAGTCAAAAGGTCGACATGGGGTTTGTCACTGTTTTTTGAGCCGACGTGCCAACAGGTGGTATTTCATGCCCTACCATCCACTAGGGCGTGGTGGGAGAATAAAATAGTGTGCCCGAAACGTGAGCGATGCGAGGGGATGTGGTGCACTTTAAACTGTGTCCATGTCGACTGTGCTGACATTCGGGTGAAAAAACAGTGAAAAACCCCATGTCCACCTTTTGACTGTCGGCCTAGACACTGTCGACCTAATGACGTGTTGAACTAATGACCTTTCGACCTAGAACCATGTCGATCTTTTCCCATGTCGACCTAATGGTGGCAACCTAATGACTGTTGACCATCATGCTGTAGACCAAATGATCCCAACCCCCAAGTGAATAGCCAAAAATCTCTACATAGTATAAAATGTTCCTGGTATATTTCTGTTTCTAAACTTGATAACCACTTGATGGACTTAATGTGGTTTGCGCATTTAAAGCATTTGTAACAGCAAGGCTTAGGTGTATGAAACATTATTCTTTGACAAAATGGAGCCAAGCAATGAAGATTTCAGTGAAGCAAGTCAAAGAAATATTACCCTCCAGTAGAATAGGTACGGAAATCAAAAGGTGACGGAAAAACCAGCAGAGGACTGGATAGGGGGTGATCAGAGGCGTATACATGTCCTAATGGTGTGAGAGTATTCATGGCGATTAGTTCAAATGACTAATGTCATTTACAGGTAAATCTATGGTTAAAATAGCAAATCAATATAAATCGAAAATTGCTCCCTTCTGAAGCCAGGGCAGGATGCAAGTGTATTTATAAACCATCGCCGTCAGCATTTCGTAACAGCGATGGCAGAATATTTCTCATTATGACTGGATTATATGGATATATGTGGCCAGTGCCAGATTAAGCCTTCGGGGGGCCCGGGGCACTTTAGACAGTGGGGCCCCCTTGCACTTGTCATTACAGGCCACAAACTGCATGGGAGAATATTACACTGTCAAAACAGTAAAGTAAAGATATATATATATATATATATATATATATATATATATATATATATATGTGTGTTTGTCCCTCTGCTCCACCAATCAGAGCTCAGCACAAACGTCTCAGCCTCTGCCCTCATGTGCAAAGTGTCATGGGACTTAGTCAAGTCCCAGTAATGCACTGCACACTTGTGCAATCAGTGGGGCAGATGTATTAAGCCTGGAGAAGAGATAAACTGGAGATAAAGTGGAGATAACTTGGAAGAGTTAACGCACCAGCCAATCAGCTGTGTTTGAAATATGACAGTTGGGATCTGATTGGCTGGTGCGTTATCTCCTTCCACTTTATCTCCAGTTTATCTCTTCACCAGGCTTAATACATCTGCCCCAGTGTGCCTTGGCTCCTGATGCTCAGCACCATTAATCATTGTCACATTGGCAGATAGGTGAAGCTGCAGCACTACCCCACTCCCATTCACAAAATCTTTATTTTTTTTTAAATACATGCCAAGCACAGGGGCCCCTAGCTAGAGGGGGGCCAGGGGGTACTGACCCCTTGTGCCCCCATTAAAATCCGGCCCTGTATGTGGCTAAATCAGAGGTTCCCATATGTAGTCCTCAAGGCACATTAACAATCCAGGCTTTAAGTGTATTCCTGCTTGGCCACAGGTGATGTAATTTGTACCTCAGTCAATTTGATTTAACCATGGATATAATTAAAACTGGATTGCTTGTTTAACATTTTTGGTTTTGAATAGTCATTTGGTGTGCAGGCTACCGACCATCTCAGGTCTGTATTGGTTATATAGCTGTAGCAAATAGAGACGGCACTCCATTGTTTTAATCTGTCAACAGCAATGGCTTCTTATACCAACATTTCAGAATAATTTTCTATTCTTTTATTGGGATAACAAGTTTACCAAATAAACTTCCCTTTTATGTGCCATGACCATATGGGAAATGCCATCTGCCCTGGCACTTCAAAGTCAGTGTAATAATTATTTACATTTTGTGTATCCATGTAGCCCATTGGTTCCCAACCTGGGGTACTAGTACCCCTGGGGGACTCTACAGATCAGTTGGGGCACTTGAAAAAAAATATTTGTAATGGGGGAAGAAGAAGTCTCCCGATGGCGGAAGAAGTCTTCCATTGCCATGGAGTCGAACCGCGTTGCGTCACATGCAGTTCATCTGCAGCATCTCCTCATGCTTTTGCCCAACCGGCAATCCACTGGGAGGTAACTGCGCTGCACTCAGACCTCAGCGATCATCTGCCCTGCGCTGACATGGGTGGAGGATACAGCTGCATTAGCGGGAATTCTGGAGACGGTACACAGCCAGCAGCCAGACATAACGGGACCAGATTCCTGACCGCAAACTACTCCTCCTTCATATAAGGATACGCATAACGCTCACTTACACTCCACTTGTAATTACTGTGGATATTTCAATTAAGAGGCAGGGGTACTCCTAAATGAAAAGCCTAATCAAGGGGTACGGGAGTGAAAAAAAGGTTGGGAACCACTGATCTAGCCTGTAGACTGAGCGGCCTCATTGATTGGTTGTAGAAGTTTGTATTGGTTTTGATAGAGTTCTACACATAATAGTCTGATATCAAAGGTTAGGGAACCTTTTGAAGTCTTGATTACGGAGATTTTTATTTGAGACTTAGTTTTAAATTTAAAAGCAATAAATCCATCTGGTTTATATTCATTTTTGTAACAGTCTTATAGTATTGTCACTTCATTTTGCAGTATATTTGGTTCTGACGTGTTTTATGTTGAGGCGCTAGATGTATTGTTTCATTTCGTTGTTTTCTCAAGATATTCCTACTGAATGGTTTTCCAAAAGTATCACAGCAGAGATACCTGATGTACAGTAGATCAATGGCAAAATATTCAGTTATGATATTGTGGATTTGTAACTAAGGAGGCCAATTCCGGGATTGGTCGGATCCTGGGCTTTAGGCCTAAAAATGGCAGGTTTTGAATCCCGGGATTGAGCCTTCCAGTCCTGGGGTTGCGTAATTAGACAATTGAGGCCCCTACACAAACACTATGATATGCGCCGGGCTTTATAGCCTGGTGCTTCATAAATTGACTCCTAAGACTTTATTCTGTTCTGGGACTCACCATTGCAGATGTTTCAGGAGCCTCTCAGGATTTTTGAAGAAAGGGTACATCTTGGCTCTGATTAAGTTGAAAAATTGCTAAATTAGATATGTGATTGTGTCATTCCACTTGAGAGTAATGACAGTAATAGTCAAGTCAGAGATTTGTGTAGTAGTTTTCTGGAGATAAAATGGTCTTTTTGTCAATTTAATAATTTTTCTTTTCTTCATTTGTTGAATAGGGTTCTCAAAGACATAATCTTTTTCCAGCACAGATAAGCCTCAACTTTTTTTTTTTTAAAGTTTATATGTAATGGACTGAATGGATGACCTTTTTTTCATTTCAGACCAATCTACAGAGGTTTCAGTTCCTTGGCACAAGTTTTTATTTAGTGTAGAAGCACTAACGCCAGTAGGGGCAGCGGGCAGCCTGCACCTCCCAGACCCCTGTAGTGCTGGAAATGGGGGATCAAGAGGCAAGACCTTGTGTCTACCAATAAGGTTACTCCAGTCCAGTAAGGCCACACCCCTTTTCCTCTGTGCGCACCTGGTGTCAGGGAGCCTAGTGACACCTCTGGGTGTACTCCATTATTCAATTATCATTTGGTATGCAATGTAGAAAAAAAAAATGAAAAAAAAAAACAAAAAACTGGTATTTGTGGCCAAATAAATGTGTTTATCATTATGGAAATTTGGAAAGAGAAATATATTTTTGGTTATCCAACAGTGAATTATGAAGGCAATACAAAAAAAATAACAAGGGTGGATATTATAATTGGTAAACTAAGCCAAATAGAAGTTGTTCTTGGAATATGCTCAATGTGGGAAATGCATTTAAAACCTGTTGGCGTCAAGCAATTTGGCATATTTAAAAAAAAAAATCTGTATTTGTGCTGCTCAACCTGATGAAGTGAGAACAGCTTGTCTTGAAAAAATTAATTTCAGTTAAAAAAAAATATTTACAGTACCAGAAAAAACGTACTACAGTCCGTTATTTTGATGAGATTATAATACTTCCAGCCTAATATTTGTTTCCATGATTGAAGTAGATTATCAAATAATGCTACAGTTTAAAAAACACACTTCAGCTTCAGATTTGAAATTTCTACAATTTTTTTTTCGCTTTGTGCAAAGGTGTTTTTAAAAGGTAAATCTATCATGTATAATCTCATTCTTATTTCCTGCCAATCCACTACTTGCCACCTCTATCCCATCATAAATTGTAAGATGGCAGGGCTGGCAGAACCATGGCCAAACATTGAGGTTTTTATTAAGGATTCTGCACCTAAAGGGCATCTCAGCAGCTGACATTCATTGTCAACTTGATGAGGTATGGCGGTTAGCGTCATGTCATGGAAACAAGGTTTGGGTTTGGTGGACATGCTTAGCTGTCCAGATCGATGCTCATCATTAACATCTATCCTGCCTTTATGAAAGGTGGTGCACCAAACCCATACCTCTTTCTGTGAACTGATCTTATCACTGCTGCTGATGTGATGGATATGAGATGCAGTGTAATGGTTGTGAGGTGGAAGAACATTAAACACATGACGGGTGTTTTTGCCTTACTTGTGGAACCACCGTCATAGTAAATTTACAAAAACATTTGTTGCAATCTCTAATACAGTAGCAAGACTTTTATAAATCCGTGCACAATTCCTTATGTTGGCGGCACTCATTTCTAAATAAATGCTCAGAGGGTCATCAATTCATTTATTGAAGTTTCGAAGCTTTATTATATATGCTTCTTCATCAGGATGTCCTGATGAAGAAGCATATATAATAAAGCTTCGAAACGTCGATTAATGAATTGATGACCCTCTGAGCATTTATTTGGAAGTGAGTGCCGCCAACATAAGGATTTGTTGTATGGGGACCTGAGTTTGGGTACCTGCGGATGGCACCCCACATTCAAACCATTTGAGGAGTGTGGTTCCTGTGGCGTCTGCAGTGATTCATGCTGCTGAGGACTTCATGGTTCCAGAGGAGCGGTTTGCCGTGGGTAACGTGCTTTATCATGTGGTAATCAGTCCACAGTGTTTTTATTTATGGTACGAGCATTTTTGTTTATACCCGGAGTGTTTTATTGTCCTTCATTAAATACTCATTTACCTGCACTATGAGGCGCACCTCTCTCTCCTGTTTATTCTAGATATATATATATATATATACAGTATATATATATCCCAAAGTATAAAGCAGCACTCTCAAAATTCATCAACATTAGTGCTGGGGTGCCATTAGCCCAGGCCTCAAAGCTAACATCCAGGTGTGCCAAAAATGCATCCACAGTAGAAACTTTCCACATAGTGCACTCACCAGGCTCTTTATGGTTAAAACTTCATAACTTTAATTCTCCAGTTTAAAATCAAACATGATTGTC
Organism: Crinia signifera; assembly: GCF_055691185.1. Classification (NCBI taxonomy): domain Eukaryota; kingdom Metazoa; phylum Chordata; class Amphibia; order Anura; family Myobatrachidae; genus Crinia; species Crinia signifera. The sequence goes on along the minus strand of NC_139219.1, from coordinate 73,627,207 downwards.
AGTCGACGTTTCGGGTCTTAGCACAACCCTTTTTCAAAAACCTACAATCCATCTATTTTCCAGCAGCCAATATACAGAGACCCTTCAGGCTCACCTTATACAGTGCACTACTATTGCTCCCCCATGTGGGTGTTACCAGCTGAACAAATTTGCATGCATACCTGTTCTTGTGTAAATGCCGGCATCAGAGCACCAATACTGGTGTGCGATCCGCCAATACTGGGGTGCATTCCACTGGTGCGGAATCAGTATGCTTCCTGTTTCCTCCTGCGCTACTAATGCTCACACCCTGTCCAAGCAGCATGCATTCCAGCTGGCCGGGGCCTGTGCTTCACGCCCCACCTACCAATACCAATCTATGTCTCGGGGCGTCGGCTTCCTTACGTCTTGTTGACATCTGCCATGCATTCCACATGATAGAAATTAACTCCCTCCTGCGTTCCAATAGCAAATTAGCTAAATCGTTTCATTATTAAAAACATATATAGAGGCAAGTGTGCGCGAGGGCAGAGGGCAGCCCTTCGGGTCACTGTTTCCATTACTTTTATGCCAAAAACAATTTATATTAAAAAGTTAGGTGTTTTCATCCTGCCAGTGGAGAAGTAACCCACAAGGGGCACCCACCCGCTAGCGGTGTCGCACCTCATTAACCATTATGTGCATTAGAACATCCACCTAAATACCTATAAACAAATGCATAATACTAACTCAAGAACAATGAGAAAATCAAGAAAGTAATGAAAATGTGCTACTAATCAATAAAAATGAAGAAACCACTATTAATTACTACAACATGATGTCTCGTAATACAGGCCCGGCAATCCGCAAAGTCACATCAGTCATCAGTAAACATAGATAATGTTTTTTTTTTTTTTAATTCAAGCCTCTCGGCGATACAGTATCCAAACAGCGTATCCAGAAGGCTTCTTTTCTGAGAAGTGCCAGTCCTCTGTCACCTCCCCTGGGATGGGGGGGGGGGCGATCCAGTCAATCACCATATATCTAAGGCTTGGAACCTGATGCCTCTCTTTCAAGAAATGAGCTGCCACGGGTTTATCAGTATTTCCAGGTTGTTAAAGCCATTCTGATAGTATATCTAACCGAAAAAAACACACAACTGGAAACACCGCTTTAGCAGAGTATCCATCACATTTAATATATTAAAAGGATATACACACAAAACATTTAAATAATAAGCAGCCTAAAAAAAGGAATTTCTAAAAGCCTTTTATATTGAATTTAATTCCCTGCAACTTCCCCAAATAGAGTTAGTGCATACATGCAATTAGCTTTCTTTCCAACTTGGGCTTTTTAGTTCAAGGTTGATAATATTAGTGTGGTAGTCACAATGGATTAGTCCCACCTATGTGCACATGGTGTAAGTATAAATACTCAAGTGTTTCCAGAGGTGGGCAAAGACGTAGCCAGCTTCCAGACTCTGGTGGGTACCTCCGGCCACTGGTGCAGTCCAAAGTATGCGGCCTTATCAAAGTATCCCCGCCAGCTCCGATTGTTAGGCTGCTGGTAAAAGTGTCCCCGCTATCCTCCGGATCTACGCGTTTCTCCGCCTCCCAATAGGGTACTCAGCGGCTTCCTCAGGATGTGGACCACACAAAACTTCTGGCACAAAGTCATTTGGCGTGATGAGACCAAAATTTAACTTTTTGCTCACAACCATAAACGTTACATTTGGAAAGGAGTCAACAAGGCCTATGATGACAGTTACACCATTCCTACTGTGAAACACGGAGGTGGATCGCTAATGTTTTGGGGATGTGTGAGCTTCAAAGGCACTGGAAACGTGGTCAAAATTGATGGCAAGATGAATGCAGCATGTTATCAGAAAATACTGGAGTAAAGTTTGAACTCATCAGCCTGGAAGCTGCACATGGGACGAACTTCGACGTTCCAACATGACAATGATCAAAAACACATGGACAAGTCGACCTGTCATTGGCTACAGCAGAATAAAGTGCAGGTTCTGGAGTGGCCATCTCAGTCTCCTGACCTCAATATCAGTGAGCCACTCTGGGGAGATCTCAAATGTGCAGTTCATGCAAGACAGCCCAAGAATTTACAGGAACTGGAGGCTTTTTGCCAAGAAGAATGGGCAGCCTTACCAGCTGAGAAAATAAAGAGCCTCATCCACAGCTACCACAAAAGACTTCAAGCTGTCATTGTTGTTAAAGGGGGCAATACATGGTATTAAGAACTGGGGTATGTAAACTTTTGATCAGGGTCATTTGGGTAGTTTCTGTTGTCATTATGATGTAAAAAGAGTAAACACAGTTGAGTGAGTGAAAGAAAAGTTTGTGAGTTATCATTCATATTCTCTGACAAATGGGCAGAAAATCACAAATTCTGCTAGGGTATGTGAACTTATGAGCACAAGTGTGTGTGTGTGTGTGTATATGTATATTGTACTAAACCTCCAATGTGTGTTTTTGTTGGTTCTGAATTTGAAATAATTCTAATTCATAGTGTTTAGTGTCATTGAAATCCAAATAAATATTGCAGAATCTTTCCACAAGTTATTGAAAAAGAAATACAGAAATGATTCAAAAGTATTTAGACAATACTTGCCAGCAGTAAGATCCTGATTTTTCTGTTAGTCCCTCACAGACCCAAAAGAGGAGGCAGCTCTCCCTCATTGTATGGTACTCACTGTGGGAAGGAGTGGGGCTAAACCAATCCACCTTTTCATTTGGCTCCGCCCATCACAATTCAGCCCTGTGCCTTGAAGTGTCTTTTATTCAAACTGCCATGTTTGTATGGTCTTGCATGCATACTACCTTGTACAGATTGACCTCATACATGTAGCCTCTTGTGCATGTTGCTAAAAGAAGTAGAAACCCGCGCTTCCTATTTGGATAGATAATTGTAAATTGTGAGATAATTTGATTCAAAGTTTTCCTCCTTTGTAGTCCTTCGTCCAAATTCACAACCTCAAAACTAGAACATGGTGCAGATTTAAGGTTAAATGAAAAATATCTTCTTCAACGAATGTATATGTGCCCGTACCGTATTAAGGCCTTTTCCAAGGCCAAGGAATATAGCGTAGATTGGGGGTCACACTTTAAGCTCGATTTTTCCTTTTTAATCCTCCAATCTTGTGCATGTTGACCTAATGACTGACTGTCGACCTGTAGGCACTGTCTAAGAGCTAGTCCACACCCCTTTTTTGGCCAGACTGGTGGAGTAGGGTAATATTAATCCAATCAAATCATGCTCAAAGTAAATATACTTAGCTAAAAAAAAAAAAAAAATTTTAGAAAAAAATTCTGGTGGTGGTTTCCCCTGAGTATTGACCAAGGTAAACACATACTTACCATGATATTTCATGTCTTGTTTCATGTGCGTTAGCACCTATCATGAATAGTGTTTTCGGGGAAAAAAATAATTGGGTATAAATTTAAAACTTTTTTATGGCTAAAAATACAAAAATGTTTCTTTTCCCTTTTTACTACTGATCAATGAAAGGAGAGGTAGCAGTGATGCTCATGATTTAGGATTAACCATATGGGAATCAAAGACCTTCATCCAGTCATCTGAATCCCTTTCTAATCTAGTTCCTTTTCACCTGTCTAAAATAATAAGAAAACAATCCATCAAGTGCTATTTCCCTTGGATCTTCTTGCCCTTATGCTCGCTGTCCTTCCTCGTAAAAGGTCAAAATAAGAAAATATTTACTGTAGTTCTGTGATATTTAAGTTTTGCCTTTTTATGCCGTGAGTTGGTGCAAAGAGCACAGAGTCCCAGTGAGCTGATGAACCTCTACATCCGAGAGTACAGGCCGCTTTTCTTTAATGTAAAAGCTGCATTGTTCTTGCTAATCTGCTTCAAATCCACCTATGACCTCTACAAATAATCTAGTTATCAGGGGATGCAAAGGAAGAAGCCATATGTGTTTTTTATTTTATTTTTTTACATCATTACAATATCTACTACTGAACACTATATTTGCAATGACTAATGTGCTCATGGGAAAGGTTTTTTGTTAATGTTATGGTATGGGTCATTGGTCCGACCCAATTTAGGTCGACATGCATCGGGTCGACCACTGAAGGTTGACACCTGAAATAGCTCAACATGGCTAAGGTTGACAGGGTTGAAAGGTCGACATAAGCATCAGGTCAACAAGGGCAAGGTCAACATGAGATTTTCATTTTTCACACACACACACACACACCCCCCCCCCCCCCCCCCAAATGTTGACTAAGTCGACATGGACACCATCTAAGTGTACCGTGTCCACTCACATGGCTCGCAATGCTTCGGGCACACTATTTTATACGCCCACAATGCCATAGAGGATGGTAGGGTCAGGGCCACCGAGAGGTATGCCAGGCGCCGGTAATATTTGGGGGCGTGGCCTAATCGTGGGAGGCCACACAACCACCATGTGTAGAGGGGGGTGAAAAAACACTCTAAAGTCAGGGGGGTTGGGGAGGGGAGCGGTCAGTGAGACGCTCATGCTGAGCCTGCTGTCAGCACAGCACATCCCATAGTTGTGTGCTGCTGCTCGGGAGGGACAGAGGGGAGGGGGTGGTCAGACCAGGGCCCCTTCAGCAAATCTGGGCCCGGGTAATTAGTACCTGCACCCCCCCCCCTCCCTCCCCCCCCCCCTCTCGGCGACCCTGGGTATGGTATGAAATACAACCTGTCTGCTCACAAAAATGTGAAAAAGTCAGATCCACCTTGCCATTGTCGACCTTCCAACCCTTTAGACCTTAGCCAAGGCATGACCAAACTATGGCCCTCCAGCTATTTTGTCCCATCATGCCTTGCCACAGTTTTGCTATTAGGGAATGCTAAAACTATGTAGAGGCATGATGGTGTGGCATGCATGTGTAGTTCCACAACAGCTGGAGGGCCATAGTTTGGACATGCCTGCCTTAGCCACAATGACCTATTTCAGGTGTCAACCTAAGCCCTGTCAACCTTCATTGACTGACCCAATGCATGTCAACCTAAAAAAATCGAACTAGTGACCATATCTCATGTATTCTGTATATATTTTGTTCTCTAAAGCTATAGAAATAAAGTTGTGTGCATACAGAAGACTTTTTTCTCCACTGTAGCAACTGCGCCTAGAGCAGCAATGAAGATTACAAACCACAATGAGGGATAGTTCGGTCCCTCTACACAAATGATACAAAACACAAAAATGTGGTGTGATCCTCTTAGCGCTCACAGTTTTTGATACATTAAAAAAAGGGGAAGATAATAAAAAAAGTAAAAATAGGAAGACAGTAGTTACGTGTTCATATGTCTCATACGTTCCAGGTGTGGAATGTGTACCATCCGCCATTCAAGGATGATTCGTACATAAAAAGAAAAAAAGGTACATATAGCGTAATTTGCTTTTTCAAAAGTTCACAATGGGTCAGTATTTCCCAAACGGACACAAATGAGGTTCTCCTCTGTGTGAAGTTGTTATTCTTTATGGGTTCACCTCCTGTGTCAGTAGTAATGGATAGTGCTTACAATAAGCTTACATTCAAACAGGTGGTATAAAACACATCAAGGTATCTTTCAAATTCTCACTTGTATGCTTACATAATCCTCGTAGTGGATCCTCATGTAACGGTTTCTTTTTCAATAAGATCACATCCAGGCAGAAAAAAAAAAATTTAAAAATTTTTTGGGGAATTTATTTGGAATAAAATAATAAAAGGAGGGACTTGTTTGATGACCATTACAATTCAAATAGTCTCCTCCAGCATCATAAATCACCAACGCGTTTCAACAGTATCTGTCTTTGTCAAGGTGTAATGTCTATCTGCCTGGAGCTTCTACTTATACCTGAGGGCTATAGGACCACCCTTATGGGAGGTGTGGTTACACATTAACCAAAGTGGGCTGAAATTGCTTGATGGAGGCCAGTAAAAATGTATATACTGCCACATATAGGACAAACGATATGATGACAACAGCAGTGTCCAAAATATAAGCATATAATATGCCAGAAAAGGTCTAAAAAAGTTAATTAGTGGCGTGCGTTCCACGCAGGTGGAACGCACTTCACTTCCGCCGGAAGTGTGTACTGCGGTATTACATACTGATGTGAGTGTTACATGGGCTGATTTACCGCCCTCCTAGTAGAAGGAGACCGTTATCGATTAGGTCCATTTTTAGGGAGAGGTATGATGAGTAACACGGTGTGTTTGCCGTGGCATTTAGGGTTAGCGCTATAACGGAGGTATGTCGCGCTCCCGTCCACTTCCGGTTTCGGAGCGCAGCATACCTAGCCCTATGAAAACTGTGCACAGTAAAGAAGGTTCCTACTGAACAAAGGGGACTGAATGGAATGCAAATGCGTTTCAACTGAAAGGAAGTGCCCCGTTTGGAAGCATATAGATGTCACCTGTAGTGATATTACAGCATACATAATAAATCCTGCATATCTACAGTATTTAAATAGACATATGTATAATTAATTCATGAAATGCCCTGTTTGGAAGCATATCAACATAATTTGCAGCAATCTACCCGGCATACATGGCAAATCCTGCATACATGCATTATTTAAAGCGACACATACACAATTAATTCATGAAATGAAATAGGTATTTAAAATAAATACATAAATAAATAAAGTAGGGATGGAATATAGGAAGAACTTCTATACATATCTCCGAATGGTATAATTTTTTATAATTTTTTATAACTGATGTTAGGCTCTACAGGGGATTTTATTCTATAGAAATCCACATCTAGGGGAGTATATTTCTTTATGTATAATTTTATTGTATATTTTTTATTTGTTCCTATAACTGATGTCAGACTTCACAAGGGATTTCTTTTTCTCTGGAGGGTTTTCATAGGAACCATTTTAGTTTGAATCTGGAGTTCGAACTAAAATGGTTCCTATGAAAACCCTCCAGAGAAAAAGAAATCCCTTGTGAAGTCTGACATCAGTTATAGGAACAAATAAAAAATATACAATAAAATTATACATAAAGAAATATACTCCCCTAGATGTGGATTTCTATAGAATAAAATCCCCTGTAGAGCCTAACATCAGTTATAGAAAATTATAAAAAATTATACCATTCGGAGATATGTATAGAAGTTCTTCCTATATTCCATCCCTACTTTATTTATTTATGTATTTATTTTAAATACCTATTTCATTTCATGAATTAATTGTGTATGTGTCGCTTTAAATAATGCATGTATGCAGGATTTGCCATGTATGCCGGGTAGATTGCTGCAAATTATGTTGATATGCTTCCAAACAGGGCATTTCATGAATTAATTATACATATGTCTATTTAAATACTGTAGATATGCAGGATTTATTATGTATGCTGTAATATCACTACAGGTGACATCTATATGCTTCCAAACGGGGCACTTCCTTTCAGTTGAAACGCATTTGCGTTCCATTCAGTCCCCTTTGTTCAGTAGGAACCTTCTTTACTGTGCACAGTTTTCATAGGGCTAGGTATGCTGCGCTCCGAAACCGGAAGTGGACGGGAGCGCGACATACCTCCGTTATAGCGCTAACCCTAAATGCCACGGCAAACACACCGTGTTACTCATCATACCTCTCCCTAAAAATGGACCTAATCGATAACGGTCTCCTTCTACTAGGAGGGCGGTAAATCAGCCCATGTAACACTCACATCAGTATGTAATACCGCAGTACACACTTCCGGCGGAAGTGAAGTGCGTTCCACCTGCGTGGAACGCACGCCACTAATTAACTTTTTTAGACCTTTTCTGGCATATTATATGCTTATATTTTGGACACTGCTGTTGTCATCATATCGTTTGTCCTATATGTGGCAGTATATACATTTTTACTGGCCTCCATCAAGCAATTTCAGCCCACTTTGGTTAATGTGTAACCACACCTCCCATAAGGGTGGTCCTATAGCCCTCAGGTATAAGTAGAAGCTCCAGGCAGATAGACATTACACCTTGACAAAGACAGATACTGTTGAAACGCGTTGGTGATTTATGATGCTGGAGGAGACTATTTGAATTGTAATTGTCATCGAACAAGTCCCTCCTTTTATTATTTTATTCCAAATAAATTCCCAAAAAATTTTTTAACAATTTTTTTTCTGCCTGGATGTGATCTTATTGAAAAAGAAACCGTTACATGAGGATCCACTACGAGGATTATGTAAGCATACAAGTGAGAATTTGAAAGATACCTTGATGTGTTTTATACCACCTGTTTGAATGTAAGCTTATTGTAAGCACTATCCATTACTACTGACACAGGAGGTGAACCCATAAAGAATAACAACTTCACACAGAGGAGAACCTCATTTGTGTCCGTTTGGGAAATACTGACCCATTGTGAACTTTTGAAAAAGCAAATTACGCTATATGTACCTTTTTTTCTTTTTATGTACGAATCATCCTTGAATTGCAGATGGTACACATTCCACACCTGGAACGTATGAGACATATGAACACGTAACTACTGTCTTCCTATTTTTACTTTTTTTATTATCTTCCCCTTTTTTTAATGTATCAAAAACTGTGAGCGCTAAGAGGATCACACCACAAAGTTGTGTGCATGTTTTGTTTTTTTGTAATATTAGGTATTAACTTTTAAATAATCCATTTAAACTATAATAAAGAAAAGCTCTGAAAAATATAAAGCAGTCTGAAGGCATCGGACCTTCGTGTACACATCTGTTTGCCAGCTTTGGGATTTAACACAGCCGCAATTCAATCTCTGCTCCAATATTCTCAATTTAATGTCTTTCCCATTACTTTAGAAATATGCTAACTATTTTTTTTTTTCTTCTCTCATCAGAGACATATGAAGATTTCGACTGCAGAGTGATCGAGGTACTTTTTTTTTATTTTATTTTTTTATTTCTTTGCAAGTATGCCACTAATGGGAGAGCAAATTAAATGTAGCGGTGACATTCAATTCCTTACATACATCAAGTTTATGGTGGTTGGGCTGTGCTGTATGCGCAAAGTCTGCAGCAATGCACAGCAAGATAGAGCATTCTGTATGTTAATGGCTGACTTATCAGCTGAGCTACATAGATAATACCCAACCGTGGCAGCTGCTGGTGACTTTGCAAAGGGCAAAATGAAGTTGGATAAAGTTTTGAGTTATTTGTAGTAGTCTGCCACATAAAAGTTAGTTTAAGTGCCCGTTTGTGTTCAATAGCCCATGACCGCTCTTTTATATCAGAATTTTCCAGTAGTTTTGTTTTACTGACTTATACATAAAGCATGCTTATCAAATAATCTGTAATCATTGTCTCCACATAAAATGATAACTTTAGAGGGCAGATTTAGTTTCTAAAAAATGAAAAGTGGTGGTTTTAACCACAGCTACCAATCAGAGTCTGCTGTAACTACAGTTATGGCCCCATTCTTCAGATCTGATCGCAGTACAAATTTGTTCTCAAACTGGGCAAAACCATGTGCACTGCAGGTGGGCCAGATGTAACATGTGCTGAGAGAGTTATATGTGTGTGAGTTATTTTGTTTCTGTGCAGGGTAAATACTGGCTGCATTATTTTTACACTGCAATTTCAGTTTCAACACACCCCAGCCAAATTTAACTCTCTTTGCCATGTTACATCTGCCCCACCCGCAGTGCACATGGTTTTGCCCATTTTGAGAACAAATTTGTACTGCGATCAGATCTGAATAAGGCCCATGACCTTTTCTACAGTCGTGGCAATTATCCCCTCTCAGCGCACAAAGCCTTGTGAGAATCTTCTAGCATTGGGCATCTGTTTTTGACAAAAATATGTCTTAATCGCAACGCGATCTGACAAGAATGCATTCTGTGCTGATTTGTGTGAAACATGACACTGGTATATCTGTGTGCAACGGAGTCTATGCATCTGTACATAAAGTGCTACCTGCTTGTTCTCCTTCATAACTTCAAGCTCACTGAAGTCCTTAAATCCTCCTCAAACCCAAAGAAATATGAATACAATTGATTTTCAAGAATTTTCTAGCTCTTTGCAACAAATTATAAAATCTGAGATTAAATGGTATGATCTTCCCCAATAAGCAATCTGCTCAATTGCCTACCTGAACTTTTGTCACTTTTTCTCTTGATTTGATACTACAAATGAATATGAAGTATCAACACTCTTCTTTTTCTGCTACTCTTCTACTGTTCTTCTTGATCCCATAGCCTCAAAAACAAGTAAAGCTCTATTGCCCGTGCTCATCCCAACCCTAACTAAAATCTGTATTCTCTCTCTGTCTCTGTCTGTCTCTGTGTCTGTGTCTCTGTCTGTCTCTCTCTCTCTCTCTCTCTCTCTCTCTCTCTCTCTCTCTCTCTCTCATTCTCTGTCTCTCTCATTCTCTGTCTCTGTCTCTCTCATTCTCTGTCTCTCATTTTCTCTCTCTCTTTTTCTTTCACTGTTCAAGCATGCCATTCCAGAATAAAATACTCCATCTCAGACTACCATCCCATCTCTCAGCTCCCATGTCCCACCAAGAGACTTGCCTCACAGACTTTCTTAACTCACTCAAGTTTTCAGACTTATTGGACCCACTTCAGTCATGCTTTTGTTCCCAACATTCCGCAGGGACAGCACTAGCTAAAGCTGAAAATGATCTGGTCATTGCAATGCACAAAGGCCACTACTCCCTTCTTATTGCATTAGATCTCTCTGTTGCTTTTGACCACTCTTTTCTCATACAAACACTACAATCCCTGGATCTCCAGATCACAGCCTTTTCAGTGTCTGCTTCTCTGAATACACTTATTCTTCCCCACCTCTCTGTTGGAATACCGTCAGCGTTCAGTTTACGGATGCCGACTGCCTTTAGAACACTGTTTTGCATGAACATAAAAAGACATCAGGATGTCTATGCCAGAATACTGATGACCAGCATCCTGAATTGAAAGTTTGCTGGGGCAGGTTAGGATCAGGCTGTTAGTCTCAGGGAGGGGCTGGTTATGGTTAGGCTGTGGGGAGGGGAGTTAGGTTTAGGCAGCAGGGTATGTGGGTTCGGCACTAGCGGGGAGGGTTAGTTACATAGTTACATAGTAGGTAAGGCTGAAAAAAGACTTGCGTCCATCTAGTTCAACCTGGTATAGATATCCATTGCTGATTTGGTAGGTTCTGGTATTTTACAGACAAATTATATTTCTTATTTGTACCCATGGATGTTTTTCTCCAGTAAATGTTTGTCCAACTTTGCCTTGAACGCATTTAATGAGCCAGCCGTTACCACCTCTCTGGGAAGAGAGTTCCAGAGTTTGACTGTTCTGACCGCAAAGAAATTCTTTCTACTAGCTGAATGAAATCTTTTTTCTTCTAATCTATACTCATGCCCTCGTGTCCTAGATTCCTTTCTAGTAGAAAAGAGGGTGTGTGACAGTTCCTTATATTGGCCCTTGATATACTTGTACATGTTGAGCATGTCCCCCCTTAAACGTCTCTTTTCTAATGTAAATAGTCCCAAATTGCTTAATCTCTCCCCGTAGCTTAAATTCTCCATTCCCCTAATAAGCTTTGTTGCTCGCCTTTGGACTTTTTCTAATTCTATGATGTCCTTTTTATAGTGTGGGGCCCAGAACTGTACTCCGTACTCTAGGTGAGGTCTCACCAATGCTTTATATAGTGGCATAATTACCCTTGAGTCCCTAGTTTCCATTCCCCTCTTAATACATGCCAGAATTTTGTTGGCCTTTTAGGGTCAGGTTGTGCGTGGGTGGGGGGATTTGTGACAGGCTGCAAGCAGGAAGGGGGAGGGGTGGTTACTTACGGAGCCCCTTTAGGTATTCTCCATATCGGGAGCCAGTCTTTTGACCACCGGGATATTGTATTCCATACTTTCCTACCTGACCCTCTCCATGCGGGAGAAAATGCTCTGTTCCTGGACTTCCCTGGTAATGTATGATTGCCATCACCTGTGGTGAGCTAGGTAATTGATAAGAAAGGAGTTTCACCACAGGTGATGGCACTCATACATTACCAGGGAAGTCCAGGAGCAGAGCATTTTCTCCCACATGGAGAGGGTCAGGTAGGCAAGTATGTTGTATTCTCTATCCTCCCCAGATTTTTCACCATCTATATTGGTCCATGTCACTGAATACCTTTATGCCATTTCCTTTTTGATGTCATCTCGCAAACTCAAAATGAACATTTCTAAAACCGAATTAATTATATTTCCCCCGACCAATAGTAGTTATCAACCTGATATCTCTATCACTGTTGAGACCTCAACATTCTTTGTTACGTCTGCATCTCTCATCCGCACTCATTATTCGCTCCCATTAACAATTGCAATAAGTTCTTCAGGCTGCACCCACTCTGGAACGATCTCCCACTTACACTGACTGTGCCATTCTCTCCCTCATATTCATACATTTCCCCATAATAGCTGTGCTTACAAAATTCTAGGTTTGTTATATAACAAAAGAACATTTACACAGCAGTTTTATTTGCTGGTATTTTAAAAAATTATCCTTGTTCTATTCACAGCTGTACAGATAATGCTAGGCAAAATATTTTCCTACTGACATAATTATTTTGTGTTTTTTTGGCTTTCATGTGCATTGCATTGTCAAATTGAAGGTTGCGGCTGCATTCAGTATGTGAAAACCTGCAGGAGTTACTAAGTGCTTATTCTGTCTGTCTTCAAGTACTGTAGATGAAAATGGATTGCCATTTTAAAGTGGAGAATGTACAGTATATTTATTTGTGCGTTTCAACATGGGAAAACTGATTTTATCTAAAAGACTGTAAATGTCATGCTTTCAAGTCCCCAATCCTCCAGCCTTCCTTCTCACCTAGGGATAGATACAGTATATTATTAGGTGTTATCGTACCTGTTATGTACTCTGATGCGGCGTGTCCCTCATGTAAGAAACCGTGAATATTGGCAAATGCTAGGGGAGCTATGCACCCCCGTCATTATTGGCACTATTGGAGGCCTTTATTGAAATAACTTCATTAACATGTAGGTTACACATAACACAAAAAAAAGAATTCTAAAAGGATGTGTGATGTTCAACACATGTAAGTGCCCAAATTAGGGGGGAACAGACGTGGCGTAATGTGAGCACCCAATATGACAAACAAAGCGAATTTCTATGAAGAACTTGCTTAGTGTGGATAGAAGGCATATATAATCTATACATATGTCTACTGCAGGGGTGGGCAATAAGTGGTCCTAATTTTGCTATTTGGCCATGCTGAAACTGATGCAATGCATGCTGGGATGTGTAGTTCTTCAACAGTTGGAGGTCCACTAATTGCCCATCCCCGGTCTAGTGTCTGTGTTTCGCCGAAACTCTGCCATCTGTTGGCAGCAAGTAAAACTACATCTCCTTCTCTCTCGCTCTCTCTCACACACTCTCACACACACACACACACACACACACACAAAGGCAACTAGTTTTCAAAGCTTTTGCTTTGAGTGGGCTTACTATTGTGTGTGTGTGTGTGTGTGTGTGTGTTTGTGTATGTATGTATATGTTTATACAAAAAGATCAAATAATGAAGCAAAGTCTGATATTTAGGCGCTATTCAATGTGTGACGATATTTCCGACAGGTGGTCTGTAGACCTAGACATTGTCAACCCATTACCATAGAATCGGAGGGGGTGGGGGGTTTGGCTGGGTGGTTAACCTGTCAGAGAGAGGGGTTCCCTGTACCAGATGCCACCAGCCCTTTTTTGACCTTGTAGTTGGCAAGTATCCCAGCCACAAACTCTTTCTGATTAACCAAATCAGAAATAGGTTGCGATAATTGGCATCAACAAGTCCCCTCTATCTGCATGTTCAGTACCATGCTGATGCTGGCCTGTTTGCTGTGGAGGAGGCTCCAGCTTGTCTGGGTCTGTTGTGCTTACAACTATGGGGCTAATTTTATTTATACACTATGACGTATCACATGCGTTACCATTCACTGGCCGGGGATATGATAAATCCTTGTTACACTACTGACAATCTCCGGACCCGATTAGAAGCGCACGGGAATATAATCAGAAGTAAAATACATATAATTTGACTCTTCACACAAATTATTAGTCTGATGCGTCAAAATCTTGCGAAAAGGGCCCAAATCACACTAGTGTATGGGAACCTTTAGTGATTTCTATTTGTCATATGTTTGATCTGCGGTTCCTGAATAATAGAAAATGCAGTTCCTGTTCTGTGACGTCATGTAAAATATCAGAACGATGTGGTGCCATACCATTTATAAAAGTAAATAAAACATTGCTTCATATTGAAATGGTTTGTATGTCCCCTCCAGAGGATATCCTACAAAGTATGTGGCCCTAAATGCACCATATAAGCCATTGTATTCATTAATAACTCTATCAATCCTTCATGGCAGTTCCCCCTGGGAAGGAATCTCGGAACGGCTCACATCCAGTATTTGCTTTTCATGTGTGTGCTAATATTGCAGAATTGGTGGTCAGAGCACACCTCTGGATGAAGATGATTTATTCAAATTTTGTCTTTCCTGATGCTGTATCTTTAACCTTGAATCCTGGCCTAGCCTCCATTCTCCCGGTCTCCCCCTGCATAATTGAAGATGGAATCATAATGTTATAATGACACAGAACAGAAGCTATGGTTTCCTGTAAATGCTGCTGATCAGCAGCGTCTTCTGTCATAATAAGATAAGCATGCCAATGTAAAAAGTACAGATGTAATATTTTTGTGATAATAATGCCAGTAATACCTTCAAACAGCTTTAAGCATGCATACACTATGCACCCTATAGGTTTGGGGGAGGGGGGTTGGCGACTGTTAATATTAAAAGCCTACCGTATGTCTATTATTCCTCTCTTCTGGATGGCACACTTTTGCAATCTGTCCACAAAATGATGGGATTCTTTTGTACATCAAACTAGGGAACTGTTAGAATTTAAGATCTCAATTAATTGGAATATTGACTTCAAAAGAAATGCAAATGTTCCTTGCCTCTGTGTTAGGAAATGCCTGGCTCTGCGAAGCAGAAAGAATACACATTCTTATCTGATATTGTACTCCTAGATATAAATTTCCAAGGTGAATGTAAATGGTTTTATTACATTAATGTATTTCCTGTTTAAAAATGGCTATCTTATATAGAGTATAAGAATTATGAGTATTATGTATTTGTAAAATCCATCAAGGAATACCTTCATCATGTCACCTGAATTAAAAATATAGAGGTTTAAAATGTTTTTTTTTTTTTTAAAGTGCCTTTCTGGAGGTCATGGAACACTAACTTAGCAAATAATATACATTTTATTTAGCAATGGGTGAATAAGTATTCCTTTGTAATACACAAACTAACTAACTCTTGTCCTTGCAGTTATACATTGACAGTTGTAGTAATTGGACACAAATGACATCAATGTTCATCTGGGATGCGGTCCTTAGGTCGCCACAACACTCCTTAGGTCGATAGGGTCCTTAGGTCGACCAGCGGGAGATCAACACTGTTTTTTTTTTTTTTTTCCACTGTGGTTCCAGAACAGGCTGTAGTTCATGCCCTACCATCCACTAGGGCATGGAGGGAGAATAGAATAGTGTGCCGAGTGCAGCGAGCGATGCGAGGGGATGCCGTACACTTAGACAGTTTCCAGAACTAGATGTCTAGATCCTAGATGCCTAAAAAAAATAAAAGTATGTATCAACCTTCTGCGTTGTTGACCTAAGGACCCTGTCGACCTTCCGGTGTCAACCTAAGGAGTGTCGACCTTTCTTGGGTCGACTGAATGAGCCATACCCTTTCATCTACGATGATTATATTTGTCAATTCCCCGGGGAGTGGTGTGAGGCTCCGTCAGAAGGGGATGCGTGTGCGTCTCATGTGCGCGCATCCTCTTCCGGCGGTTGGCAGGGGCTGGATGACGCCGGCTACATCTGTAATGGTCAAAAGGTCGACGCAAGCGAAATATTAATATGAGATTTTGGGGGATTTTTTTTGTTATTTATTTTACATATTTATACTGACCATCCACATGGACTTCGATTTAGAAATGGTGCTGAGCGCAGTGGTAGGCACCTGGCACAAAGCATGGCACACTTATTGGGTTCCATATGTGTGGAAACATAAAAGTGAAAAAAAATGTGTCAACCTTTTGTCACCGTCAACCTTGTGCATGTTGACCTTTCGGTGTCAACCTAGACATTGTTGACCTAATGTACCATGCTCATTGAGTTAAGACATAATGGGGGGTATTCAATCCTGGCCACTATTTACGCCGGGCTGAAATGGAGGCAAATCTTTATTGTCGGGAACGGCCGCTGGATTGTTGAATCCGTAGCCGGTTTCCGACCTGGCCCACGTTGAATATATGGCATTCAACCTAATAATGTCAGAAACTGGATTGAATCCCCCCCCCCACCACCACCACCCCTTTGTCGAATAATGAAATTGCTGAATAAGAAAAAACACTGCTTCCGTCCTTCTTCTTTTAAATGGTTATCATCCTACTGAATGTACATAAACTTATTCGATATTACCCGATTCCAAAATGGGCAATGGGCAAATCACATTTGTTTTAGATCCGATCTGATGAGGGTTCCCGTGTGCATTGGATCAAAGCCCCTAGTTCGCAAGTGATGCACGTAGGATCTGTCAGATCGGACAGCCCCCGGTAGCACTTGCTCATGCCAAAGGACAGCAAGGGGGATCAGCTGCAACTTGAGAAGTATCAGTAATGCATGTGGGGCTTTTCATGCCTCGCACATATCTGTAATCATTTTCCTTTCTGTATTTTGTCCATTAAATTCTGTACAGTACAATGTGCTTTGACAGCATATTTTCTATCAAACTGCTAAGAATATAGGTTATCCAGTGTAGAATGGTACTGTAGTTATCAAATATGGGGCCATTAAATTCAAGTTTAGTAGAGGAATTGGAAATAACACAAATCTTGTTTTCTAGACATTTGTGCAGTATTTGCCCATTTCCTGTGTTCGCTCCTATGGTGACTTTCAAGTAAGAATCTGTGTTGGCAGCTCTTATGACCTAATGGCTGATTAGTGATAAGGAATGGGGAACTTCATTATAGGATACATACCTATGTTTAGATGAAAGAGATTTGCCACATTTCTCACAAGTTCTCCCAACAGGCCATCGTTTCATTATAAGAATCACGTGAGAATAATATAAATGAGTGCTCAGTACTTGTCCTACATATCTCCAACCTGTGAATGACCTGTTTAGGATGGGGATGTGCGGTACAGGAGATAATGAGGTTTCTAGATTGAAGCAAACATAAGGAAGGGAACATAATACAGTACATTTTAGATGGAACCTGTTACTAAGTGGGGAACTTTTTTTTTTGTGTGTATGCATATGGTATAGGGCCTGTTGCTCAGCTGACAGTACACCTACTTGTAGAGCATGACCTATTCTCACTGTGTGCATGCTCCAGATATGAGCGCATGTAGGTATAGGTGATGCAAAGTCATGCGCATCCCAATCACATCTATATAGTTCTTTTGACTGAATACATGGCACTTGGTTGTAAAAGGGGATTCTCACATAGGCCAGGGGGGGGGGGGGGGGTTGGTGGTGAGAGAATCCAAAATTTGGTAAGAAATCTTCAGCTTTTTAAAGTGCCAATCATTCACACTGCAAAACCAGTTTGATTTTGAGGTGCAAATGAGAGAAATGGTGATCTCTCACTTTCTGAAACTCTCATCCTATTAAATCTCACCCTAGGTTAAAACTTTATCCACACAGGAATTGCAAAGTTGCAGATTAAGTGCATTGGAACTTGGCATGAGGAAAGGGTGCGGCCTCTTGCAACAGAGCATTTCACACACAGATGTACACACGTTACACATCAGACTGATGAGTGCAAGCCAGCATTGTAGTTGCCCCAGTTGTTTTATTGGTACTCTTTACCTAGAACGGCGCCCGCGATTGGCATCGCGGGCGTCGGGGGTAAAAAATCGCGGACATCGCGGGCACATAAAAAACGGGTGCGACGCGATGCCCGCGATTTTCCCATAGGGATCAATGTTAAAACTGTGATTGGACGCGATTTTACTGTTAAATGCCTCAATGCCCACGATTTGGCCATAGGAAACAATGTTAAATGGGCCACAGAGCCCTAATAGTGCCCTTGAACTGTGAAATGGCCCCCACAATTGAACGCCACCCCACGATCAACGTCAACCCGAAGCGTGGCGAGCGGCGGCGGTACGCGTCCTCCGACCTTTTCATACCCCCACTATCCACGTCGGCGTGGAGTTGAGAATAGAATAGTGTGGCGAGCGCAGCGAGCCACTGAGCCCGAAGCGTGGCGAGCGCACGCGGATACCTTCACAGGTAAACACGTCCCTTCGCGGGCTTCACAGGTGTCCGCGTCGCCATGGACACCTGGGAAGCCCGCGAGGGGACGCGTATAACTGTGAAGGTATCCGCGTCCCCTCGCGGGGCTCGCCACGCTTCGGGCTCGGTGGCTCGCTGCGCTCGCCACACTATTCTATTCTCAAATCCACGCCGACGTGGATAGTGGGGGTATGAAAAGGTCGGCGGACGCGTACCGCCGCCCCTCGCGGGCTCGCTGCGCACGCCACGCTTCGGGTTGACGTTGATCGTGGGGTGGCGTTAACAATTGTGGGGGCCATTGCAGACTTCACGGTGACTATTTGGGCTCTGTGGCCCATTTAACATTGTTTCCTATGTAAAAATCGCGGGCATTGAACACTAAAATCTCGTCCAATCTCACTTTTAACATTGATCCCTATGGGAAATCGCGGCCAACGCGGGCATCGCATCGCACCCGTTTTTTAGTGCATTCGATGGTCGCGATGGGCGCCGTTCTCGGTAAAGAGTACCGTTTTATTTCTGTGAATAAGAGACACAATCTGAGCAAGAGTCCTCCCTCACATTACTTGAAATAAAATGTGATCCAATTTCACAGATATCCCCCACACGTCATCTACCTTCTTGTACACTTCCCAATTCAGTCTCCAGTTATTTTAAAGCCAAATTTGCTTGTCATCTCGCCCTTCAACCTGTCACCCCAACCATATGCATTCCTTCTCTGCACCATCTATCTCCGTATATGCCAACTTCTAGAGCTCACCTCTTCAATCTATCGCTCACAACAGCAGCTGTGCTCTCTGCTAAAGGGCTTTTGTCACTTAATCATGTGGCTGATCATTCAGTGAAGTGAGTGAGCCAGTGATTCATGTATATTCAACATAAGATTTATTGTTGAGGTTGTAGTGATAATATCATTATCAAAACAATGTTGAGAGTTAACATATGCAGAATACCGACCCGTTAACAATGACAATATTTGGAATGATAATGCAATTCAAAATGTCTACTTTCAGCACGTACCGACATCAAATGTATTAGAGTTAGTGTTGCACATTAGAGCAGGCATTCCCAAGCCCCGTCCTCAAGGCGCACTAACTGCAGGTTTTACTGATTATCCAGTCTTCAGCACAAATTATTAAATCAAAATGACGGAGGCACCAATTGTCACCTGTGCTTAAGCATACAGTATAAATCACTAAACCAAGAGTGTTAGTGTGCTCTGAGGGGATTTTATGGATAAGCACTAGGACCAGGCTTAGTCAGGATACGACCTATTTATCACCAGAAGTCATCATCACCTGACCACCAGGCTCCGAGGACACAGCTGGAGCCGTCTTACCAACCATATCGGCAAATACTCCTGATTTTGTCCATTCTCACTCTCCAATGTCCCTGTTTCCCCTGCACTGCATTCCTAGGTTTTTCCCGGGTAAACACAGTTTCCACTGGAAAACCTTTATTAACAATTACATCAGCTGACAGAGCCCAGGAGGGACCAATCGGCTGCTTTTTGGATATTCCCAGGTCAAAAATCCTGGGTAAGATGGTTTCCAGTACAGCTCACCAGGGAAAGACGACCAGGGTAAAAATACCAGGTCACTTTACCTGGGATTTTGTACTTGTAGCCATCCCACTGACAAACATCCTGGGTAGGTGCACATTCAAGCATTTCAACAGTATGATTGTGACCACATTACCATTTTGGCATTGTGAATGTTGATTTGCTGAATGCTAACAAAATATTCCACACCCATCTCGATTTGTAGTTCATTTGATAGGATGTGTATAGGTAGAGAGTAGATCGTCTCACCAAAATTTGAGTTTTAGGATTGGGGTACCATGATACTATGGAACAATCTGAAGTTGTAAGATAAGCATAAAAGCGGTATATTACAGTTGTTTTGTTTTAATGGTGATTATGTACATACATATTAGTCTAATCCTCTGATATTACATGCAGTGTAAATATTCTGTGAGATGAATATAATTCAAAAGTGATGACCTGTTTAAACTGCATAGGGTAAGAAATTCCATCTGTCAGCATCCCAACATAATAGCAACAGATTGTGGAAAGTATTTAAACACTAAGCCTATCTCTAACCCTCCCCTCTGACATCCTGACCCTATCCTTCCCCACCTCTCTATCCTAGCCCTAACCTTCCCTACCCACACAGCTTAACCATAACCTTTCCCATCCATGCAGCCTAACCTTCCCCCTAGCGCAGAGCCCCAACCCTGTTACTTACCTGCAGAACCTATCAAGTTCCACGATCAGGATCCTGACTCTTGAGACTGGATCTCAAGAATCAGGATCCTGATCGTGGAACTGGATAGATTCTGCAGGTAAGTAACCAGGTTGGGGCTCTGCGCTAGGGGGAAGGTTAGGCTGCATGGATGGGAAAGTTTATGGTTACGCTGTGTGGGTAGGGAAGGTTAGGGCTAGGATAGAGAGGTGGGGAAGGTTAGAGTCAGGATGTCAGAGGGGAGGGTTAGAGATAGGCTTAGTGTTTAAATACTTTCCACAATCTGTTGCTGACCGAATCCTGTTTAAACCTCAGCAAACTGAGTGGTTAGGTGTAGTCTGTATTGCCTAAAGGGGCTGTACGCCTTATGGGGCCTATACACGGGTTTGGTATAGGGTTCCGACAGTCAGGATCCCAACAGTCATTAGCCCGATGTCGGGATCCCGACTGCCCGGACTCAGACAGCATGGTGAGCGCAACAAAGCCACTTGCGGGCTCGCCACGCTGCGGGCACGGTGGCTCGCTACGCTCGCCACCTATTCTATTCTCCCTCTATGGGGGTCGTGGACCCCCACGAGGGAAAATAGCGGGTGGCCGTCGAGCACCTGTCTGTCGCCGTTTTGACAGTCGGGATCCCGACGTCAGGTAAATGACTGTCGGGATCGCGTCCGGCACCCCTATACACAGGGCGCTTTAAGGGCATTTTCTTAATGATCTATCTAGATCACTTAGAAAATGCCCCTAAATTGCTCCATGTGTAGGGGCCATAGCACTAGCCATGCGCTGCCCCGCACATGGCTATCGCTTGGCGATTAATATCCAGCATGCTGGATAAATCTAGTAATATCTCACCGGAGAACACTGTCCCTGACAGTCCGCTTAGCACTCGGGGCTGACACAGCGCTGTGTGCTGAGCGATCTAGCATCGCTCAGAAAATCTCCCCATGTGTAGGCCCCTTTAGAATTCCAGAGCATGTGTTGTATTCAGGGACTCCCCAGAATAATATGGCAAAATTGAAGACATTTATTTATTTCAGTGATCAGTGAATATCCCACTATGTGAGGCCTGCAATAGTCTGTCATTCCCCTGTCCTTTACCCATGAGCATTTTCCATATTCTCCCCTCAGATACATATGATATGGAAGTAACATGTTTCCCAAATGACAGGCCATCTGGAGCCATGGTCTAAGCTATTTTAGTTAAAGTTAGCTTTAGCTATTACAAAGAATAAATCTTTCATTATGAAAATAAAGGATGCAACAAAGTACTCACATAGATACTTAAGTGGTTTCTACAAATATCTAGTTATGTTTAATTATCTACACATATTCAAGCTTTCAAGTATTGTCTTGGGTGTCTTTGATGACAAACAGCATATTGGCGTTAGGAAAGTGCTTTTTCTGCTGTCACGAGGAAAACAATATAAGAATCGGCAGGACTCTGCAGACAGATTGAATGTCTTTGAGCACAGAAGATTGTTCACACAGGTAACAAGGATCACATAAGTGGTGACCGTTCAACAGCAGTTTCCAACACATCCTGAAATAGAACTCGTGCCAAAAGACCTCGCTCTACTGACCTAGTCATAAGTGCTTTGCTCCGTCTTGTCTTTGTGTATCACATGCCACTTCTGAGGAAAGATAGTAGTGAGTCATATGTCATTGACAGGTTCTCACAAGCAGCTGTAATGATTGTACACCAGAGGTAATCCTTGACAGAAGACAGCCATTTTTACATGATGAGCATCATTTTATAATTCTGATCAGCAGATTCTCCATATTTATCTCCAGCTCCAGCATAATACATGATTGATTTTTCGTTCATCGGGAGAGGTCTGCCAAATCTATAAGCTCACTAAAAAATGATTTTCACTATACTATCCATGTCTGGTTGCATTGCTTGCCCTGGGAAATAGAGCCCTAGTAAATTCACCAAAGATCTTTTACATTGTTACCCTAATATAGGTTTACATAAGTAAACTATGTCTTGTTTATTGTTGTAACTGGTATATGGATATATACTTATGTATGTGGTATTGTAAACTGTATAGTTATGTTGTCTTTATATACATTAATGAGGCAATTATAGTATAACACTGTGCTTTATATAAATGTAACATTGGTGGCAGTGGAAAGTTCCAGAGCCTCTCATGCATCAGATGTCTACCAAACAGCTCATCACGTGACAGGCAGTTGTGGGTAGGAGTGCAGGAGATGGGAAGGATAGGAGCTGCTATAGCCATGGAGATTGCTGAGCACTGCTATGTCTTTCTACACTAAAAGAGTGAGTGCCGCTGTGCCACTGAAGCCGCTGACAGGCTACACAGGCTGAGCGCTGCTGTACCTTTTGAAAATACTGTCGCTGACTGGAGAGCCACTCCATCCACTGAAGTGCGGCTGCTGGAAGCAGTGGGTGGAAGGAGCAGGCCACTGACATTGCTGTTTGGCTACCTGACGCTGAAGCCACCTCCTAAGCTCCGCCTCATGACGTAGGCGCCGGCTGACCACTGGGGAGCAGGAGAAGCCGCTGGTGCAGTGACTGAAAGCCGCAGGAAAGAAAGGGAGCTGCTGAAGCTGATTATCAGGGAAGTTGATAGTGCCAGTGATGGACATAAGCTTCGTCCCGCCCACCAACTCCACTAAAGCCTAAAGCCTCTGCTGGAATATCAGAAAAGCCAGACAGAAAGTACCTATCCGGAATAGTTATACACATATTGAGAAAGACAGGGACAGTGAGTCTACAAGAAAGATAGCTACAGGAGTGGTGAGACAAAACCATTGTATTGTTATACACCTATACATTTCAGGAGAGCCACTGAGAGCTACTATACTATCTATAGGGCTGGGGAAGCAGCCGAATTACATGCAGCTATAAGAAGTAGCTGTCCTACTGGATAGTTACTGGGAACTTAGCCAAACTTTAATGGTTTGCTTCTTTGGGCAGTATTCAATGAGAAATATCACCGTGTGCAGCGAATCCTGTTCAGGATTCGCTGCACACTCGCTGTGTTCCGGAGGGCTGGCTGCCACTCACTCTCTCCGTATTCAATGTCGGAGGGGCGAGTAGCAGGGAGCCCTGGGACGGTGGCAGGCAGGGAGATTGAAGTCTCCCTGCCTGCCCCAGAACGTATGTGGGGGGAGGTGGGCTCCCCGGGACCCAGGCAGCACAAGCTGCCCCCCCAGAGCCAGCAGGGGACCCGATCATGCATATGTTAAATTAAAATATGTATTCATGTGCTATAAGCACATGAATAAAAATAGCATGCCCCTTCTCAGAATAAAATCCTGATTTTTTTTTTTTTACACCAAAATTAAAACAAAAAAACTTTTATTTAAAAAGTTCACATTCCACTTCTCCATGAAAAGATGGAGAATTGCTACACGGAGAGACACGGCGAAAATCACTCAGAAAGACGGCGAGAAGTGCACGTTGAATAGGGTTGCTCGCTTTTTGAGAGCAAAAGTCTCCGTCCAACGTGAGAAAAGCACAAACTCGCCATAAAACATGGCGAATTTTTCTCATTGAATACTGCCCTTTGTAGCAAACGCTACTCAGACTGTTCATCTGATACAGTTCAACCTTTCTGCAGTGTTCCTTTATAGTTGTTTGTTACATAAGGACAATGACAAAGACCAGATAATTTCTGGAACAAACAGTTATATTTATTTCGGTAAAAGGGAGATATGGGCCTCAACGCGCACCAACCAGATAGGTTATCAGAGACACTCAATTATACGTATACTTATGTTTTAAGGTATTTTACTTAATGTGTTTTACTAATACAACTGGCCAGTTACTATAAAAGTGTTAAACTTTTAATATCTATTTTTTGTATTGCATGCACTATATATATTGTATAGGATATAATATTGTGAATAGTATTGTGTAATGTTTTGGACTTTATTGTCATGATTTATGTTTATGTGTACATGTAGATTAAACATTATACTTACCGTGTTATAGGTGGGCTGTTTGATTCCTTAGGTTGGGCCACTCCTCCTATATAGGATAAAATAAAGAGAGATAAGTAGGGTTAGAACATAGAGGTGACAATTATCCAATCTACCATTTAACCCCTTCATGACAGAGCCAGTTTGTGCCTTCATGACAGAGCCCTTTTTTTCAAATCTGACATGTCTCACTTAAGTGGGGATAACTTTTTTTTGCTTTTACTTATCCCAGTGATTTTGAGATTGTTTTCTCGTGACACATTGTACTTCAAGTTAGTGGTAAATTTTGGTCGATACAGTCTGTGTTTTTTTGTGAAAAATACCAAAATATCGTGAAAAAATGGAAAATTTAGCAATATGCAAAATGTCACATTTTCTGCTTGTGAGACAAATAATCATACCACTCAAAATAGTTAATAACTAACAAAGACCATATGTCTACTTTATGTTGCAATCATTATTTCAACCTCCTTTTCATTTTTTTGGACACTAGGAGGCTTCAAATATGACTAGCAAATTCTCAAATTTTCAAGAAAATTTCAAACACTGATTTTTTTAGGGACCAGTTCAGTTCTGATGTGACTTTGAGGGACTTGTATGTGAGACACCCCCATAAATGATGCCATTTCAAAAACTGCACCCCTCACAGTATTCAAAACAGCATTTTGGAAGTTTGTTAACCCTTTAGGTGTTTCACAGGAATTAAAACAAAGTGTAGGTGAAATTTCAAAATTTCTTTTTTTTTGCAGAGTTTCAATTTTAATACATTTTTCTAACGAATACAGTAGATTTTACTAGAGAAATGTGACTAAAAATTGATTCCCCCAATTCTTTTGTTTTCAAAAATATCCTATATGTGGCCCTAGTGTGCACGTTGACCAAACCACAGGCTTCATAATAGAAGGAGCACCTACTTGATTTTGGAGCCTCCTTTTTATGAGATTTTTTTTTAGGCACCATGTAGGTTTCTAGGCACCATAAGTGCTAAAAGTTAGGAACCTCCCCCACAAGTCACCCCATTTTGCAATCTACACCCCTCAGGGAATTCATCTAGGGGTATAGTGTACATTTCAAACCCCCAGGGGTTTCACCAATTTTGGTACAACTGGGATGTGAAAATGGAAAATTAAATTTTTTTACACAAACATGCAGTTCTGGCTCAAAATTTTTCATTTTCACAAGGAATGAAGGAGACAAAGCACCCCAAAGTCTGTGCCCCAATTTCTCCCGAGTACGGCAATGCCTCACATGTGACCAAAAAATACCAGTTGGGCGCATGGCAGGACTCAGAAGGGAAGGAGTGATTTTTGGATTTTGCAGCACAGATTTTGGTGGAATGAATGGTGGGTGCCATGTTGCATTAGCAAGACTCCCAAAGCACCAATACAGTGGAACCCCCCACAAGTCACCCCATTTTGCAAAGTACACCCCTCAGGGAATTCATCTAGGGGTATAGTGTACATTTCAAACCCCCAGGGGTTTCACCAATTTTGATACAACTGGGCAGTGAAAATGAAAAATTACATTTTTTTACACAAAAATGCAGTTCTGGCTCAAAATTTTTCATTTTCACAAGGAATGAAGGAGACAAAGCACCCCAAAATCTGTGCCCCAATTTCTCCCGAGTACGGCAATGCCTCACATGTGACCAAAAAATACCAGTTGGGCGCATGGCAGGACTCAGAAGGGAAGGAGTGATTTTTGGATTTTGCAGCACAGATTTTGGTGGAATGAATGGTGGGTGCTATGTTGCACCAATACAGTGGAACCCCCCCACAAGTCACCCCATTTTGCAAAGTACACCCCTCAGGGAATTCATCTAGGGGTATAGTGTACATTTCAAACCCCCAGGGGTTTCACCAATTTTGATACAACTGGGCAGTGAAAATGAAAAATTACATTTTTTTACACAAAAATGCAGTTCTGGCTCAAAATTTTTCATTTTCACAAGGAATGAAGGAGACAAAGCACCCCAAAATCTGTGCCCCAATTTCTCCCGAGTACGGCAATGCCTCACATGTGACCAAAAAATACCAGTTGGGCGCATGGCAGGACTCAGAAGGGAAGGAGTGATTTTTGGATTTGGCAGCACAGATTTTGGTGGAATGAATGGTGGGTGCCATGTTGCATTAGCAAGACTCCCAAAGCACCAATACAGTGGAACCCCCCCACAAGTCACCCCATTTTGCAAAGTACACCCCTCAGGGAATTCATCTAGGGGTATAGTGTACATTTCAAACCCCCAGGGGTTTCACCAATTTTGATACAACTGGGCAGTGAAAATGAAAAATTACATTTTTTTACACAAAAATGCAGTTCTGGCTCAAAATTTTTCATTTTCACAAGGAATGAAGGAGACAAAGCACCCCAAAATCTGTGCCCCAATTTCTCCCGAGTACGGCAATGCCTCACATGTGACCAAAAAATACCAGTTGGGCGCATGGCAGGACTCAGAAGGGAAGGAGTGATTTTTGGATTTGGCAGCACAGATTTTGGTGGAATGAATGGTGGGTGCCATGTTGCATTAGCAAGACTCCCAAAGCACCAATACAGTGGAACCCCCCCACAAGTCACCCCATTTTGCAAAGTACACCCCTCAGGGAATTCATCTAGGGGTATAGTGTACATTTCAAACCCCCAGGGGTTTCACCAATTTTGATACAACTGGGCAGTGAAAATGAAAAATTACATTTTTTTACACAAAAATGCAGTTCTGGCTCAAAATTTTTCATTTTCACAAGGAATGAAGGAGACAAAGCACCACAAAATCTGTGCCCCAATTTCTCCCGAGTACGGCAATGCCTCACATGTGACCAAAAAATACCAGTTGGGCGCATGGCAGGACTCAGAAGGGAAGGAGTGATTTTTGGATTTGGCAGCACAGATTTTGGTGGAATGAATGGTGGGTGCCATGTTGCATTAGCAAGACTCCCAAAGCACCAATACAGTGGAACCCCCCCACAAGTCACCCCATTTTGCAAAGTACACCCCTCAGGGAATTCATCTAGGGGTACAGTGTACATTTCAAACCCCCAGGGGTTTCACCAATTTTGGTACAACTGGGATGTGAAAATGGAAAATTACATTTTTTTACACAAACATGCAGTTCTGGCTCAAAATTTTTCATTTTCACAAGGAATGAAGGAGACAAAGCACCCCAAAGTCTGTGCCCCAATTTCTCCCGAGTACGGCAATGCCTCACATGTGACCAAAAAATACCAGTTGGGCGCATGGCAGGACTCAGAAGGGAAGGAGTGATTTTTGGATTTGGCAGCACAGATTTTGGTGGAATGAATGGTGGGTGCCATGTTGCATTACCAATACAGTGGAACCCCCCACAAGTGACCCCATTTTGCAAACTACACTCCTCAGGGAATTCATCTAGGGGTATAGTGTACATTTCAAACCTCCAGGGGTTTCACCAATTTTGGTACAACTGGGCTGTGAAAATGAAAAATTACATTTTTTTACACAAAAATGTACTTCTGGCTCAAAATTTTTCATTTTCACAAGGAATGAAGGAGACAAAGCACCCCAAAATCTGTGCCCCCATTTCTCCAGAGTACGGCAATGCCTCACATGTGACCAAAAAATACCAGTTGGGTGCATGGCAGGACTCAGAAGGGAAGGAGTGATTTTTGGATTTTGGAGCACAGATTTTGGTGGAATGAATGGTGGGTGCTATGTTGCATTACCAATACAGTGGAACCCCCCCACAAGTGACCCCATTTTGCAAACTACACTCCTCAGGGAATTCATCTAGGGGTATAGTGTACATTTCAAACCCCCAGGGGTTTCACCAATTTTGGTACAACTGGGCTGTGAAAATGAAAAATTACATTTTTTTTACACAAAAATGTACTTCTGGCTCAAAATTTTTCATTTTCACAAGGAATGAAGGAGACAAAGCACCCCAAAATCTGTGCCCCCATTTCTACAGAGTACGGCAATGCCTCACATGTGACCAAAAAATACCAGTTGGGTGCATTGCAGGACTCAAAAGGGAAGGAGTGATTTTTGGATTTTGCAGCTCAGATTCTGGTGGAATGAATGGTGGGTGCTATGTGGCATTAGCAAGACCCCCGAAGCACGGTGAAATGATGAACCTAATAATCCATAGATGTGTGGTATATTTTGAAACACTCCTTTATACATAGGCCGGGTTTGTCGGGGCAAGTTTCACAGTGGAAAATAGTTTCCTTTCTTATTCCCTTTTTATAGCAAACTTTGCACCTTTTTTTGTGTCCTGCCCTTTCTTGCAGTGGAGGGGATTTCGTTGGGAAAATGCTGCCCTGGTACAATACGGGGGCCAGTACTAGAAGTACTGGGGCCCTCTGCCTGCTGGTTCCCAAATATTAGGCCCTTTATGACTTCCTCTTGAAAGTGCATAAATGTCCCCCTCTGGCCGGTGGAACGGAATAGCACGTAAGCGTTATACAGTGCCATCTGGATGATATACACGGCCAGCTTCTTGTACCAGATATTTGTTTTCCGCAGGGCACTGTACGGCTTCAGTACCTGATCTGAAAGATCCACTCCGCCCATGTACTTATTGTAATCTAGGATACAATTTGGTTTTGAGGTGTGGGTACTGGTACCTCGTACAGGGATGGAGGTGGTACTGTCTCCATGAATTGTTGTCAGTATAAGGACATCCCTCTTGTCCTTATATTTGACCAACAACATATTTTCGGTGCATATTCCCCTGCTTTCACCCCTTCTCATTACTTGGGCAATGTGCGTTTTTGGGAGGCCTCTTTGGTTCTTACGCACAGTACCGCAAGCTGCTTTACCTCTTGAACCAAGGGCCTTAAACAGGGGGATGCTGGTGTAAAAGTTATCCACATAGAGGTGATCAGGGGCGGATCCAGGATAAAATGACAGGGGGGGCACCATGATAAAAGAGTGTTTAGGTGGGGGAGGGCCAGTGTTAGTGGTGCCAGTGTACATGCTAAGAGAGCGGCAGAGAGAGGGTGGCAATGGGATTAAAAATAGGCCCACCATGGCAACAAAAGTGAAGGATGTAGTTGTGCGCGCCGAAGGCGCGCTCTGGAAAAGGGGGTGTGGCCACTCAACAGGGGGCATGTCCTTGAGTGTAGTGTACAACACCGTATACAACTTCTACACATTATGCTACAAAATACTAGACCCCATTATACTTGCCCCTTACACATGATGCCAAATGGAATGAGCCAAAATTCAAACAATGCCACATGGATTGTGCCAAAATTCACATAATGCCACATGGACTGAGCCAAAATTTACATAATAACACACGGATTGAGCCAAAATTCACATAATGCCACATGGATTGTGTCAAAATTCACATAATGCCACACGGATTGAGCCAAATTCATAAGATGCCATATGGATTGAGCCAAAATTCACATAATGCCACATGGATTGAGCCAAAATTCACATAATGCTACACGGATTGAGACAAAATTCACATAATGCCACACGGATTGAGCCAGAATTCACATAATGCCACACAGATTGAGACAAAATTCACATAATGCCACACGGATTGAGCCAAAATTCACATAATGCCACACGGATTGAGCCAGAATTCACATAATGCCACACGGATTGAGACAAAATTCACATAATGCCACATGGATTGAGCCAAAATTCACATAATGCCACACGGATTGAGCCAGAATTCACATAATGCCACACGGATTGAGCCAAAATTCACAATACGCTTCATAAACAGGGACATTGTCCACCAAAGGCGCGCATTAAACATTTACACCATAATGTCCATTACACGTTAAGTTACACGGCATGATGTCCATTATGTATTATGCCAAACACCATAATGCCTATTAAAAATTATGCTACATAAGTGCTGCTTATCTACATGCTCATTGCCAAGGGTTCAATGCTCATTGCCAGAGGTTCCATGCTCATTGCCATGTGGGATTACATGCTCATTGCCAAGGGGGAATACATACTCATGGTGAATGGGGGACAGCCGCCGCCAGGCAGAAGTGATAGCCACTGACAGTGGCAGAGCCAGGCTGTATTCAGAGCACTGCAGGTCCCGGCTATTTGAAATAATACCCCTTTCACACCAGAAAATGCATTCCCAGGTTGGCCCCTTTTACACCAGCCTAGTCCCTGCATTTTCTGGTGTGAGGGGGAGAGAAAACCACCCCTCCCCCCTTTAACCAGTTATCTCATTTAACCGCCATTATCTTCGGAACCAACTGACCCATTTACATGAGACAAGTATCATATTGAAGAACTTTTGAGTGGGCTTTGAATGATTTTGGTCCAGTGAAACTGGATCGTTTGGTTCCAGAGTAATCTGCCCTCAAAGAACAAGAACAGCCATGAAATTACATTTCAAAAATAAAAAAATTGATTTACACCCTATATCTCTGGAACCGATTGACCGATATGGACCATCCTGGTATCATATTGAAGGCCCGGCGATTTGGAATTGAATGCCATCAACCACAAGCTCCTGTGATGCCAGGGGGGGAACTGGCAGCCGTCGGAACCGGGTGTGGGTCGGAATTGACGGGTCCCATATTATCCTATGGGGAAAAAATGTTACAGCTTTGCCAGGCGATATCTCCGGTTCCTGGGGGGCTAGAGACATGGGGCTGGGCTCGTTGGAAAGCTCTTGTCCTCATCTACAAAAGTAATGACAGGGGGGGCACGTGCCCGGGTGCCCCCCCCCCTGAATCCGCCACTGGAGGTGATAACCCTTATCCAGGAAGGGGTGCATTAAATCCCAGACAATTTTTCCACTAACACCTACGAGGGAGGGGGGGCATTCTGGCGGTTCAATTCTTGAATCCTTCCCTTCATATACCCTAAACTTGTGGGTGTACCCTGTGGTGCTTTCACACAGCTTATACATTTTTATGCCATACCTTGCCCTCTTACTGGGAAGGTACTGGCGGAATTTAACCCTTCCTTTAAAATGTATAAGGGACTCGTCGATGCTAATACATTTATCAGGGATGTATAGCTCTGCAAATTTGGCACTGAAATGATCAATGACCGGCCTGACTTTGAATAGCCTGTCAAAGGTGGGATCATCTCTGGGTGGGCACTGTGCATTATCGGTGTAATGTATAAATTTATGGATTGCCTCAAAACGAGCCCGGGGCATGGCCATACGGTAAAATGGGGTGCTGTACAGAACATCTGTACTCCAATATTGCCTAATTTGTGGCTTTTTTTACTATGCCCATATGAAACACCAGACCCCAAAACGTCATCATCTCTACTGCATCTACAGGGGTCCACCTAGCAAATGATGACGTGGGGTTTTGAGCAATAAACTGCTGGGCATATAAATTAGTTTGGTCCACTATTAAATTTATAAAATCATCAGAGAAAAATAATTTGAAAAAGTCAATTTCTCTGAGACCTGTGGAATCAAATTGGATTCCTGGCATGGCCAAAAACTCAGGAACCTGGGGCTCAAAATTGTCTGGTGGTGGGGTCCATACGAGATCAATTATTGGGGGGGGGGGTCTCAGCTGCTCTACGGGGGCGTCTTTGAGGGGGTCCCTCATCACCAGAGGAGGAAGAGGAGCTTAAGACGAATCCTTCAAATTCCCCGCTTGCCTCACTGGCTGTGTCAGAATCAGAAGCAAGCATGGCATATGCCTCCTCCACTGAATACATTCTTCTGGATGACTGGGATGACATTTGTGATGACATTTGGGATGACATTTTTATTTTTGTGTTACTGGTAGTGAAATGTTTCAACACGTGTATAGTGTAGGGGGGGGGTACAAACTTTATTTCAACCCGGGGGGTATGTAGTGTGTAGTGTGTATGTAGTGCAGAAAAAAAAAATACTTTATACAAAAAAAAAAAAATTGAAGGGGTTAAAAAAAAAAATTGAAGGGGTTAAAAAAAAAAAAAAAAGGTCCTGCGCCAAAAATTGAGCACAGATGTTGGTCAGTAACGTCCGTCACTGAACAGCGCTCAAAGGCAACAGGAATTTGATCAAAAAAAAATAGATCAACCCTGTGCCGAAAAAGCTGATCAGTGATGTACGTCACTGATCAGCGCACAGTGGCCACAGGACACCCACAAAATCACAATGTGTGTAAAAAAAAAAATTAAAAAAAGACCACACAGCACCCACAAAAAAAAAAAGAAGGTGATCAGTGATGCGACACTGATTACCAGTGAGGGGCAGCAGGTGCACAACCTTTGGTGCAACTGGCAGCAACTGACAGGTATATATAAAAAAAAAAACCTCTGCGCCCCCAAAAAGTTGCTGATCACCTCAGATATAGTGATCAGCACAAAAGGCGGGGGTAGCAGACACAAAATATACACTCTCTATCACTCTCTGTCACTATCTCTCTCTATCTATCACTATCTATCACTATCTATCACTCTAGGACACTGCAGCAGCAGCACTGACAGTTATATGTATAAAAAAAAACCTGCACCCCCAAAAAGGGGGGGTAGCAGACACAAAATATACACTCTCTATCACTCTCTGTCACTATCTCTCTCTATCTCTCTATCTCTCACTATCTATCACTATCTATCACTCTATGACACTGCAGCAGCAGCACTGACAGTTATATATATAAAAAAAAAACCTGCACCCCCAAAAAGGGGGGGTAGCAGACACAAATCTCTCTATCTCTCACTATCTATCACTATCTATCACTATCTATCACTATCTATCACTCTATGACACTGCAGCAGCAGCACTGACAGTTATTTATATATAAAAAAAACCCTGCACCCCCAAAAAGGGGGGGTAGCAGACACAAAATATAGCTCTCTCTGTCACTATCTCTCTATCTCTCTCTATCTCTCTATCACACTGCAGCAGCAGCAGGAAGTCTCAGGAAGTCAGATCCAGGAAGCGTCCAGCACGCTACAAGCAGTGATCAAGTGATCAGGTAAGGTATTTGCAAGGATCAGGTAAGTATTAGCAAGGATCAGGTCAGTATCACGGCAGATAGGCACGGTGACCGCTCTGCACGCTATTCCAGACCGGAATGGCGTCTGCAGCGCAGTCACCGTTAGTTTAAATGTCGCGCCTTGGCTGTGATTGGTCCGTGGGTCCCACGGACCAATCACAGCCTTGGGGGCAGGTGGGGTGAGGGTGGGGTGAGGTGTCATTGTCACCGATGACCCCCTCATGCCCCCTGACACCCGGCGGTGATTGACACCTGTGTTACCGAGCATCTGATTCGCTGGTAACACAGGAAACCGCTGTGAATGGCTGTTCACACTGAACAGCCAATCACAGCGATCGCCGACGGGGGGGCGGCATCGCAGCCCCCCCTGGGCACGCAGGGACATGTCTGCTGTCAGGGACAGCAGACATCGTCCCTCTGTCACTGCGTCTCGAGACGCAGTGACAGTTTAAAGTCATGACGTATATATACGTCATGTGTCGGGAAGTACTTCCCGGCCATGACGTATATATACGTCAAATGTCATGAAGGGGTTAATACTTGGGAACCAATAATATCTAATACTTGTACTAAGTACACTGATTGGATAAAATCAACTCAACTTGGGTGGAGGCACTTTTAGTGTAACCATTACATAAACAAAGAGGTGTGAGGTTACAACATACAGTATATCAAACCATTGTTTTGTACTAAAGGGGTCTGATTCGGAGAGGGACACAGATCACACTGCTGCTGTGTGATAATATTCTGTTGCTGTAGGAGGCAACTTGTGTAAATAGATTCCTGCTGCCTGTTTCTCTGATCTGCTG
This sequence comes from Crinia signifera, assembly GCF_055691185.1. NCBI lineage: Eukaryota > Metazoa > Chordata > Amphibia > Anura > Myobatrachidae > Crinia > Crinia signifera. The sequence continues at coordinate 73,593,034 of NC_139219.1, read as the reverse complement.
ATGCATGCAATGACGCTCTTCATTCATCCAGCTCTTCCTGGCTCCCGTTGTCCTAGTCTCATCCCAACATGTATCCTGAATAGCTGGTACTCCGATCTTGTGTAGCTGGTACTGCTCTATACACACAGCAGCTGTGTGTTCTGCATCCATCACTTGGCTCTTGGTGCACAGTTGCAGTCAACACTCATAGGGGTTTATTTACTGATGGGAGTTCCATTGACGATTGGATGTTCCTATGGTCAACTAATCAGAATCTACTTATTTATTCAGCACCTAAAAGATAATAGATAGAATCTGGTTGCCCATAGCAACATCCCATCTTCAAAAGAACTCCCATCTTCGTAAATAAACCCCATAGTGTGGGGTACTTTTACTAAGATGAGATTCTATTAAAGGTGTTGATGTTGCCCAGAGCAACCGATCAGATCCCATCTTTTAACTTCTAGAACAGACATTTCCAAACTGTGGTTCTCCAGCTGTTGTGAAGCTACGCATCCCAGCATGCCTTGCCATAGTTTTAGAATTCCCTAATAGAAAAACTGTGGCAATGCATGATGGGACTTGTAGTTTTACAACAGCTGGAGGGCCATAGTTTGTTCTAAACGGTGCTAAATAAATAAGAAGTAGAATCTGATTGGATGCTATGGGCAACATCCCATCTTCAATATAACTCCCATCTTAGTAATACCCCTTTTACACCTAAATCCCGGATCCAACCCGGCATTTGGAACACTAATCCAAGCCAGGTCGGATCCAGGAATTTTCCCGTTTGCACTGCGGTGCCTGCCCGCAGTGTAAACATAGGCAACGCTTGGAGATGACTTCGCCGGGCCTCGAACCACCATGCTGGGGGCAAGCCCATCCCCAAGATAAGCTGCTGGGCTGCCCCAACCCCCCATGCACCCCCCAGCCCCCGTCCGCCAGGTGAATGGATGCCGCACACAGGCATCCATAAACCTCCTCCTCCCTGCCTCCGCTGTTGTCTGCAGAGTACAGCAGACAGCAGCAGAGGCTGCGTCCCCCCCCCCCCCCCCCCCCCCCCTCCTCCATCAAATTTGCGGACTAGAAGTCTCATGTAAAGGAACATGGGTTAACCCCTTTTACACTGCTGCTGACCCAGATCCGCAAGGAAAAAAAGTCAGGTTTTCACAGCGGTGTAAAAGGGGTAGAAATGTGTTTGTGTGATGCCAACCAAAGGATTTGGCCGTGCTCTATCATGGCAAAATGTGCATTGTTTACACAATAACATTATGAGTCAGGGGCTTTGGTAAGCCAATATGGAAGTTTATTAATCTGGATTTGTATGTCTGACCCACCAACTCCACAAAAAAATAGTTTAAAATGAGGTGCCCCCAATGTTTTATAATTGCTAAGTTTAAATGGGATTTTCGTTTATACTGGCATGAATAAAACTTGTCTGGAAATGTTGAACAAGCCAAGATTAGATTATCTACAGAGCCCTTTTTCCTCATTAATGGCAATATGAAATATAAACAGCTGCTCAGCTTCAGCCTATTATGATAAATCTTGGCTATAATATTTAATTTAATTTAATTTATTTGAGCTATTAAGTAGAAACTTGCCGTCTGTGACACTCTGTAGCTACACCTTACAGTACACTCTGTTCAGTCTGGGATATGTGGCTCCATTTGTTTATTTACAGACGTTCTTATCAGAGGTCTTTGTCTCAAAGATTTCCTATTGTACTGTTCTGTATCTTCTGGCACTCACGCAGAAAAACCTTCTTGTCTTAGATTTTTAAAGTGCTTCTAAAGGGGCCTACACACGGGGAGATGTTGCTGAGCAATGTAGATCGCGCAGCAAGATCACTAAGCACACAGCGATGCACGGTGATGTGTGCTGAGCGGTCTGTCAGGACCAGTGTTCCCCGGTGAAAACACTGGCCCTGACCGATTTAATAACCAGCATGCTGGATCTTAATTGCTGGGGGATAGCGATGCACGGGGACACTTTGGCCCCTACATACGAATCAATCTGGTGAAATCGCTTTAAAAATGCCCTGAAATCGCACTGTGTAGGCCCTGTTATGTATTGAGCTTTGTTTTAACAAAGGTAAGAAAATAGTCACCCTTTATCATGTGTTGTTTTGTGTGTGTGTGTGTGTGATATTAAAGTACATTGCACTCACGTTTAAAGTCCAGCTTCTGGGGTGCTCCCTAGATACCCCTGGGTAGAGTCCTCCAGCAAGTGGTTTAGAAAAAAGTTCAGTGTTGTAAGGGCACTCGCCAATCATTTTCAGCAAATTTCAAAGGTTTTTATTCTCATAGGCATATCAGGACCTTAATCATGGTGACCAATACCCTTCTCAGGAGACCGCAAACTGAATTGGCATCCACACAAACCCATATTTATGGTGCATCAATTATAAGCGTCCCACAACACCTGAATCACTGGCTTAGATTACAGGAAGTCTTGTACTGTGACTCCAAAGAACAAAAAGTACACTATTTTTATCGATTTAGTGTATACCTATTCATAACCACCATGGTCCACAAGGCATATATAGCACCCTCAGAATACTTATTTTTATCTAGTACCTATTTTTACCAACCATTCTATTAGATTACTGTCCACTTGCGTTTCACCGCTAACAGGAAGTGGGAACACGTCATCAGTGGCTAATACCTATGCACATCCATAATAAAAAAAATGGATGTGCGTTTCACTTGCGCTCCTCTAAGTTTGCTGAAAATGATTGGCGAGTGCCCTTATTGCAACATTGAACTTTATATGTTTGAAAAACTGCCATCTGCTGGAGTGAAGCTACGTCTCTTTCTCACACATGCACAAACACAGAAGGTAGCAGACTAGCTTTCAAAGCTTTTGCTTCAAGCGGGCTTACTAGTATATTAGATAGAGAGAGAGTCTGTAAAGGGGATAGGAGCAGCAGTATGGTCTGTACTACCAAGTGGGCAGCATAGAGTTAGTTTTATTTTCTTGCTGCTCTACCAAATAACAATGATTAATTCGGGCTCTCCAGACCATTTAGTTGCAGTGCTGTGGGCTCCATAGCAATTTACTTTTACCTGTATTGTATGTTTTCAAGCTCTTAAAATTGTATGGTGAAGAAAGGTCATGGATAAATCAGCTGGGTGCAAGTTCGTCTGTATTGACCTTTTTACCTTGTTCCAAATGCTGTCAGCAAACACAATCAAACATGCACTTCAGTTACAACAGGCTAACATTAAAGGCATAAAATATATACTGTTCCCAGCAAATCTTCCATAGCATGTGTTTGAAGAGATGTACTGCAGTAACAAAGGCTGTGGGAAAGGGGGGGTTTGGTAACTGGTGTATAGCACTAAGGAGACCTGCAGCAGTGACGGTGGATGAGCCAAAATGCTAGAAAAGCCATTTAAAGGTTTATTTAATGTTGTACCAATTATAACTATGTGTGGGGCGATGCTGCCACCTGCTGGGAGAATTGGGACTTTACCCAAAATTTATCCGCATCTATAAAATTGCCGTAAAGAACAATTGGTATAGGTGAAGAATTATGCTATTGAAAATGTAATCAATAAGAATGTGGTGTAGCGGGAGATAAGATGGGTATTTAATACTGTATGTATAGTACAGATTTTTATGTTCTTTGGGTGTTTTAGAACCGAATGCTGTTGCATGAATATAACTGCTCAGCTCTGTGCAGCATAGGCAGCTATTGTATGCGCTGGATCAATAACTGTGAGGTTTTCGAGGAACCAGGGACTTCACAATGGCATAAAAGAACCACTTTGTGTATTGAATAGATTCCAGCAGCTTAGCATTATCTTCCCTGTAAAGTAATACACAGATAGACTGGAGCCTCCTGCAGCTAAACTGCCCTTTTACAAAGGATAGCTACAGTGATATACTGTACTGGAATGTGCTTCCCATTCTGTACATTCAGGTGAACAATATTCCACAGCGTCGGCATCATTTCCTCATAATCATCTTTTAATGTTTTTTAAAGGGCAATTCACGTACAAATGCATTGATAATTCTGACTGTGGTGTAACAATATAAATTGATTTTAGTATTTTCAAAATCTCTCTTGATTGGCTGGACAGAGCATTTACATTTTTTTGATAGAAATTGGACAATCCCACATCTTCTGGGACTTGCTGTAAACAGGAGTTCATAAGTCCAGCTGAAACCTGTACATTGTATACCATGATAACGCCGCAAGTTTCTGACCCAAAATCTGCTGTTATAGCGATCATGGTATTGTTATCCCTTTTAGTTATATTTTTATTTATTTATATTCGCACACTTCTCTATGTATTAGAAACAAGGGCTTGAGAGGTCCTAAAGATAAAAAAAATTTCTAAATTTTTTTTCTAAACTGTTGTGATTTTAGGGGACACTCGGGAGGAGTGTTAAACATAGTAATGAAGTGACGGCAGATTGTAATGTGGGGAGAAAAATTAAGGAGTGTAGAAACTGGAGGTGTGACAGTGTGCACCATTAATCAGAGATCATGATCACGAGGGGAAGCCAGGACTAAAAAGATGGGCACTGGGTGTGTCCTATGACAAGCTGGACCGTTATTTAAGCTGTCAAGATCCATTCCATTCCAAAAATAAATTCAAATATTCTAAAAACATATAACATGCATTTGTTTCTCTGGGTGTGGGTCATTGGTTCAACCCAATTTCTGGACCAATGAAAGTCGACGGGGCTTATGTCAACACATGAAATAGGTTGGCTAAGGTCGACACAAGAATTAGGTCGACAATGGGAAGGTCGACAGTCAAGAGTTTTTTGTTTTTTTATTTATGATATACAGTATATATTTTTTTGTCCCGAATGTCGACATAGTAAAAGTGTACCACATCCCCTCGCATGCCTCACCATGCTTTGGGCACACAATTTTATTCTCCCACCACGCCATAGTGGGTGGTAGGGTATGAAATACTGCATGTCGGTACATGTCGGCTTAATAAGAATGTGAAAAACTCATGTTGACTTTCCCATTGTCGACCTAATGCTTTTGTCGACTTTCCAACCCTGTCAACCTAGTGACCATATCCTATTTCGTGGAAGCAAAGCAAAAAAAAAAAAAGCAAGTAACTTTGAATCTGGAACAAACCATGCTGCATTGTAAGGGGTGTAATACATTCATTTATTTACATGCAGGGTAAATACTGTCTGCTTCTGCATGCAGTGTACAAATGCTGGACAACTTTATTTTTACACTGGAATTTAGATTTAAATTTCAGTTGGGACGCCCCTCTCAAATTTAAATCTGCCCCACATGCAGCGTAGCATGGTATTGCCAAGGTAAAGATTTACGTACTCTATTTTGCTTTGTTTGCAACTCTGAAAACCGGCTTCAATGTGTACAATATACAAGCCGTACGTCCTCTATTATTTTATGTATAAATTATTTTATTTGTAATGAGGTTGGCTAACTTTTTTATAATTTAGTGTTTTCTACATAAATTGATTTTCAAAGTGAATATTCTACTAGCTAGTTGTATTGATGCCTCCAGCAACTTTTACTGTATATCCTTTAAAGCTGTCTGTCACTTCCTGCAGTTTCTTAGCAAAATAAAGACCAAAAAGCCTACTGTTTAAAGCTATACCGCTGACACAGTAAAGATGCTTAAGTTAGCATTAGTACCACGTCGGCACAATGATGTCCACATTTTAAGTGTTAACAATAAACAACTTCCAACTACTCTTACTATTTGTTCATGTTCCTTCTAGCATCCTGCACCTTTCAAAGCCCGTGCAGTTCCTCTTTCCTGCCTGGGGTGTCGCTGTCTGCTTTAGTGCTTTTGGTACAGTTTGGTCTGTATTGAGATACTGACCACTGTGATAAAGACACCCCGGCCAGGATGAGCGACACCCCAGGCAGGAAAGAGGAACTGCATGGGTTTTGGAAGGTGCAGGATGCTAGAATGAACAGTGTATTTGATATCCATTTCCCACCTGTTTTATGAAATGTTTCTCAAACTGCTCCAATTTATGTAATGTACTGTTCTAATCTAATCTGAGGCATGTGGTCAATAGGTCAACCACTATTGGTTTATAGTCAAAAGGATGACACATGGAAAAGGTCAATATGTTTAAAAGGTCGACAAAAGCAATAGATCATAACCTTTCAATTTATTTTTTTTAAGTGTTTTTTTCATACTATGCTATGGGCATATAATGAGATTATAATAGTGTGCCGAGCATAGCAAGGCACCATGCCCTGTCCACAAAGAAAAGCATGTCGTCATTTTCCATGTCGACGTATTGATTATGTCGACACCATGACCACATTGACCTAATTCATGTTGTCCTTTTTCTTTGTCAACCTTGTCACCAAGAGTGGTCAATCTAATTACGGTCCACCCTATGACTCATACATCTAATCTGATTGGTATAGTTACCAGAACCGACAGTCATAATGTCCACATTTACAGTTCGCGGTAATCCTCGCCATCCTCTGACCGCGAGGATTCCCCGGAACATAAAATAGGCAGATCGGCCGGCGAGTGGGTTAAACAGCGAGGATGGCTTGTTTTCGGCGATCCTCACAGAAAACAAGCCATCCTTGCCATAAAAAAACCCTTGCGGGCTGCATTGACTATACCCCATACGGTTGATATTCTGAATCACACATCAATGCATTGCATGAGAAGAAAATACATATCTTATGCAATTGGTATGGCAGCCACTGGCACTGACTGATCCGTAATTATGCGTAGGTCCATCCATCACAACTATCACTGCTTTAAATTATTATTATCCTTTATATGACACCACAAGGGATCAGCAGCGCCCAGAGTACGTAAACGAATAAGCAAAACAGGCTTAGATTTATTAAGCTCAGTGAAGTGATAAAGTGTCTGTCTGGTTTTTATCACCAGCCAATCAGCTCCTACCTGTCATTTTTCAAACCAAGCCTGTAACTTCACAGTTAGGAGCTGATTGGCCGGTGATAAAAACCAGACACTTTATCACTTCACCCCGAGCTTAATAAATCTGCCCCACAGTTACTAATGGTAGTGTATGGGGGCCTTTAGAGTTAATTACAATAGAGGACAAGTACAGGGTACATAAATTTAGCTGCATCAGCAGAGGACACTAAAGAAAAGTATCAGCAAGGCAGAAAAACTCAGGGTTTGGTGCCATCAAAGATGGTTTAAGTAAAGAAAGGAAAATCAAACGAGGGAAGAGGGCCCTGCTTGTGAGAGTTTACATTCTAAAGGAGAGGGGCAGACAAACAGGGAATGCACCAAAATCCTCCTAAACACAATGGGGGTTATTCTAGTTCACTCAAAAAGGCACAATCACTTTCTAATGGACAAACCCATGTGCACTTCGGGTGGGGCTGATGTAACATGTGCAGAGAGAGTTAAATTTGGGTGGGGTTTGTACCTCAAACGGATATCTATATTGCAGTGTAAAAATAAAGCAGCCAGTATTTACCCTGCACAGAAATTTTGAAACACCCAAATCTAACTCTCTTTGCACGTGTTACATCAGCCCCACCTGCAGTGCACATGGTTTTGTCCACTAGAGAGTGATTGTGCCTTTGTGAGTGAACTAGACTAACCCCCAATGTGTGAGTTATTGCAGTGTTTGATTGGTTTGTGGCAGATCATACACCAGCCAAGTTCGGTTAGGTTTTTTTTTTAAATACTGTACAAGTCTGACTACCATATACAAATCCATGGGTTCGAAATCTGTATTTTTTTGTGATTGTCAGTAACATGTATTTTTTTTTTTTTTACAGCTAAAAGGTGTTTTTAATATGACTGCCAAGGAAGGGAGGAAGAGAACTTCAAGTGCTTTAGTGGTTGTTGGAAATGGCCAGGGGGCTGCTGGTAAGTACCAAGCTTTTTATTCCGTTTTGTTCTAAGTGTGTAAACATTTTTCTACTCTTTTGCAGTCCTTCCTAATCATTTAAATATGAATATTTTGGTACTTGTTTCCTAGCTATTTGCTTAGTGGGCTATTCTGCGTAGTGAAATCGAATCGCACATCGCATGGCTTTTTGTGCCTTGCGATGTGTGTGATGCAATCTCAGTAGTTAATTTAGTTAATTTATTCACTGCACCCTGAGTGAAATCACATCGCATCGCATGGCCCTTTTTTGTGGCGTGAGATGTGAGATGCGATCTCAGACGTTCATATGGTAAAACACCTCCACTGGCAACGTCACCCCGAAGCAACGTGGATAGTGGGGGTATGAAAAGGTCGGGGGATGCGTTCCGCCGCCGCCGCTCGCCACGCTTCGGGGTGACGTGGAGAGTGGTGGTATTTTAGGTTTTACCATATTAACTTTCTGAGATCGCATCTCACATCTCACGCCACAAAAATGGGCCATTCGTTAGCGTACGTAGGAAATCTGGGTGTCCTGCTAGGAAACAAGTACCAATATTTTTTTCCAGAAAAAGGATAATTGTGATGTTTGCTGCATGGGTGTATTGAAAAACCAGCAGTGTGCAACCTGCAAGTGCTGCCTGTGCATGTTGGGTGTAGTACAGATGGAGCAGCTCACATTGGAGCTGCCCCTGGTGATTATATCGCCAGTCGCCAGATGGAGGCACGCCCAAGATGCTCGCGTGCCCTGTTCTGACGGAGCCCGCCTCTGTCGGCTCCCAGCTGCTCCCCCTGCCTGCACCAGCTCGATCTGGCGATAGTTCAGCATACAGTAGCTGACAGACGCTCCATCTGTAATTGAAGATCAGCTGCAGAGGAATGTGTAGGACAACCCTACATATTAATCTCACACTAAATAGGATGCAACAAAAAAGATTATCACCTGTCGCACGCCGCACTCACAACCTCCAATTGTAAAGAGTAAATAAATTATAATAAATTTCCTTTTTCCCTTAAGTGTTTTCAAGACTTTTTGTAATTTTTTTTTTATATTGAAATTACTTTTAAATACACACTCCTACTTCTTTTATTATTTTTTGGGTACTTGCATCTATTCCAATCTATGGAATAACTCCAGTGTCTGGTGGCCCACAAAGAAACCTTGACGTGTAATTGGGACTATATACAACTGCTACTGTTTTGCTATTACAGGTTGACTATCCCTTATCCAAATATACGTTATCCAAATTATTCTGAAAACCATAGTCTCCAAAATGTTCTTTTATTTTTTATTTTTTGCTAAAAACCTACTGGGTACATCTGTAACTGGCACTACTGAGGAAATTACATGTAACTGGCACTAAATATGTGCAAGGACATGATTGCTTAGCAGTCAAATTCAGTACCTGAGATAGTACACAATATTTAATTTTTTAAAACCTTGTTTCATGCACAAATAAAATATATTTGTTTATTTCATGTGTTTGTTGTGCTTAAATGCAAGATACCTATTTCAAATATAAAAATATTCCAAAATGCAGAATAATCAGTTATCCAAAATGTTTCTGGTCCCAAGCATTTTGAATAAGGGATACTGAACCTGTATTACAGTATATGTGCTGTAGCCATACATAATAGGATTTTATTTTGACATTATTCCATAGTAATATGCAACAATCAGAATAATGATTGAATTCCAAACCAACCATGTTAATTACATATGGCTTCTGTCTAGATGTTTACTGCAAAAAAGGTGAACTGATTACTGAAAACATTTTTTTCTTCTTTAAATATAAAAAATCTCAGGATTTTTTTGCTTCTGGCCAAATGAAACCAAAGTGCAATTATAGGGCAACACTCATGTCTAATTATAATTCAGTGTTTATGGTTTTTATAGCATGGAGAAACCTCTGTAGGCTCATGACTTGTATTCTCATAGTTGCATTTGACTGAAATGTGTGTGTGTGTGTGTGTGTGTGTGTGTGTGTACATATACTTTGTATGTGTGTGTGTATATATATATACACACACACACACACACACATATATATATATGTATATGTGTATATATATATACAGCAGATTTTTTGTCCAAGAGGGCAAAGAGAGTCGGCACTCCACGTTCTTTCAAAAGATAATTGTATTAAAAAGACAAATACATTACAAGGTGCTCCAGCAGTGTCATCAACGTTTCATGGCCCCTATGGCCATTTCGTCAGGATGTGGGCTGCGGGGTGAAGTGTACCAGTGCCCGTCCTGGCACTGGTACACTTCACCCCGCAGCCCACATCCTGACGAAATGGCCATAGGGGCCATGAAACGTTGATGACACTGCTGGAGCACCTTGTAATGTATTTGTCTTTTTAATACAATTATCTTTTGAAAGAACGTGGAGTGCCGACTCTCTTTGCCCTCTTGGACAAAAAATCTGCTGTGTATCTACCCCAGTACGGCACCCCGGACATTGCCATCTCACCCAGAGTGCCAAAGATTTCATATATATATATATATATATATATATATATATATGTTATATGTCAGTGGTAGACAAGTGCGCCTTCAGTGTAAAACGTGAATTGTGAATATCCTTAGAAGTAAAGTGATATGTGTTCCGGAAGAAAAGAAAAAGATCACTCGTAGCAGTATCTTTCTTTTGTCCGCCTCCTGATTGGTCCTCCTCATCCGCAAATGTAGAACTCGGATGGAATGTATGGGCCAAAGGAGAAGATATATTTTGTTAGCAGCCAAATTGCTTAATGTGACTGGTGATAAGTGATATTTTGCGTCCACCGTGTGGTCAAAACTTATACACCCAGTGTATAGTATTGGTAAGGAAATAAATGACTCACGTTAGACAGGGGTCCGATATCGACAGTAACCTTTCCAAGTTGGGTACCTAAAATAAAAAAATCCTCCCACCAAAGCGGGGTAAGAAATGGATAGTGTGATAACGTTTAAAAAAGGTTTTAATAAAGATAAAGGTAATGCACTTGTACAATTTAATAACATATAAAGGCTTATCTGAAATCTGCTTCATGCACAATGGAGAATGGAGGTTAGTATCCAGAGTGACCAACGCGTTTCATCCCCTTTTTATGTTTGGGACTTCCTTATGACCTTTGAAGTTTCAAACATAAAAAGGGGATGAAACGCGTTTGTCACTCTGGATACTAACCTCCACTCTCCATAGTGCATGAAGCACATTTTAGATAAGCCTTTATATGTTGTTAAATTGTACAAGTGCATTACCTTTGTCTTTTTATCTTTATTAAAACCTTTTTTAAACGTTATCACACTATCCATTTCTTACCCCCCTTTGGTGGGGTACCCAACTTGGAAAGGTTCACAGGGGTCCCTGTCGATATCGGACCCCTGTCTAATGTGAGTCATATTATTTACTTAACAATACTATACACTGGGTGTATTATAAGTTTTGACCACACTGTAAAATATCACTTATTACCAGTCACATTAAGCAATTTGGCTTCTTCTTTTTTTTTTTTTTAATTGAGTGTTTTTTATTGAATTTTCGAACATAGAAAATACAACTAACATTAGGGTTCTGACATTGGCAAAATGAATGTATAACAGGTGAGCACAAGCAGTAATTTGCATATACACAGAATGTCAAAATTACATCAGATAGATGAAAAGGACTAACTCCGTTCGTCTATATGAATAAATCATGGTTGCCCGAAGGCGCCATCTAGGCAACCAAGAGAACAGGAAATATAGGAGCACATTTGTACAGGTGAAATATTTGAAAATGTACCTCAGTCTCATAGTTCAGGATGAGTGAGCAGTAAATTGGCATCTGCCAGAAACTCCATACTAAAACTAAAATAAGCCTACTAATCACTAACAAAATATATTCCCAAAAGAGCCCAAAGCAAACCTCCCCATAACCCCCCACCCTGTATAACCTACCCCCAACTGAGGCATACCTGGAGCCCAACCCACTAACCTCTATCCCACTACCTACACTAAATCTACCCATAACTACCCTTATAGAAACTGAACCCCCCCATCCCCAAATTATGAAACACAGGATAATAAAGAAAGGATATATCGAGGGCTATTAACAAACAGTATGACTATAGTCCCAGCTATATTAGATCAGCACACCCCCCTAATATCATTATATAACGCATTTAGCTATGTGGATATATAAAGATAGGATAACAAATTTCAATAGCAAATCTGTACACATTTTTTATGTAGGGCGTAGAAGCCTAAAATGAAAAAAAAAAACAATAAAAAAGTATAAACAGCATCACAATACAGGATTAAAGTACCATTCTAGCCATTAGAGAACTTATTGTCAGATAAAGGTGAATAACTGAAATGTGCTAGTGATATTTTAAATACTACCCACAGAGGTATTACTCCAAACCATGGTATGACCCTAATCTGGCCAATTTTCTGTCCCCTGAGAATACCAAGCATACTTTTTGTTGGAAGAATCAGTCACATGGGAACAAATGAAGGGGTAACTGTAGCCCATAGGGGTCAATGTCCAGAAGCCAAATATAAATGTTGATAACAGGAGAAGAGGCTGGAAACAGACTGAATCAGTATCAATATTCTGAAGAATAATATGTCCATCAGACTTGGATTGTAATTTGTTATAGTTGAACAAGTCAAGTGTAATGTTCAGGGCCTTTGCAGGAGACATCAGGTAACCATTAGGCATAGAAGGATCTTCCCCATCAGGTATATCACATCTTCCAGGAGTATAGTGGTCGGATATGGCGCCCACCTGTAGATCATCCAATTGGCGATAATTTCAGGCAGAGGAGGCATAGATCGCCCGTAGAATCTGTGTAGTATAGGATTCCATAGTTGTCCAAAATATAGATAGACCAGGAGACTCGCTAGAAGTACACTGCGGAATATTTAAACAGCTGCGTTGAAAGACAGTCTGGAATAAGGATCACCAGGACACGCTAGTACCAGCTGACAAATGTAGGATTCAAAGCAGTTTACAGCAAACGCCACAGTCCAGTAAACCTGCGGGGAGGGCAAGACCGTGCCGGCTCCCCACGTGCGGTCTGCGGCAGCGAGTCTCTATCGAGACCCTTTCCTGCTCCCCCGCTACAGGATCCGGAGAGATAACCAGCGCACCTCACCCCCGTCCACCAAGTCAACCGGGGACAGGGCGCCACACAGAGCTTTATAAGCAATGATTCCATATACAGGTTGAGTATCCGGTATCCGGACATCCCTTATCCAAATTATTCCAAAAACCGTGGTTTTTGGAATCATTCGAATTTTTTTTTTTTTTTAACCCCCTAACCCTCTTTTCATACTTACCAAGTCCCCGGGCGTCCACAGCAGGCCTCCGGCATCTTCTCCAGGGTCTCCAGCGGTCCCAGGAATGCATTGCGCGAGTGTGCGCGCGCGCCGGTGACGTCACCGGTGCTCGCGCAAAGCATTCCTGGGACCGCTGGAGACCCGGAGAAGATGCCGGAGGCCTGCTGTGGACACCCGGGGACTACGTGGACGCCGAGGGACCACCGGACACCATCAGGGGACAGGTAAGTATGCTTTAAAAAATATATTCCAAAAACTGAAAAATTCCCCTATCCGGAATGCTCGTGGTCCCGAGCATTTCGGATAGGGGATACTCAACCTATATATATATCTACAATACAAGTAAGGGCACCGGGTAAAGTACCGATTACTATAGCGCGGTAGCGCTTGTTTGTGTGTGCCGGACTAAAGACACATATATATATATATATATATATATATATATATATATATATATATATATATATATATAGTTTTTTTGGAATTCCGCACTCCCAGCCAGCATTGAAAAATAATACGGGGTGCTCCTTTAAGGTAACACAGTGTGTCCCAAATGTAGAGCAGGGTAGGATATGGTTAATCCAATAAGGGCACTCACCAGCGTCTCATCATGAAAGATTTATTGGTACATTACCAGTCAAAGAAAAGGGTGTAGGTCTACGTTTCGGCCATCAGGTGGCCTTTCTCAAGACACACAGCAGTTGACGTCTTCACAGCACAAGAGTCAGGATACACTGACACTGTTTCCCCTTTTTCCTTATAAAGCACTGTTCTCTAATTGCATTTGACTCAGCTGCGTTCAGCTGGTACGGGTGCCTGTTAGTCTCAATGCTGGGCGCACCATGTGACAGCAGCGTGCCCTGTGATAGGCTATTCGCGGCAGTTCACTAAAAAACAAAATGGCCGTGCGTTCCACCGGGTTTTTCGATGCCAGGAGCTAATTTAAAGATGAGGCAGGCACTTGTATCAAGAAATGTGAATATCGCTAGGCACATAATTAGGAAAAAACGTATATAGCCGCACTTGAGCCCTAAAAACGGAGCTAGAAATCTCCTGATGCACAATTTAAAGATGGCCGTGCGTGTCAGCTGGCGATTTGCGTTCCAGCGGTTTGTATTAATTTATGCAGTGTCTTATATACAAGGAGAAAAGGGGACAGTGTCAGTTGACAATTCCAGGACATACAGTACAATATGCTCATATTATATATATTTCATAATGGCATTATTCATAAAAAATCGTCTTTATAAAAAGACTAAAAAAAGGGAAAAGGGAAGGTGATAGGGGACTTGTCTATTATAGGTACAAGAAAAAAAGAAAGAAAAAAGTGGATTCTCTATAATCCGTACAATGCAACTCTTTCACCTTGGTACATTAGATATATTATCAAGAGGAATTAATTTAATCGGTTGCTCTCGCCTAGATGCAACATAACTCAAACTCGAGTCTATACAAAAAAAATTTCATATAGAAGTGTAAACCAAGAGTATTATCTTAGAGTATAACCACTTATATATCATTGAGAAAAACATTTTTGAGAAATTTTTTTTGCAGATTAACAATAAGTACATAGAGGTACATAAAAATAGATAAAGCAAATTAGGGGGGATGTACTGACGGTCCGTACCATCCTCCTCATCTCAACACCATTGATCACCCAAAAATATTTAAAATTTTTTTTTTTTTTTTTGAGTATCAGAGAAAACAATTGAGTGGATTATTTTCGTTTAAGCCCCTTGGGGCTACCGTGTCCAGATCAAATATCCATCGTGCTTCCAGTTGTTTTAAGGTCTTTACTCTGTCACCACCCCTTGGGGGTGCAGGGACGTGGTCGATGAGCATTGATTTGATGGTTGCCACCTGATGTCCAAATTCCATACAGTGTTTGGCCACCGGTTTATCTGTTACACCAGTTTCAAGGGCAAGCCGAATGGTATAGCGGTGGTTTGCCATCCGCTCTCGAAAGGGTCGTGTTGTCATCCCCACGTAGTATGATCCGCATGGGCATACCAGAATATAGATTATGAATGCTGACATGCAGGTTAAACGATGTTTAATTTTGTAACGTTTCCCACTGTGTGAGTGTGCCACTGTGTCTCCTGCCAACATTGCATTACATGTAGTGCACCCTTAGCAACGCACACATCCTGGTTTGGCCGAGCGTAGCCACTGTGTGCCCTTTGCTGTTGGTCTCAGAGTTGGGCGCATAAGCATCTGTTGGATGTTCGCATTTTTGCGGTGTGCCATCATTGGGGGAGGGTAATTGCGCAATTTGAGCGATGTGTCGCTTTCGAGCATTGGCCAATACTTATCGTAGACTGCCTTGGCCTCATGTGCTGTATGGTCAAAGGTGTTAACATGTACCAATCTTCCATCCTTGCCCTGTATTTTTTTGGGGTTGAGATGGTGGGCTCTGGCTTTATTGAGACATCTCTCGATTATCTGTGGTGAGTACCCACGTTGTAAGAAGCGTTCTTTCATCTCTACAAGTTGTCCTGTAGCCAATTCCTCTGAGGAATTGGTGCATAATACCCTCAAAAACTTAGAGATGGGCAAGCTCTCCTTGAGTTGGACTGGGTTGCTGGCTTCTTGCTTGCAGTAAGGTATTCCTATCGGTCGTCTTACGATATAACGTGAAGCCCAGTGCGTTCCCATCTCTAAAAATAGCCACGTCTAGGAATGTAATGGTTTAGTCATCAATGGTGTGGGTGAAGCGGATAGGCTCTGGTACTAGGTTAAGACCCTGTATCATCCCCAAAAAAGTCTCTCTTGTTCCTGACCAAATCAAAAAAATATCATCTATGAAACGAAAATAACATAATAATTTATCGCCATGAGGCGAAACAATGTATTTCTTCTCGTAGTTGGCCATATATAAGTTGGCATATGCGGGCGCTAGGTTCGACCCCATGGTGGTGCCGTTGACTTGTAAAAAGTGCTCGGCACCGTACATGAAGTGGTTCTTTGTAAGAACTAATTCTGTTAGTGACATAATAAATTCAATGGGGGGCTGTGTATGTTGATTAGCCACCAGATGCTCCCTTATGGCCCGCATCCCATCACTGTGGGGTATCACTGTATAAAGTGATTGTACATCAAGTGTGGCCAACCAGGTTTCAGTATCAGGGAGCTGAATGCTACGAATTTTATCCAGAAAATCTGGTGTGTCCCTGATATAGCTTGGTGTCTTGTGAACAAGTGGTTGTAGGAACCGATCAACATAAATGGCTAACGGTTGCAACAGTGACCCCCGGGCCGATATAATCGGTCGACCGGGGGGACTTTCCAACCGTTTATGCACTTTTGGTAAAGTATAAATGATGGGTGTCACAGGGTGATCAACCACCAGATATTTGGCCGTCTTGGCATCGATCCACCCTGCTGATACTCCCATGTTGATCGAACTGTCAATCTGCTGTTTCAGTGACACAGTGGGGTTTTCACCTAATTTGCAATACGTTTCTGTATCACTCAATTGGCGTTTAATTTCGGTGTCGTAGTCGGACCAGTCTTGTACAACGACCACCCCGCCCTTATCTGCGGGGCGTATTACTATCTCAGAATTAGCTTTAACCCCTTACCGCCGCAGCCTGTTTTTGCCTTCCTGACAGAGCCCTTTTTTTCAAATCTGACATGTATCACTTTATGTGGGGATAACTTTTTATTGCTTTTACTTATCCCAGTGATTTTGAGATTGTTTTCTCGTGACACATTGTACTTTAAGTTAGTGGTAAATTTTGGTCGATACAGTCTGTGTTTATTTGTGAAAAATACCAAAATGTCGTAAAAAAAATGGAAAATTTTGCGATTTGCAAAATGTTAAATTTTCTGCTTGTGAGACAAATAATCATACCACTCAAAATAGTTAATAACTAACAAAGACCATATGTCTACTTTATGTTGCCATCATTATTTCAACCTCCTTTTAATTTTTTTGGACACTAGGGGGCAGCAGAGACAAAATTATACACAGAACACAGAAAACGCTGCAATTGGCTGTTCACATTTGAACAGCCAATCGCAGCGTTCGCCGATGGGGGGGGGGGGCAGGGACAGCAGCCATCTCCCCTCTGTCACCGCGTCTATAGACGCGGTGACACTTTAAATGCATGATGTACATTTATGCCATGCGTCGGGAAGTACATCCCGACCATGACGTAAATGTACGTCAAATGTCGGGAAGGGGTTAAGAGAAGATAATGCTTGCCGTTGCTTAAATGTTAGATTTTGATATTTAGGTTTAACGACTAAGTTCTATTTCATGTCATGTTCAGTCATTCTTACAAAGGTGTTGATACTGGGATTAGTGGACGGTGGGTCAAATGTACTCGGTTTGAGATTTTTTGGCTGTACAGCTCTGCCCATTACGGGTTGTGTTTCTGGGAAAAATTCCTGTAGTCTAAGTTTTCTACCAAACCGATAGTTGTCCACTACCCAGTTTTGCAAATTAGGTGCAAATTAGGTGAAAACCCCACTGTGTCACTGAAACAGCAGATTGACAGTTCAATCAACATGGGAGTATCAGCAGGGTGGATCGATGCCAAGATGGCCAAATATCTGGTGGTTGATCACCCTGTGACACCCATCATTTATACTTTACCAAAAGTGCATAAACGGTTGGAAAGTCCCCCCGGTCGACATATTATATCGGCCCGGGGGTCACTGTTGCAAGCCATTTATTTTGATCGGTTCCTACAACCACTTGTTCACAAGACACCAATCTATATCAGGGACACACCAGATTTTCTGGATAAAATTCGTAGCATTCAGCTCCCTGATACTGAAACCTGGTTGGCCACACTTGATGTACAATCACTTTATACAGTGATACCCCGCAGTGATGGGATGCGGGCCATAAGGGAGCATCTGGTGGCTAATCAACATACACAGTCCCCCATTGAATTTATTATGTCACTAACAGAATTAGTTCTTACAAAGAACCACTTCATGTACGGTGCCGAGCACTTTTTACAAGTCAACGGCACCGCCATGGGGTCGAACCTGGCGCCCGCATATGCCAACTTATATATGGCCAACTACGAGAAGAAATACATTGTTTCGCCTCATGGCGATAAATTATTATGTTATTTTCGTTTCATAGACGATATTTTTTTGATTTGGTCAGGAACAAGAGAGACTTTTTTGGGGATGATACAGGGTCTTAACCTAGTACCAGAGCCTATCCGCTTCACCCACACCATTGATTACCAAACCATTACATTCCTAGACGTGGCTATTTTTAGAGATGGGAACGCACTGGGCTTCACGTTATATCGTAAGACGACCGATAGGAATACCTTACTGCAAGCAAGAAGCCAGCACCCAGTCCAACTCAAGGAGAGCTTGCCCATCTCTCAGTTTTTGAGGGTATTACGCACCAATTCCTCAGAGGAATTGGCTACAGGACAACTTGTAGAGATGAAAGAACGCTTCTTACAACGTGGGTACTCACCACAGATAATCGAGAGATGTCTCAATAAAGCCAGAGCCCACCATCTCAACCCCAAAAAAATACAGGGCAAGGATGGAAGATTGGTACATGTTAACACCTTTGACCATACAGCACATGAGGCCAAGGCAGTCTACGATAAGTATTGGCCAATGCTCGAAAGCGACACATCGCTCAAATTGCGCAATTACCCTCCCCCAATGATGGCATACCGCAAAAATGCGAACATCCAACAGATGCTTATGCGCCCAACTCTGAGACCAACAGCAAAGGGCACACAGTGGCTACGCTCGGCCAAACCAGGATGTGTGCGTTGCAAGGGGTGCACTACGTGTAATGCAATGTTGGCAGGAGACACAGTGGCGCACCCACACAGTGGGAAACGTTACAAAATTAAACATTGTTTAACCTGCATGTCAGCATTCATAATCTATATTCTGGTATGCCCATGCGGATCATACTACGTGGGGATGACGACACGACCCTTTCGAGAGCGGATGGCAAACCACCGCTATACCATTCGACTTGCCCTTGAAACTGGTGTAACAGATAAACCGGTGGCCAAACACTGTATGGAATTTGGACATCAGGTGGCAACCATCAAATCAATGCTCATCGACCACGTCCCTGCACCCCCAAGGGGTGGTGACAGAGTAAAGACCTTAAAACAACTGGAAGCACGATGGATATTTGATCTGGACACGGTAGCCCCAAGGGGCTTAAACGAAAATAATCCACTCAATTGTTTTCTCTGATACTCAAAAAAAAAAATTTTCAAAAATATTTTTTGGTGATCAATGGTGTTGAGATGAGGAGGATGGTACGGACCGTCAGTACATCCCCCCTAATTTGCTTTATCTATTTTTATGTACCTCTATGTACTTATTGTTAATCTGCAAAAAAAAATTCTCAAAAAATTTTTTCTCAATGATATATAAGTGGTTATACTCTAAGATAATACTCTTGGTTTACACTTCTATATGAAAATTTTTTTGTATAGACTCGAGTTTGAGTTATGTTGCATCTAGGCGAGAGCAACCAATTAAATTAATTCCTCTTGATAATATATCTAATGTACCAAGGTGAAAGAGTTGCATTGTATGGATTATAGAGAATCCACTTTTTTCTTTCTTTTTTTCTTGTACCTATAATAGACAAGTCCCCTATCACCTTCCTTTTTCCCTTTTTTTTTGTCTTTTTATAAAGACGATTTTTTATGAATAATGCCATTATGAAATATATATAATATGAGCATATTGTACTGTATGTCCTGGAATTGTCAACTGACACTGTCCCCTTTTCTCCTTGTATATAAGACACTGCATAAATTAATACAAACCGCTGGAACGCAAATAGCCAGCTGACACGCACGGCCATCTTTAAATTGTGCATCAGGAGATTTCTAGCTCCGTTTTTAGGGCTCAAGTGCGGCTATATACGTTTTTTCCTAATTATGTGCCTAGCGATATTCACATTTCTTGATACAAGTGCCTGCCTCATCTTTAAATTAGCTCCTGGCATCGAAAAACCCGGTGGAACGCACGGCCATTTTGTTTTTTAGTGAACTGCCGCGAATAGCCTATCACAGGGCACGCTGCTGTCACATGGTGCGCCCAGCATTGAGACTAACAGGCACCCGTACCAGCTGAATGCAGCTGAGTCAAATGCAATTAGAGAACAGTGCTTTATAAGGAACAAGGGGAAACAGTGTCAGTGTATCCTGACTCTTGTGCTGTGAAGACGTCAACTGCTGTGTGTCTTGAGAAAGGCCACCTGGTGGCCGAAACGTAGACCTACACCCTTTTCTTTGACTGGTAATGTACCAATAAATCTTTCATGATGAGACGCTGGTGAGTGCCTATATATACATATATATATACATATACACAAAGGACCAGGTATTCTCAGCTTTGCAAAGGTTAATAAGGGGATAATGGTTGCTGGTACAGCATAGACTCACAGACTAAGATGGCCGCGGACTCCTCCCTACCCTTATGATGTGCGACCGAGCCACACTTGTTATCAGGTGTCCAGGTGCAGGACAGGCAGATATAGTGTAATGCAACAGCCAGAAATACTAAGCCTGACAGAGGGTCAGGGACACCTTGAAAGCGGATCCAACGGTCAGGCAGCCCTCTGGACACTACAGGATCCCAAGATGGCGTCAGTGGTGGCCCAATCTTCAAGCAAGTAGCCAGCAAGCAGAGTCCACCAGGGATGCGCCCGGAGACTGGCACGTTGGAGAAGGAGCAGATCCAAATCACCAGGAGATGCAGTGGGCACAGCCGGAGAAGTGCTCCACCTCACACCACACTCCAAGATGGCGCCCGGAGATCAGCCCGACGGAGCCGGAGCAGGCCCAGCAGGAGAAATGAACCTCCCAGCCGCAGCAGGGGCACCGATAGGCGCAGAGTCCCGCAGCAGTGGCGCGCCCAGCCCCAGACAGGGCTGCAGACAGAGCCGTCGGGAGGGTGGGATCCAAAATGGCGCCCGGAAGATAGAGGCCGCAGCAGGCCACGCAGGACACACGGGACAGCCGCAAGCGACACAGGACAAGCAGGAGAGGCTCCGGAGGGTAAGTGAGAGGGGGCAGGAGGCTCACGATCAACGAGGCAGGATAAATCAGCAGGATGTTATCGGAGCCCACACACCACATGTCTATTCACGGATCTGGCCAAGCCACGCCCCCAAGCAATTTGGCTTCTAACAAAATATATCCTCTCCTTTGGCCCATACATTCCATCCAAGTTCTACATTTGTGGATGAGGAGGACCAATCAGGAGGCACAGAAAGACACTGCTACGAGTGATCTTTTTCTTTTCTTCCGGTAGGCATATCACTTTACTTCTAAGGATATTCACAATTCACGTTTTACACTGAAGGCGCACATGTCTACCACTGACTTTATTTTTGAACAGGTCATGTCAGAAAAACGTGGCCACCTGAGACGTTTTGCAGCCCCTTGTATTTTCTTACAGTGTTATTAATTTTGTTTATATGTAATTTTTAGTTGTACGCACCACATCATCATTTAATTTACATATAATGTATGTAGAATGCTCAGGAAGTGCAGGAATGGCAGTACAGGTTTTTTCTCGTCCCACGGTGGCCTTCGGAATCCTGTTCAGCGGCATCTCCAGGTCCCAGGGGAGCATTGCGTGAGTGCGCTGGTGGCATTATGCGCAATACACCCCTGGGACTGGAGATGCCGCTGAACAAGGTTCTGAAGGCCATGATGGACATCGGGAGACCTTCGGGGGCCCAAACAGTGGACCAGGTAAGTATGGAAAAAAAATCCCAGAATCCGTCAAAATCCCTTATCCAAAATGCTCATGTCCAGAGCATTTCAGATAAGGGATACCCAACCTGTATTGCGTTCTGTCAGTTCTGTACAAACCTTTCTATCCTGAAAACAGTATATGTCTGTGGCACATTTGATCTATTAAAGTCACCCATGCTGACAACTTAATGGAGGAGGGTGAGTTACTGTGTGCTCCTGTCCGTCCCCTGCAGAAACCTGGGTAATTGGACACATTTAAATATTCATTCCACACTGAAAACCTACTCTGATTGCAGTTAGCCTGTAAATTGCATTAAACATTTTATGATGGACCTCTTTCCAGCTGACACTGGAGTTTTGAACACTGGTTTCTATAAAAAATTGATATGGTTAGCTGTTCCTGACTTTTTTTTATCGATACGCCATTTCAAGGTTATAAGTAAAAAAAATTATATGGACTGCTATAAAGTATTACTAGCTTAAAGTTTAACTATAAAGAAAACTTTGCTGTCACTCACAATGCATAACTTTTGCCATACTTTACCGGTACATTGTTAAAGTTCCTGCTCACAGTAGAGAGAATAGACAGGGGGACAGCTTATGTACACCACACAACTGCACCAGTTTGAATGCCTACCTGTGCATTGCTAGCGACAGGAAGCACATTTGCAGATAATGGTGCATCCAGAAAGAGTATTGCCCTCCAGAATCCATTACTGTCGAAGGGGATACATATGGATGGCGGTGGTCAGAATACCAATGCCAGCATCCCGAAAGAGGGAATCTCGGCAGGGGTCCAGTATACTTATCTTCCTCCCGCCCTCTCCTACCCTCCCTGTTTGTACCTAGCCCTCGTTCCCCACTGCCTAAAAATGCTCCTGCTCTGAAGCCTACCCACTAAGCCCCCTTCTAAGTGCCTAACTCTTGATCCCCGCAACCTAACCCTAACCTTCCCCAATACCCCAGCGTAACATCACATACACCATGCTGCGGGGATCAAGAGTTAGGCACTTAGAAGGCGGGGTTAGGGGTATGCTGCAGGGCAGGAGTCTTCCAGTATCCCAGTGGTCTAGAAACATTACATCCCTATAAATATTAGCATTCTATTCCAAATTATTCTCTATACCAGGGGTAGCCAACTCCAGTCCTCGAGAGCTACCAACAGTTAACGTTTTCCATGTCTCCTTACTGAATCACAAGTGAAGTATTTAGCTGCACCTGTGGATCTTTTAAAATGTGTCAGTCAGTAATGAGTGCACTTGTGTGCCTGTGAGGTGAGCTGGAAAACGTGAACTGTTGGTAGCTTTCGAGGACTGGAGTTGGCTACCCCTGCTCTATACCTTCTAAGTAGGTAAGTTAGCTGAGTGTACAGGTAACCATTACTGAAATGTTTCAGGGATCCTGGTGGATAGGAAGAACTGCACACCCAAGGCTAGTAAGCTTTAGGGTTACGGCAACAGCTCACTTAATAGTGTTCCCGCTAGGCTGTTTTAGTGCGGTGCTGCGCCCTGTCTGATTTTTAAAGGGCAAAATGCACCCTGCCCCTCTAGCAGCGCCCTGCTAAAACAGCCTGCTGCCTGTCCCCGCTGGAAGCACGGGGAAGCCCAGTGCCACCGTAGATGCCCGGCGCTTCCCCCGCAGTGACTTTGGCGGGGCCATGCCCACCCTCTTTGGCAATGTCAGTGTGTTCGGCCAGCCTACTTTTGTGCTGGCGGCCGCTGGGCCCGCCACCTTTTGTGACATCTGCGGCTGGGCATGCCCCCTTTCGTGATGCCATGCCCCAGCCCGCCCCTTTTGTGACATCGGCGGCCCGGACCCGCCTACAACAGTGACGTCGGCGGGCCCAAAAAGTTGAAGTTGGAAATTTAAACAATTCTACATCTAATGGATTTTTTGTTTATCTGTTTTCCAGGATTTGCTGTTGGAAAAGCCAGTGACAGAATGGTAGCACTCCGAAAAGTATGTCATTTTAAGGTTTAAGGCATCTATCCTTTATCTTTTTTATTTCCGGCTTAATTACAAGGGCAATGTGGGATTACATTATAAAAGCTGAATTTTCAATGAAACCTGAATAAAGATGTGAAAATTAGCTGATAATTGTGGCCTAATGGAAATGAAAAACCTTTAATACACAAAGAAGGTGAAGCACATTAATTGTGGGCATGTATTCTTTGTCAAAGCAAAGCCTATATACACAGGAATAGCCAGTGTTTTTATGGATTTTTCTGTTTTAGACGCATTGCGCTAAAATAGGTTTTAGTGGTAGCCGTCAGACAATAAAATATCCTCTTTTTCATTCTTAGAAAATGTGACAGCTCTTTTGTGTGCAGTTCTAAGTAATCATGTGCTTCCCTCATACAGGCAAAGAACAGAGCTGTACAATACCTACATTACATAGAGCGCTACAACGATCACACAAGTAAGACTGGAGGGTTACTGGTATTTATGTATTTGTAGCGTACCTTATTTTTCTTTGCATTTTGTGTGTTAGTCGCATTGCAGGTGCAGCGAAAATCCCCTTTCATTGTACTAGAGATGGTAGTCAGTGACTTTAACTGTGCAGTAGTTAGTATTACACACGTACAGTTGTAGATGAAGTACAACAGAACTTGGCCTGGTTGAGAAGTCGCAGCTGCTCGCATCAAATCCCTTTTTGTACAGATTAAGGGCAGTATTCAATGCTTTTTGCGAGCTGTGACCGCAAGCAGTGCTGACTGCTCGCTGTCACAGCTCGCACGGTCAGTATTTAACTGACGCCCCCTTTACATACCGTTTCCACCTCACTGAATTTTTACAGCGATGTGGAAACGGCGTGTGCAGCTGCCAAAACAGCGAGGCTCACGGCTAAATGCAGCGGGCTCCTTGCAATAGCCGTAAGCCTCGCCGTTTGGTCAGAGGACAGCGAGGATTCCCCCGGAACATTGAATACAGTGAGCCGTCGCCACGGGGGTTAAACGGTGAGGGTCGCTTGTTTTCGGTGATCCTTGCCGTTTAACCACCTCACCAGCCGCTTTTGAGTATGGCCCTCAGTCTCAGTTGCACATAGGGTAGTCAATCAGCATTTTTCTCCCTTTTTTAATGGTGATTTGCCCTATAAAAATGGGGTGTTGATTTTTTTCGCCTAGGTGAAAAACGTTGACGTTTCGAAAAACAAGTTTCAGGCGAAATTGTGACTGTCTTCTCAACTGTTTGAGGCATTTTTCACCCGTGACTTCTCGCTACAAAAAAAATAGTGAAAAGGCATGGGTGGAAATGGCCACAATTGAATGGTCGGGCATCAAATTCTTTCAGTTTTTTTCGGGTATTTGAAAAAACAGAACTAATTGAATACCTCTATAGACGCCATCCCCAATGGGGATTTGTCACTTCCAGTTTCAGTTATGAGAATATGAACATTTTTAAGCAAAAAAAAAAATAGCTTGAAGTGGCTGGGTCACACAGGGCCTGGTGCGCGAGTAGAGCTATTTGACACGGTTATTATCTTCCTTCATAGTTGAATTTGTTAGTACAGGTTGAGTATCCCGTATCCGAATATCCGTTATACGAATTATTCCGAAAACCATACATTCCAGAAAGTGATTTTTTTTTTTTTTTGGGCTACAAACTCACTGGGGAGATTTGTAACAGCACTATTGAGGACATGATATGTAACTCGTACTATATATGTACAAGAAAATGATTACTTGGCATTCAAATTCAATATCTGAATCAAAATACACAAATTTTGTTTCATGTTTTGGAACCTTGTTTTTTGAACAAATGAAATATATTTGTGTGCATTTTATGTGGTTGATGTGTTTATACAGCATAAATGCAAGACACTTCTTAATACATCATTGAAATATTAAAATATTCCGAAATACGGAATAATCCGTTATCCAAAATTCTCCTGGTCCCAAGCATTTTGGATAAGGGATACTCAACCTGTAGTTGTTTTTTTTTTTTTTACATTTTAAGATGTTTTGCTGCATGCAAAAATGAAAAGATCCTGGATAAGTTTGCACAGATGTCTTCATTTAATACCATCCTTTTCAATAAAAGGATCAACATCAAATATGCAGCTGGCAAAATTGCAGCATGTGAGTCCTGTTATCGTTGCTCTAATAGGCGTGCTTGTTATCAGATGTTATCGAAGTGCAGAAAACCTTCTGTAGAGCTGTACCGTAGTTCCATGGACGGGTGACCAGCACCGATAGCCGTACCAATCACCTCACTCTTTTCTTCATTAAAAACTTAGGTCTCCAGGGTGCTTTCCTCCTGCCCCCTTCACTAATCCGCTTTCGATAGACACTAATTGTAATACAGTGTTGAAAGTAACTTGTCATTATATCTGCTTTCTTTAGTATACCAAGATATCAAAACAACGTTTAAGAGAACAACAATTAAAATGAGGAAACAAAATGCTGGTAAGTGGAATGGTTTTATTTCATGACTGCAACTGAAACCCTACGTGAATAAAGTGTTAGATTTGTAATGGGGACCAGTATAATGTAGATGTACCTCCCAAATATCCAATTTAGGTGGGACAGCTGTGAATTGCGGGCCCCGGAGCACCTGCCCTATCAGGACAGCTTGGGATCGGGCCGGTTGCTCTGCATAACAGGAGAAATGGAGTAAGACCGGGGATGTCCAGCTTTGGTCATGCTGACAGCATATGTGTGCAGTGCTTAAACTGGCAGTACTTTTATTAAGTTCTGAAACATGGCCATGCATTTGATGCATATCAGCAGCATCAATTTTTATTATTTCCCATATTGATTAACTTCTGAAGTACTGTACCTCTCTAAACCAGTGTAATGCTCCAACCATGTGCTTCCAAGTAAAATAACCTTTGTAGTCCTATTTCCAAGAACCCCTCTGTTCCTCAGATATGCTCCTCTTCCCCCCCCAAGCACCTCAGCAACATGTTGACTGGAACCTGACCAAACACCATGATCAATGCTTCTTTGTAAAGCTTCTCATTTTCAGCAACTCGGACTACTCCATATACAAATCATGTCGATAGGATTAAACATATAATTACAAGGCTCTGCATTGGAGTTAAAATATAAATACAGATTTTGAATGTACCCATAAACAAGTACAAGTTAAACAAAAAGACGTAAGAGTCCTAAAGACCTAGAAGGTACATTAGAATGTTGGTATATATAATGGTTATCCCCAGATATGTAGTGCCTTGTTTTGTCTCCATTGTCATATACAATGCGACTCTTTGGGCCCGTAGTGGCCAGATAGACGAAAACGTTATTAGCTTGGATGGATTGCACTGGGCTGTAAAACAATTCTGTGTGGGGTTGCTGGGGAAATTCTATTACAGCAAGCCATGCTTTACTGAACTAATATTCTTCTTTTAGTGTTCAACTATAATTGAAAAAACAAACTATAAGTACCACAACCATTTGTTACTAGCCAAAGAATATATTGATTTCCCTTCTGCAGCAAGGGGGAACACACTCTAGACACATTTTCATCTGAATGATCCTAAATAGGCTATTTATCACATTTTAATTTTCTCGATGGCTGAAATCTTTAATTTTACTTGCTGGATTTTCATTTTGTTTTTTTTCTTTTGAAATTGTTCATGTACTGTAAGTTTTTTGGTGTACGGTAGGGAACTTGGAGTTCTTGCAAATTGAACTATAATTTAATGCCAACGTTGCTTTTCAAGACATAAAATCAGTTTGCCTATTTGGGTTGCCACATTGAAAATCCGAGGGACAGCTGCTTTCATTCACTTTGTGCCGGACGGCCTCCTTTATTGCAGTTCTGGTGACATAGCGTCAACTGCTGTACGAGAAAAACAAACAAGCTGTGTTTTGTGTGTTGTTTATTTTACCTCATGTAATAGCCTATTATTGCGCTGGGAAAACGAAATGATGTTGATGCAAAAATGTTCTAGTCACATGGAAGTTCTTTTGTTTGACACAAAGGGGCGGATGTATTAAGACTGGTAAAGTGATAAAGCGGTGATAAAGTTGAATGTGATATTGCACCAGCCAATCAACTCCTAGCTGTCATTTTTCAAACACAGCTGATTAGCCGGTGCATTATCACCTTCCACTTTATCAATTTACCAGGCTTAATACATCTACCCCAATGTTTATTAGTTACTTTTGCACATGTTTCTACTCAAACTGGATAGAGTGATGGGAATCAGGGTTGAACATTGATTTTTATATAGATGGGTCCGCAGTACCCCAGCAGTGATTATATTTATCATGTATAGATTTCCCATGTGTGTAAATATTGAACCTATATGGTCGGTGTTAAAAAGGATGCAAAAATGCTAATGTACACATTTTAAGACCTGAAATTATAATGGCCATATAGTTTTTGTCGGATTACTTTCCTTCTGTGATTAAGATGTATTCCATTATCATTTTCACACGTAACCTTCAAGAACATTACGTTAACGATAAAACATTAAAATGTCATGTTTTTAAATAAGTTCTAAAACATTTGTGTTTACAGTGTGTTTTTGTCTTGCCCAGGTTATGGCCTTCACTGTCATAGAGCAATAATTACCATCTGCAAGTTAATTGGTATCAAAGATATGTACGCCAAGCTAAGTGGTTCCCATAATCTGCTTAACCTCACAACAGCGCTGTTTCAAGGGCTGGCACAGCAGGTATGTGGCAATTACTGTGTATTTTCACTGTTACTCTCTTACCCAGCAGTGCAACATCACTATGACCCTTGGCTTTATATGGGATGCATGGAATGTTGCGATACATACGGGTGACCGGCGTTGGGGATGCTGGCGTTCAGAATACCAATGCCGGCATCCCGATGGAAGGAATTCCGACAGGGGTCAGGTAAGTATACTTACCTTCTCTCTGCCCCTAAGCCACCACCCCTGCAGCCTAACCCTAACCCCCCTCTGTAGTCGATTCATAACCCTCCCTGCTATTGTGTAACCACTGTACCCCACCGCCTAAACCTAACCCCTGCCATGCACCCTCACTCTAACCCAAACCCCTCCACTGTAAGTCCTGCAGCAGTGCCTATACCTTACCTCCTTTCCTAACCCACCAGTATCCTCATTGATGGCGGTAGTCAGGGTGCTGGCATCAGAATTGTGAACGCTTGCATCCCCAACAGTAGGATATGCATGCCGAAATGTCCTCTGGTCCATGCCAATTAGTCAACGGTTTCCTTTCATTTTTAGTAAATTGCATTAGATAGCTGATGCTGGTAACAACACTTTTCCTGTACAGGTACCAGCGGCGAAGTTTCATTATTGTCCACCATTTTGTACTTTTTATGTTACTTACACTATTGCCTAATAATACAAATCGCAAATGTGAGACCTTTACAACCATTTTAGTAACAAATGGGTCCCAATTATTTAAATGTATCTATTAATCCTCTAAAGAGGTCCATAGGCCCCCAGGGGTGCTCTTGTTTATATTTTCTTATACATACAGTATACACTCCGATCTTCACCATGCTAATATATGAGGTGCTGTCGCTTCCATATATGGAGCGCACTAGACATGTACCATTTTCCATTGGACATTTTGTAGTATTGTGAAGTATAATGACCTAGTGCAAGGTTTAATTTTTTTGTGTGTAAAATATCCGACGTGTGTGTGTGTAAATAAACTTGCACAATGCTGTTCTAATGATAGTGCTCCTATTTAGAGCACTGTGGAGTGGGTTCTGGGGCCCATAATAAGGGTGTGATATAGCACACCGGCGGTCGGGATTCCGACAGTCATTTACCCGACGTCGGAATCCCAACTGCCCGGACTCAGACAGTGGGGCGAGTGCAATGAAGTCCCTTGCGGGCACAGTGGCTCGCTACACTCGCCACCTATTCTATTCTCCCTCTATGGGGTTGGGGACCCCCAGAGAATAGCCACTGCCTGTCGGGGTTTTAACAGTCGGGATTCCGACATCGTTGTAATGACTGTCGTAATCCCAACTGACGGTCAGTCATTCGGCACCCCGTAATAAAGGAATATTTGGACAATGCGTACTTTGGCAATGGAGCAAGGTGACCTGATCTGAAGAACCACATTTTCTTTGATGACTTGTGGATGACCGGGTGTGTGTGTTGTTTATTCGGAGAAGAGATGGCACCAGGATCCACATTGGGAAGAAGGCAAACCGACAGATATAATATGAGGCTCTAGGCCATATTGAAGGGCTGGTTACTAGTATACGCCTACTAGTGTGGTAACTAGTCTGCACATACATAACACGTGAACTCTGTGCGACTCAGTAGCGATGAGTTTCTATGTATGCAGTTTTCTTCATTACAGTGTGTCCTATTTGCAATGCAGAGGGAATAGGATGCACAAGCTTTTACTGGTGAAAATGATATGTGGCATGCCTATGTGCAATTGCAGCTGCATCTGCATTCAAAACGCTATGTTACTGGAAAACACTGTAATGATACAATGGGGTGTATTCAATGCTTTTTGTGAGCTTTGACCATGAGCAGTGCTGCCTGCACACGCCGTTTCCCCCTCGCTAGGTTTTTGTAGAAAAGGGGAACATGGTGAGCTTTTGGCTATGGACGATTTTGACTATGCGATTTCCCTTGAACTCCCCAAAGCCCAGAACCATACAGTCTTGACTATGGGTGATTTTTACTATTCTAGAACACTAGATTGTACACAGTCACAGTCAAAATTGGCTTGCCTCCACTGTATATTTGTTCTGACTATGCCAATCCTAAGGAGACTAAAATCACATTAGAAGCTCAAATGGCACCACGTGTATGTACATTCACATACTGTACAAGGGATTATATTTATGTTGCATAATTATATTATACTTTTCTAATTTGTCTTGTTTCTTTTAAAATAGGAAACTCATGAAGACCTAGCCAATAGGAAACGCTTACATGTTGTGGAGTTCAGAGAAGATCGTGGCCCTTTCCCCCAAATTGTAGCATCACCTCATGGTGCACTCTCAACCGTTCCAGAGCCTGAAGGAGAGATACCAGATACCAAACTAGACTGGGATGAAGTGAAACTAACCCAGGGATTAAAACGTTCCATCTGGGCCAATGTGAAAAGGACAATTTGGTGAAAGCAAGAATAAACATGTAATTCTTACGGAAACCACAATACCAAATACAAGCCATCTTCAATTTTTTCTTTCTTTTTTTTTTTTTTTTTTACCAAATGTAATGAAGCTGAGATATGTGTGTCCATTTCATAGCACACTTGGCAAACATGTGTGATATACCTGTAACAAGAAATAAAGCATTAGACCTAATAAAGAACAATACTTTCTTTGCCAGCATTGTTCTGCTTCAGTTCTTGTGGTGATTTGTAAGATACAGGGGGAGCTGTATCAAGTCCTGGAGAGAGATAGTTGGCAACCAATCTGCTTCTAAATGGCAGTTTTCAAACTAACATGAAAGGAGGTGATGGGTTCATGCTGTATCTCTATCAACATTTCCCCCATAACCAGCATTTACACCACATACGCTAAAACTTCGATCAGTCTGCTGAGTCTGAACTACCCTGCTTTTACCCAGTGGTAGATCTAGACTTTTCTTCTAGGGAGGGGGGGGGGGGGGGACTGGGAAGGGGAGGAGTTGGGACTCCAGTCCCAACTCCTCCCCTTCCCAGTCCCGACGACTCCTCCTCCCATTCCTCAGGTGTGATCCTGTCTGACATTTTTACAGTTTTCTGTAATCCAGTTATCATTCTGCAACCAACTTCTTTCAACTAAAAAGATCTAATTGGCATTAAAAAAAAATTATGTTAGGGAAAGAGCTTTACTATAACTACTGTAATTCTGGTGCAATATTTACCCCTTAGCTCTATCCTAGGATACCAATATGGTTCTTCATGCCAGCCTGGCAGCACAGCACTGGCAGGGAACAATACAGCTTCTAAGGTATCTATATATTCCCTGCCCTGTGAAGGACCTTCTGCTGCTGGATGCCAGCCTAGGGAAACCTGCTGCTGTGACCCAGTTGGTGGGTCTTTGAGCACATGCAAATTCTCCTCTCCCTTCTATAGGATTACCCCTATGCCCATATGGCTAGGCTGCAAACTCACCTACTAGTCCCACAAAAGCCAGGTTCCCACTTTGAAATGCAGCCATATATTAACAACCCTGTGCAGTATATGTAAGGGAGGCATAGCTGTGTTACTGTGAGCATGGCACCTTCCTCCCCCTCTGCCTTGCATTGCTTCTTTCCTTTTTGGGGTCAGGCTATTTTTAGCATGACATGGGTGGGGAACCAGGTCTGGGACTGCTGGGTTAGAGTCATGGCACAGCACCTGCTGTGGCTGGGACAGGGCAATGTGGGCATTGGGGCAGGCAGGCTGCTGGGTTATACACTATGCTGCAGGGTGGGTGGTACTCCTGGGGGAGGCAGCCTCTCCCTGTCCCGGTTCCTGACGGCACCCAGGGACTACCTGCTCGAAGCCACTGTACTCTCCTGAGTCACGTGGCAGGCTCTGCAACCGCAGATGCTGGCTAAACCCCAGCTTGGAGCCCAGCAGGCTTCTTGCAATAGAAACAGGCTGTTCGGGGCCAGAGCTGACATCACTCGACTTCCCTTCAAACTACTGGGCACACCTACGTTTTCGCTGATGCCAGCATGGCTGGTCACCACCCACAGACACCAGCTTCCTGTCAATCAACTTATGTTCTGTGAACAAATAAAATAATAGCAGGATTTTATCACAGGATGGCCTCACGCGTGCGTACTACAATCCATACGCATGCGCAGTTGTTCAATTATCGCCCTGCTTGTAAATTCATAGCCGTGTGTTTAGGTCTGAATATGTCCCTTTAGCCTAATCTCTCACACAGCCTATGTCCTCTGCTCTATCATCTTCCTTACCACAGTGGGAGCTGCCTCAGCTGATGTCTGTGAGCACAGCTGCAGTGTCCCAGCAGCACCTTTGCTTCTCACATGTCTCCATGGCCAGCTGCCTGCCACATCTTTCCCCTGTCAGTGCAGCCTTCACAGCCAGTGTGTGACTAATACACCGAGATCGTGCAGGCTGCTTTTCACTGATTGGCTGCAGACACTCAGAGAAATACCCAGTCTGCGCCTCTCATGCCACATCGCTGCAGCACTGGCACTAATCTGTTTGCCGGATGCCCTTCCAGTGTTGAGCACATAAAGGCATCTGCTGGGGGGGAACAGGACAGCAATCACTGTAAGCTGCCAGTGGTACATTTATACGGTGTCAATGTTGACATAGACACAAAAAAAAAGGACTTTTTGCCCTGTCAACATTTCAAATGTCGACATTTTGACAGTTTCACTATTATGAATGACGGCATTTTGAACATGTCGATATTTTGACCAATCGGTCAATGGAGGTTGATAATTTGATCATTGGGATTTGACTATAGCTAAATATTACTGAACCCTTGTAGAGGAGCCGGCATTTAGGTGTCACTCCTTTATATTCACTTAAGTATCTTCATACAAACCCTACTGGGTACGTTGCTGTGACAATTCTTACAGGGAAAAAGTGACATCCCTCTGCTTTTAATTTGAGATATTATGGGCCTTTTGTCGTCAGCCCCCAATGCCTCAGTCATGCTATTGTGTTAGAGAGTGCACACAGCATCACCTTGGAGATTATATGAGCTGCAGCTGCATAGATCTTGGGGCCCTGCAGCTATATTTTATAACTGTGTTGTCGGCTACAGAAATTGTATTGGTTGTTCTTTGTATCTGGGGGTGTATTTTATATAGTATAGTACGGGTCCTTTTCATATACTATCGTGTCAACCCGAGTTGAAATTCCTCGGACCACGACCCTGGTTTTTTACCATAGCTAATTTACAGGTAGATTTATTAAGCGCTGTGAAGTGATAAAGTGTCTGGTTTTTATCTCCGGCCAATCAGCTCCTACCTGTCATTTTTCAAACATAGCCTGTAACTTCACAGTTAGGAGCTGATTGGCCAGTGATAAAGTACCAGCCACATTATCACTAATCCAAGCTTCATAGATCTGCCCCTTAATTCCCACCATAGTGGATCACAGTAAAACAAGGCATACAAAACCAAGCTGAAACAACTGTGCGACTACAGTATTTCTCCTTTACCTAAATGTAAGAAATGACATGAGGACTAAGGAAGGACATCAGACTAGCTACTATCAAAAGAAAAAAAACAGTACAAATAAGATAACTTTTGACAAGTGTTTCTGCTGTCCCCATCAGAACAGAGTACAATAAAATAACTAGTCCAAGTAGAGAGGGGGTGACGGAGTACGGACAGTAACAGACAGATTGGCATATATTCAATGCCGTGGGCAAGCGGTGACTGCGAGCAGGACTTTTTGCTCGCAGTCACCGCTCACCCTGTCAGTATTCAACTGACCCCCCTCATATGCAAATTCCCCCTCGCTCTGTTTTTTGAGCAAGGGAGAATTGGCGTATGTGCCTCCAAAAGCTGCGAGAGCCGAGGCTAATTACAGCGAGTTTGCTGCACTAGCCGCGGCTCTCGCAGTTTAGGGGAATCCTCGCAGTTCTGTGACGGCGAGGATTCCCCCGGAACGTTGCATAGTGCGAGCGGCCGGCGCGGGGGTTAAACTGCGAGGATCACTGGTTTTCTGCGATCCTCGCAGTTTAACCCCCTCGCCGGCCGCTCGCACCGGCATTGAATACTTGCCATTGTAGGAAGAAGTCTTTCATTAATAATGTACGTGGTTTTATTAGGCTAGCTATTTGCTTGGTCCTAGTAGTATTATCCATAACTGTCAGGCAGAGGCAACAGAGACAGCTATGTACTCTTACAGAAATTATAAGTGTTGTTCTTCATCAGAAAAAGGTCACCTTGTCATCGTAGATTGGCATATTCACTTAATACACAAATTTTAATTATTGTGATGAATGTTTAGAGCTCATGCATTCCAGTCCTTCTAAATGTACAAATGACAGATTGTGTAACTGCACACATTGTTCCAGGGTTTTGGATGAACTGTTAACAATGCAATGTTGACTGTACTATAGTAATGTGATTTAAAGCATGTGAACTGTGTCGGCATTAGATCTTTAAACATGATGGTAAAGGCCGTTGTGAGGTGTACATAAAAGACCTGTCTGGTAAATGCTTATATCCTATCCACCCAGATGCCAATAAAATGGATTCGATTTGTGACTTTTTTTCCATCATCTTACTTCTTTAGTCATACCTCCCAACTTCTGAAAATTTGGGGGCGTGGCCTGTACTTGCGGTGCTGTCACAAGGCCACGCCCCATTGTCGCTGCTGTGGGGGCATGCTCAGCCACTCCGTGAGCTGTTGGCTATGCCCCCAGCCCCTCCAGCTGCAGGAATAGACGCTGTACGCATTCATGTGCGACAGGGGGGGACTCCCAACTGCCCCCTAGCCGCGGGACACTGCCGGCCCCGGGAGGGTTGCGGACAGAGCCAGATTAATGTCTAAATGGGCCTCGAGCTGAAAATTATCAAGGGCCTATTATGCGCAATAATAGGGGTTGTGGCCAGCACCTAATAATGTGGGGGGCGTGGCCAGTGTTCTGGTTGGGTGGTTTGCTCATGGGTGTGTCTCTATTTGTGTAAATACTTTCAACTAATTATATATGCCTGGAAAAGGTAGGGGGCTGGCATAAGAAAAACGCCGGGAGATATAGGCGGGTGCACTCCAAAGGTGCACCCGCAGGATGCCGATGTCCTAAGATACTTGCGCGGGGTGAGGCGACACTCCAGTCATAAAAAAATTACTGAAAGCCGAAACTTGGTAGACGACATTTCAGCACCTTTTATGTGGTCACCTAAGTTTACCACACCATATACCCCTTATACAAATCATGCAACACAATAGTAACCCCCTTATACTGTACTTGCCTCTTACACATTATGCCACATGGAATGAACCAAAATTCACACCGATTGAGCCAAAATTCACACTATGGCACACAGCTTAAGGCAAAATTTACATTTTGCAACATGGATTGAGTCAAAATACACACTATACCAGGCATGTCCAAACAGTGGCCCTCCAGCTGTAGTGATACTACACATCCCAGCATGCCTTGACATAGTTTTAGCATGCCCTAATAGCAAAACTGTGGCAATGCATGATGGGACTTGTAGTTTAACAACAGCTGGAGGGCCATAGTTTGGGCATGCCTGTACTATACCAAACAGATTGAGCAATAATGCACAATATGCTTAATAAATAGAGGCATTAAGGTGAGCATTAAGGCGCACATTAAGAATTTACACCATAATGCCCATTACGTGTTAAGCTACACACCATAATCTCCATTACGTATTATGCCAAACACCATAATGCCTATTAAAAATGATGCTACATAATTATTGCTTACCTACATGTTCATTGCCAGGGGTTCCATGTTCATTGCCAGGGGTTCCATCCTCATTGCCATGTGGGATTACATGATCATTGTCAAGGGGGAATACATGCTCACAGTAACTGGGGGACAGCCGCCGCTGGGCAGAAATGACAGCCAGGCAGAGAGCAGGGGGCTGCCCGGCTGTATTCAGAGCACTGCATATCCCGGCTATTTGAAATAACCCTTTCATACCAGAAAATGCAGGGACTTACCCGGGAATATGGTCCCAGGATCATGCAGGGACATTCCCGGAGTGGCCCCTTTTACACCAGCCTAGTATCTGCATTTTCTGGTGTGAGTGGGAGAGAAAACAACCGCCACCCCCCTTTAAACAACCAGCTATATCTTCGGACCAACTGAACCATTTACATGTAGGCTTCTAATGATTTTGGTCCCGTGAAACTGGAAAAAAAATTGGTTTACCCGCAATATCTCTAGAACCAATGAACCCATATGGACCAGGTATCAGATTGAAGGCCCAGCGATTTGGGTTCGACTGAGATCAACCTCGAGCTTCTGTGATGCCGGAGGGGGAACTGGCAGCCAGGGGGGGAACCAGGTGGAGGTCGGAATTAGCGGGTTCCATGTTATCCTATGGGGAAAACGTTCTAGGTTTGCCTGGCGGTATCTCTGGTTCCCGGGGGGCTAGCAATGCGGGGCTGGGCTCGTTGGAAAGCTGTAGCCTCATCAGGCCCATTGTTAATCTGGCCCTGGTTGCGGAAACACCACAAATAACTGCAATAAATGGTACAGTTGGGAGGTATGCTTTACTCTTAGTAAAATATACAATATTTGCCATGAGCAAGCTGCAATCTAAATTGTATTGTTATATGTCTCCTTCTATAATCTTGTTTTGAAAAAGAAACAGAAGTGAGCATGTGCGTTGGTAACAGAAGACTGCACACATTCTCCCTGAACCAAATCAAAAGTTGTAAATTAAAAAAAAAAAAATCTCTTTTAAATTATAAACTACTGATGAACAATTGTGGCTTCTAAATTGCTTCTGCTGCAATTTCAATATCAGAATGAATATTGTTGCATTATAAAAGTTAATGAGTCTGGAAAAAATGTTTCCACAGCCATAAATTAAACTTTCTGGATGCGTTGTGCTGACTGCGTTGTGCAGATGAAAAATTATTGCTTATTGGCTATTATGACATCTGCTTTGCAGTACTAGCAGCAAAACTCAGAGGGAAGCATTGAGCTCTGCAAGTAACTATGATTAATAGCACGCCCCTCCACGTTTTAGCTGGAAGGCATTTTCTTCAAATCAGCGAGTGTATAATTGTTCTTCCTTTTAATACCGCTACATTTACTTGCTACCTTATTCTTGTTTTCAGAAACCTAATTCTATGTGGAAATATCTGTCATCCAATGTATCACTATTAGTAGCATTTCTTTTTATTTGTACCTTGTTAATGTGTGCTCTGCTCATAAGCAATGACATAGAAAATAATGGCTGAACCAAAGCAGAGTGATGTATAATTACATTTATTTGCAGTTTTTGTTTATCTTGCTCTTTTTATGGTTTAGTGGCTGTTTTTTTATATACAATCATATTTGTTATTTAATCAATGTTTGTTGTTTCATCCAAAAATGATACCTTGTTTTCTATCACCTATTACATCTATTACACGGATGGTGTAATGGTTAGCATTACCGCCTCACGGAGGTCATGGGTTCAATTCTACCATGACCCTAACTGTTCAGAGTTTGTATATTCTCCCTGTGCTTGCGTGGGTTTCCTCCGGGTACTCCTGTTTGCCCCACAATCCAAAAATATACAGGCAGGTTAATTGGCACCCAACAAAATGACCTCTATGAAAGTGTGCATGTAAATGTGTTAGGGAATATAGATTGTAAGCTCCACTGGGGCAGAGGGAGACTTATATAGCGCTGCGGAAATAAATAAATATAATTTGAGAGATATGCAGATCATCTGTAGTACTCCTGAGCGTTTCATTTCATTTTTTATTTTTTTTTGGTACTTGTGTATTATCACAGCGCCCACTACTCCATTTGCGTAGAGGGCTATTCAGGGTAGTGAATTCGCATCACATTGTATGGCATGCGATGCGATGTGATTTTCCTATGTAATGTATTCACTGCTCTGTGTTAGTGAATCCATTAAAAAGATAGGATGTGATAAAAAATCGCATCTCATCACATTTTTGTATGGCATGCGATGCGATGAGATATCGGTTCTGATGGAACCTAGAATAATGCCATTTAATGGTAAAATGACATATAATGTCATTTATTTTGGCCCCCCACTATCCACGTCGGTGTGGAGTTGATTTTATGGTACTTGTGTATTACAGCGGCGCCCCCGATGTACATCGCGCAATGTTTTTATCGCATGCCATGCACCCGATGGCATGCGATGCGATGCAACGCGATTTTTGCCCCTATGGGATGAAACATTGTATAAGCACCCTAAAGGGTGCTTTTAAGCACCCAAATGGGTGCTTACAATGTTAAATGCACCCCCACGCCACCCCCCCACACCACCCCCCCACTATAAACGTGAACCCGACGCGTGGCGAGCGCAGCGGTACGCGTCCTCCGACCTTTTCATACCCCCACTATCCACTTCGGCGTGGAGTTGAGAATAGAAAGTGTGGCGAGCGCGGCGAGCCACCGAGCCTGAAGCGTGGCGAGCGGACGCGGATACCTGTGAAGCCCGCGAGGGGACGCCGATACCTGTGAAGGTATCGGCGTCCCCTCGCGGGGCTTGCTGCGCTCGCCACGCTTCGGGCTCGCCACACTTTCTATTCTCAACTCCACGCCGATGTGGATAGTGGGGGTATGAAAAGGTTGGAGGACACGTACCGCCGCCCCTCGCGGGCTCGCTGCGCTCACCACGCTTCGGGTTCACGTTTATCGTGGGAGTGCATTTCACATTGTAAGCACCCATTAGGGTGCTTATACAATTTTTAATCGCATCGCATTGTATGGCATTGTATGCCATACACAATGTCATACAATTTTAAAATTGTATGACATTGTACAATATCGCGCGATATCGCGTCGCATCGCATACCATCGCATGCCTTATGGTACACAAGTACCGATTTTATATAGTGTGGCGAGTGCAGAGAGCCACCGAGCACCAAATGTGGCGAGTGGACGCGTAATACATGTAACATAATACACGTCCCCTCGTGGGGCTCGCCACGCTTCGGGCTCAGTGGCTCTCTGTGCTTGCCACACTATATAAAGTCAACTCCACGCCGACGTGGATAGTGGGGGTATGAAACGGTCAATCGGACGCATGCTGCCGCCCCACGCGGGGCTCGCTGCGCTCGCCACAATTCAGGATCACAATGATACTGGGGGGGGGGGGGCATTAATAAATGACATTATATGTCATTTAATGCTTTAGTACATTAAATGCCATTATAAGCGTCAAAATCACATCACATCGCATTTCACCACGTTTGCGTACGTAGTAAATTCGGGCGCCGTGATAATACACAAGTACCTTTTTTTTTTTTTTTAAGTACTCTGTGCATAAAAATAGGCGTGGGCACACATCGCAGGGTCGTGTCCGTGTGAGTTCCAGAGTCCGTCTCGCCACCCGATGTGACTCACTCGATGTGACACAGCTTTATAGTGGTAGGGGCGGGTAGGTTATACTGACTACCAATTTCTTTACTAAATGCTTTGGGAGCAGTATTTAAACAATGTAGTGTATCCTTAATCTTTCTACAATTCTAAATCTTATAAAGTACAGACTGTGTAGGTTGTTGGACCAGAAGTATAGCAATAAAAATACACTGGGAAAAAAATAATAAACTGTTGACAGTCTATATAAGTAACGAATTGTTTACATGTTCCTCCATACAGGCTTTTCAGTTGCAGGACGACCTTCTGCACTGTCCTTGATGTGTAAGGGAGGGTGTGGTATAGGGTTCTGACAGACGGGATCCCAACAGTCATTAGCCTGACATTGGGATACCGACTGGCCAGACTCAGACGCATGGTGAGTGCAACAAAGCCCCTTGCGGGCACGGTGGCTTGCTACGCTTACCACCTATTCTATTCTCTCTCTATGGGGATCGTGGACCCCCACAAGGGAGAATAGCCGGTGGCCGTCGGGAACCTGAGTGTCGGGGTTTTGACTGTCAGGATCCCGACGTCGTGTAAATGACTGTCGGGATCCCGTCCGGCACCCGTAGGGGATACATGTGCATGATGTAAATTACAGTTAAACCAAATTATACAGAAATATTCAAGAGGTTATGGTATTTAGCACCAGAAGAGGTAAAGAGACACTCATACCCCTTTTACAACAAAATGCCTGGGTTTTTGGAACTGGGTGCAACCCGGCGTTTGACCCCTGTTACACCAGCGTCCCCACCCGGCATAATGCCAGGTGGGTGATATCGGCAGAGGCAGGTCCTGAGCCAGGAGATAACATAATCTCCAAATGCAAGAAAATCCACCAGCCGGGTCCCCTGCGAATCCAATCAACATGCTGGGCTCTGCACCCGAGAAAGCTGCCTCCAGCCTCCGTCCGTGAGATGATTGGATGCAGCACACAGACATCTATTCATCTCCTCCCCAGCTCTGCTGCTGTCTGCATAGTACAGCAGACAGCAGCGACAGCTGTATGCGCCCTCTGCCCAACTTCTGGACTGACCACAGGATGCTGCGGTCAGGAGGTATGGGCTCCAATTGGTATAAACTGGGCCCGGGTCGGAAAACCTGTGCTTACCTGTTTACACTGCCCCTGAACCCAGGGTAATTTTTTTTAAACCCAATTACACCAAGCACTGACCTGGGTTGACTTGGCAATAACCTAGGTTATTGCTTTAATGTAAAACGGCTACCATTCTGATGATCATGCCAGAGAGCTTCAATGCTAGAACAGGGGAAGCTTTACTTCCAGCATTATAGATGGTAGTTCCATTGAAGATGGGATGTTGCTCATAGCAACCAATCAGAATATTCTTCTTATTTAGCACATTCTAGAAGATAATAGATAGAATCAGATTGGTTGCCCATAGCAACATCCCATCTTCAATAGAACTCCCATCTTAGTAAATAAACCCCTATGGTGGAGGGATGATTGCATACAAACCATAACATTTTTGCAGCTGTTGCCTCACCTCGTGGAGCTGTTTACACAAGGATCTGGAGGGGTGAGATAGGTTCTTGAACTAGACATTTTCAATGAACATGCTTTCAGCCGGGCCCCCTTGTGCATAGAGGTGTTGTGACGCTTAGTATACTGAAGCCCACTGATCTAGGAGATCAAGATCAATTGTAGACTAGCTATTATGGACGGGATGCAGTTAATTTGCCGGCGGTCGGAATCCCGACACTGGAATCCCGACCGCCGAAATCCCGAAACTTTCTCCCTCTGTGGGTGTCCACGACACCCATAGAGGGAGAATAAAATAGCGTGCCGAGCGTAGCAAGGCACCGGGCCCGCTGCGTGGCGAGCGCAGCGAGCCCGCAAGGGGGGGCGATCCATGTCCCCCCCCTTGTCGGGATTTCGGCGGTCGGGATTCCAGTGTCGGGATTCCGACCGCCGGGATCCCGACCGCCGGCAAATCGTATCGGATCCATTATGGACTGCAGAAAAGAGTGCAGTCCCTCCCCTCAGGCAAGTGGGTAAGGTTCTATAAATTTTTGGATTGGGGATCAGATCTAAATTGGGCAGTAGAATAAGTGCCCCTGACAAACCATCTGCATTTCTTTAATTCTCTCTGACAAAAAGGCAACATAGCAAGAGTTCAACTATGCCCGTGAGAATGAGAAATATACCATTCTTGTCCACAACATTCCGGTTCAAGGTGAAAGGACTATTAGCATGAAATAGGATGGAAATACCATTATGTTTGGAAGGGCCATTGCCTGTGTAGCATGTAGGAAATCTGTCTTCTTCTAAGTATGTGGGATGCTGAAGAGGACAAATGTGTTTCCTGTAATGCTACTACAGTATATTTTCTTTCTACCTGTCCTTGGAAAAGGTGGAGAGAGTCTCTTGGACAGTTACGTCCAGAAGCATAACTCAATAGATACATTTATTAAAAGCATCAATTCATAATAACATATTTCCAGAAGTGCACTTCATAATAAAATATAAAAGGACAAACAAGACATACAACATTTAACACATACAAGCTGGCTGAGGAAGCCACTGAGTTGCATAACAAAGGCGGAGAAATGCGTATTAAGCACTGCAGCCCAGTCACCGCCGTGTGACACTGTCACCGCTCATCACACACAGTCTGGCGGATCTTATTATATGGTCACCACCTTATCCAATGGACTCCGGAGAACATCTCTGGTAATTGAGACCAACTAGGACAGTACTCTATCCGGATAATGATCTCCAGGATTATAATTGTAGCAATACATTAATTATATAAATCACTGCCTAAATGCAAATTTGATGCCTAAAGAATTCTGAGCCAATTCCTAAGCCTCCATACCAATAATTATTGGTATGTGTTATGTGTTAAATGTTGTATGTCTTGTTTGTCCTTTTATCTTTTATTATGAAGTGCACTTCTTAAAATATGTTATTATGAATTGATGCTTTTTAATAAATGTATCTATTGAAATGCAAATATTTATGTATTGATTTCAACTGTTGTTGATACCCCTCCCCTTTGACTTTTTATACAAGTCCCCCCGGGCAAAGCATTCACCCCCTGACCGGTCAGCATCGGCAGGGGTCCTGGGAAAGTGGGGACTGCCCCAAAGAAGGGGTTCCCCCTCCAGAACTTACCTGCCAATGCTGAAGCCCGGGGCTGTCCCCAATGCCCCTGGGCGGTAGGCATTGGGCTGATAAAATGTGTAAAATTAGAAAAAGCTATTGTGTATTGCTGTGGAACTGAGTCCCAGCAAGCCTGCACCACATGCAGGGACTTGGAGAACCACAAATCCCAGCATGCGGGGCAATAAAGAGCCCACTGGGACTTGTAGTCCCACAGTAGTACAAATAGTTAAAAAAAACACACACGCACTTACAGTACAACTTTATTACACACGGAGCCCATTCATTCAATACTCATCTATGTTGCCACAAAGCATCGATCCCCTTCTCCAGTAGAATCCATTTGGGCGTACCTGTTGAAGCAAAACATACTCACCAGACGTCTTCAGTGCTTCTCTGGGAAGCCTGCTCCGCTGTATCCAGGCTCCGGTGTTCTGTTTTCTTCTGGGGCTCCGATCCCCGACCGGGACTTAGGTCCACCCACCAGCCAATCATGGTCTAGCATCGGGATGGGCATTATATTGAAGATGGGATGTTGCCCATAGCAACCAATCAGATTCTATCTATTGTCTTCTAGAATGTACAAAATAAATAAGAAGTAGAATCTGATTGGTTGCTATGGGCAACTCCCATCTTAGTAAATTTACCCCTGACTTGCACATTAAAAAAGAAAATCAACTTTTAATTTCAAACTTTCATCGAATGATAATGCATAACATTTAATACTTCATATTCAGCTATGTTATATAGCAGATAATACAAAATTCCACTTTTCATCACTAGAAGTCAGTATTGTACCTTCTTTTCAGCAATTATTATAATCACATGGCAGCTGGTAAATTTCATAGACAAGTAGTCTAAAACCTCATCCTGTCGAACTTCGGGCAGCGATGCACTCAAATGAGCAAGTCATATCCATAGGGAGGACCCTAAGTTTAAGTGATTGTTTGCAGAGTTCTCCGATGCAGTAATGCAGACGCCATGTTTAGCTGGAGGTGAGAAGAGATGCCTATTGCCGACTGTTTCTTGACCTCAGCTGTACT
This sequence comes from Crinia signifera, assembly GCF_055691185.1. NCBI lineage: Eukaryota > Metazoa > Chordata > Amphibia > Anura > Myobatrachidae > Crinia > Crinia signifera. The sequence goes on along the minus strand of NC_139219.1, from coordinate 73,549,079 downwards.
GAGAGGTAATATGATTCTCCCCTATATACTATTATCAATTAATCCTAGTGGGAATTTGCAGATCACTTGATTGCAATCAAGTATTCTCTATGAAAATAAGGGCTAGTATTGTCTATGAAAATGAGGGGGGGGAAATGATAGCTAGGACTTACATGTGAGAATCAGCCAAGCAAGTCACACGCTACATGTGACACCTACACAGTAAGCTGCTGCAATTGCCTTCACATACAGGGGGAAATGTAAGAACATCCCCGATTATGACCGATCCCATGTACGAATGGATACTGTCCGGATCGGCCGTGATCGGGCAGAAAATACTTACTGAGAATACGGCTAATTTACTAATCTGCCTTATTCTCAGAAATCATATTTTCTGATTGTGAAGTGATTCATATTCGTATTTTAACATATGCGGCAATGGTGGGACCCGGCCATACTTGCACATGTTAATTGATAACATGTGTATCATTGGAACCGCACACATATCATTCGCGGAGCTCCCCCAGAGCCTGCCCCTGATAAGCTGATGGAATCCCAGTGACTGAAATCATGGGGAATTCCCTCATTTTCACACAAACACACTTGCGCCCTCTCAGTTTGTTTGGTATTGTGTTTCTCCGGCTTGTTCTTTTTTAACCCCTGAATGCCTACTATAAACAGAAGAGGACCAATCAGTGCCGGATGGATGGTAAGCATAATTTTTTGGTACTTATGTAATATCTGGGCTCCCGTTTTTCTTATGAGACCGCGGGGCTCGCTGCGTTCGCCACGCTTCGGGCACGGTGGCTCGCTGCGCTCGCCACACTATATAAAATCAACTCCATGCATAGTTGGATAGTAGGGGTATGAAAAAATGGGGTGCATTTAACATGGGAGCCCAGATAATACATAAGTACCAATTTTTTTTTTACAGATACCATTTGGATTTTTACTGGAGAAGGGAATCTAAGTTCTGGGATCGAGATGGGTAAGTATGGATGGAGCGTGTAAAAAAATTGTACTTTATTTTGTGTGTGGGTCACTTCTTTTGGTATTGGTTCTCAAGTGGAACTACAATTATGAGCAGGCCCATTCCCGCCCCGCATGCTGGGCCCTGTTCTACTAAAAATCCCAATTATCTTCTTGTTAGACTTTTTTTTTACTATTTAATTACCATCAGCTCAGCATCCACCGCCCAGGGGCGCCGGGCTCAGCCCCGGGCTTCATCCAGGATTGGGGTTACCCTGGAGGGTGGGACCCCTTTTTTGGGGGGATTCCCATTCCCCCATGAACCCGACCAGGGCTGACCAGCCAGGGTGTCATGTTTTAACTGGGGGAACTTATATAAAAAGTTTGCCCCAGCTGTGACATGACAACACTGGCTGTTGCTGTTTACAAAAATATGGGGAACCCCTATTTTTTTGTCCCACGTATTTTTGTAACTATGACCAGTCCAAGAGCCCGGTGCTGGTTTCTTCAAAACAGGGACACCCTATTTGATGTTTCCCCACTATTTAAGAAACCAGTACCGACTCAAAGAACCCTGGGCTGGCTTTGCTCGTAGGGGGGAGACCCCACGCAGTATTAATTATTAATATTTACATTTTGTACACAGAGAAACCTGAACGGATATGACTGATCCATGCAGGCTTCAGCAAAATACGGATGGAAAATGAAGAGTAATTTACATTCGTATGCCGAACAGATAGAACTCTATGGCCATATACTGTATGACCGAGATTTATCACTTCTGTATTCATTTGTACAGCTAAATTCAGCTAAAGTTGCTGTTCGTAAAAAAGGAAAATCAGCCGAATTCGGCTGTTAGTAAATTAGCCAGGTCCCCGACATATTTTAGATCAAATGGATCCATTCGTACCCATTTGATCTTTGTAAATTTACCCCATAGTATGTAACTAACACTGTAGAAACACAAGTTCATCTGTTGCTTAGATCTGTCCATGCGTTTTGATAAAACACATTTATGTATTGCTTTTTAATGTATCCAAAGTACAATTTTGTTACAACAGTAACCATAGTTTTATCTGCATGTTTTCTGTTTTCGCAATACGGAAACTCCACATCTTGGACACTGATACATATATTGGCCTCTAGATGGCAGCATTGGCTGTTCTTCAATACAGTAGTTCTACAAGAATGACTAGGCTGTGATAGTTTCAGCAACCTAAAATACATGTACACGTCACATTATGATTCATTTATTTTTATAGCACACACATATTCCGCAGCGCTTTATAGAGAATATTTGAACATTCACTTCAGTTCCTGCCCCAGTGAAGCTTACGATCTATATTCCCTACCACATGTACGTCATTCGCCTTCATTCTAGGATTAATTTTATTGGGAGCCATAACATTCCATATACTTTTGGATTGTGGGAGGAAACCGGAGTACACAAACTAAACCCAGGCAAACACGGGGAGAATATAAAAACTCTGCACAGTTAGAGCCATGGTGGGAATTGAACCCATGACCTCAGCACTGTGAGGCAGTAATGCTAAACATTATATCATCTGTGCTGATTAATCATTAATGGTGCACTGACCCCTAATGCTATTTAAAGTTACCTTATGTAATGTATATGATGGCGTACATGATCAGTGTTTTACAATAATTGTATTTTAGAATAAACATGCTGCATTTTGTTTAATGTAAATACCTTTGACATTGACTAGCTCATGCAAGCTTGTATACATGTATGTGTAGGGATCACAGGAGGATGGAGGCGACTTTTCATAGTGTATGACGGGTTTTGTCAATATGGGTCCTGTGCATGCTCAGGTGCCCCATTGAAGATGTATGTAAATGTCTCTGAGAGCTTTCTTGAAGCATATTGGGCCTAACCAAAGCCAGATTACGGGGGAAGGGGGGCAGTCGTCGGCCCCCGAAGACCAGTACTGGGAGATGCCAGGCAACAGCTGAAGCTCCAATTGTATGTGGGGATGCAGCCTTTGGCTCTGTGATTGGCTGGCGTGCAGGCTACAGGAAGAAGGAGGCGGGATCCATGGCATATGCCACGCATGGAGGGGAGTTCCGGGGAGGATCGCTCTCCTCCTGTACTGTGGGGTAGATGTATGAATTAGTGATAAGGGAGAAGTGATAAAGTGCCTGATCAGCTCCTAATTGGCCATTTTTAAACCCAGCCTGAAACTTAACAGTCAGGAGCTGATTAGTCAGTGATAAAGTACCAGGCACTTTATCACTTCTCCTCCCTTATTGCTGCTACATACATCTACCCCTGTGTTACACAGCCTATCTTTGCCAGCAGCAAAGGAAAGGTATGTCAGGTAGGTTGAACTTATTTTTAATCAATCACATGTGATCTTAAGGCTCTGAGTGCAATAGATATATAGATAGATAGATAGATAGATAGATAGATAGATAGATAGATAGATAGATAGATAGATAGATAGATCGGCACTCACCCTTCTAGTCTAACTCTGGTGGCCTTTGTCTCAATTTTGGGGTACAGATGAAGCCCCTCTCAACTATCTTCCTTAGACCATGGTTCAGCATGGCTAGCCATGGCTATCCTATTGTTCTCAGCAGCAATACAATACATAGAAAAATTCAGTAGGGGATTAGCATAGTAATCCTGTTACTCACTTAATCCTATTAAAGGGCTAGATGATGAGGGCTCCATCTGTATGTTTAATACCATTTAGGAGAGCTATGATGGCGAGCAGTGCCTATGGCTCGCCATCATAGCCCGCCCTCAATAATCAACCCACCCCCTTCACTCGCCGTTTCCACCTTGCTGTTTCTAAAAAGCGAGATGAAAACGGCGATTGTGGTGGTCAAAATGGTGAGGCTCCGCAAAAGCACATGGGAGGAGAGGAGCTGCTGCACCTGAGCATGTGCAGCAGTCCTCCTCTATAACCAGTGGCCATTTTTGTAAGGGGAAGCTCAGGGGCATAACTAAAACTTTGTGGGGCCCATAGCAAAGTTTTGCTACAGAAATAGGAGGTATAGGGCATATAGATATTTTTTCCTCTCCCCGACTCCCACACCCACAGTAATGATAAATGGCCCAGGCCCTATTAAAAGAAAATATATTTTTATATACAGTATATACTTGAATATTATTGAATATACTTGAATATTATTGAATACGCCCCTTACAAGAATTTTCTTAATTATAATTAAATTAAAGAAAAACACATTGGGATGTACAGCACGCTTTTAGTTATTATTACTTAGTGCTGCAGTGCATCAGAGCAGAAATTGATGCTGTGTGCTCCTGCAGTGCTGCTTACCGCCAATACTGACCCCAGGTACCGAGTCAAAGCAGCGACTTAAGCCTGGTACCAAGCAGGAGACCACATCTGGCCCTTCATGAGGGCACTGGAGTCCCTCTGCCCCACATCTGACCCCGGTACTCCCCCTGCACCTTTCCCCCACCACCTGTCATACTCACAGCCACACTCTTGCTTAGACTCCAGGGCATCACCAGCAAATCTCTCCTGGAGTGCAGTCAATTGCGTCATGGGGCTGGGTAGGGGGTGACGATCAACTTCCGCTAAGCCCACCCCTAGCATGGAGAGATCAGCAGCAGCTGTAGGACAACAGACAGAGCTAAGCTAGCCGGATGGCTCTTCCTCATTCCCGCCAGTGTTGGCTGCACACTACACTCCCCTGCTTCTCTACAGCCAATAAGCAGCGGGCTGGGAGAGATCATTCTATTTGTGCTCCACTGGTGCAGCCAGACAGCCCCAGGCCGCGGCCCGCAGCGAACACTCATACCGATGCCACCACTTACAAGTGGCTTAGCTCAGAAAGTGTATGAGCAGAGCCGCCGGTGGGCGCCCTGTCGTCGAATACACAGTTCACTGCTGGTAAAAACTGGTTTCATCAGTAAGTTACTTCGGCACGCTTATCTGGCACTCACCTTAATAACTTTACTCTCCACAGTACATCGGGATGGGTGATAGCTAACAAGCATGTAATAAATTAGACCTACATTTTATTCCTCGACTGTCACCTGCGGCCAAGGCTGCAGCCTAATCAGCCTATTGGTTAATCAGGCACTGCAGATTTGTATAATTTATTCACAGATATATATGCATAAAAACTCCTTTGTTCATCTAAGTTACAGTCATAGATGTGCGCACATTGAGTGTTAGGGGTGCACAGGCACCCCCAAATGCTGTGCCCACCCTTATGAACACCTCCCTGCCGCTAGCCAGGGCTATTTTTCAGCAGGCTCCAGCAGGAACTGAGGCCCTTATTCTAGTTCACTCTTTCTGACAAAATATTTCTTAGATGGACAAAACCATGTGCACTGCAGGTGAGGCAGGTGTAAAACCCCACCCAAATCGAATTATTTCTGCACAAGTAACACCTGCCTCACCTGCAGCGCACATGGTTTTGTCCATCTAAGAAATATTTTGTCAGAAAGAGTGAACTAGAATAAGGGCCTCAGTTCCTGCTGGAGCCTGCTGAAAAATAGCCCTGCCGCTAGCAATACCTTTTACCAAAGTATTTTGCTTTTTAGACCTGTAGTCCATTAAAATTAGTGCCCATCAATCAATTGTGTGTTTTGCATTGTTAATTGTACTAGACAGTTGTCATATCACTACATACCTGCATACAGAGGCGTAGGGAGGGCGGAGCCACCGGAGCTCCTGCTCCGGGCGCCGATTGGTGGAATGGCGCCACCGGCCCGCCCCCCCTTCGCAAATTATACCTTCACGCATTCAAGTATGCCGGGTAGGGCAGCGTGCGCCGGCGGCTGCCCTGCCCTACCCGGCGCCTGCCTCCGTCCTGCCCTGCTCGCCCGGCCCCTGCCGCCAAGCGTCACGGACGGTGAGGCCGGGCGGCGGGCTGAATCCTTTATCTTCTAAATTGCTGCTGCTGCTGCCCAGTCCGGCTTCCGGGCAGCGCAGCGTAGCAGCACCAAAGACTCCTCCCAGACTCACCCCCTCCTCCCTGGCTACAGCAGCGTAATCAGCCTTACCAAGAGCTGGCTGTAGCCGCCCTGGAGGAGGAGAAGTTTTGCTGCTGCCGCCCCTGCTGCCGCCCTGTTACTCCTTAATGAAGGTTGTTTTTTTTAAAACGCTAATTAATGTATTTCAAAATAGAAATAAACATAATAAACTTGGGGTTTGGGATTCGTGGGGCGGGGGGGGGGGGGAGCCGAGGGAGAGAGTGAATCTCTCTGGCTTCTGCTGCCACCCCGGCCATGCTGTGTGCTGTATTTATCTTTATTCTTTATCTGTTTGTATATATATACATATATATAGCGCAGCAGATTCCGTTACATCGTCTTGAATAGCGCAGCAGATTCCGTTACAGCGTCTTATATAGCGCAGCAGATTCCGTTACAGTGTCTTATATAGCGCAGCAGATTCCGTTACAGTGTGTTATATAGCGCAGCAGATTCCGTTACAGTGTCTTATATAGTGCAGCAGATTCCGTTACAGCGTCTTATATAGCGCAGCAGATTCCGTTACAGTGTGTTATATAGCGCAGCAGATTCCGTTACAGCATCTTATATAGTGCAGCAGATTCCGTTACAGCGTCTTATATAGCGCAGCAGATTCCGTTACAGTGTGTTATATAGCGCAGCAGATTCCGTTACAGCATCTTATATAGCGCAGCAGATTCCGTTACAGCGTCTTATATAGCGCAGCAGATTCCGTTACAGTGTCTTATATAGCGCAGCAGATTTCGTTACAGTGTCTTATATAGCGCAGCAGATTCCGTTACAGTGTCTTATATAGCGCAGCAGATTCCGTTACAGCGTCTTATATAGCGCAGCAGATTCCGTTACAGCGTCTTATATAGCGCAGCAGATTCCGTTACAGCGTCTTATATAGCGCAGCAGATTACGTATTTTTTACGTTTTTTCTTTTCAAATGTAACATGCCAACACATGTTAGCCACGCCCCCAATTCATTACCGGGGGGGGGGGGACGGGGACGACAAAATATGTCCTTGCTCCGGGCACCATAGCACCTAGCTACACCGCTGCCTGCATAATCCATGTATTATTTTTACTTTATATGCATGTACTGTTATACTGAACTGTTATACTGTAATAAGAATATTAAAACTGAAATAGGCCGGAGATTATGTTCTGGCTGAGAGACATTTTATATTTTAGCGAGTACCAATAGATGATGGTAAACAGGCATGATTGGCAGTGTTACACACACCCAATAGGTGGTGCTAGACACACCCCTTTGACGGTGCACCCCCTAATAGAATGGGCTGCGCACGCCTATGGTTACAGTACTGTATATATTCCAATTTTAAAAATGGTCATAATGTAATAGTAAGAAGGTAGGTATGGGCAAACCGCGGTTGACTTTTCTTACCCGGCGGTGTGAGCTGAAATGACTACGCCGGCATTTGGAAGAGCCGGAATGGAGCTACAACTGGATAGCAGAGAGGAGAAACAAAAGTAGGAAAGTGTGCATATTGGTAGAGTAGGTTAACTGACTTTGGATAAAGTATTTCTTGTCTGTGTTTGGATATTAGACTGTAAGCTCTATATGTTACGGGGATGATATAACATCCTTTGTAAAGTCCTGCATAATACTGTATATTGCTGCTGCATAAAATGGATAATACCTGACCAATATGACACAACATGAATGTTGGAGAATGTATAGTTATTTTATACTGTTTACAGAAATATAACACCACCGCTAAACTCCATAAAAGGTTTGTATATGAAATAAGGAAGTCAGTAGAGCAAACAAAGGTTAATGGGATTTGTTAATTGCTATGCAAGTACCAAGTTAGCGATCTCCCAGGCTGGGCAATAACTTTCCAGAGCCTCCTGCATTGCAGACAAACCATAAACCCTTCATACAATATCTGTGCATCAGTGCATGTGCTGCTGGCCTTCTCAGTGCTCGTTTGTCTTCATTTTCCTATTGCAATTATTTTTCCTTTCATATAATAATTTTATCCAAGTATTGGATAATGTGTGTGTAACTATAAAGCACAATCCCACTATTTATAACTGCGCATAGCATAGAATATTGGGCCTACTGTAATTCCGTATGAGATGTAGATTTTTGGGAAATTTTGCAAAACTACAATTCCCAGCATGATGTGTGACATCACACAGCCACCGCGGCCTGCACCACAAATGGTGCTGCATTGCCAATCCCCACCAGCACTTAGGGGGTCATTCTAGTTCACTCTTTCTGACAAAATCCTTCTTAGATGGACAAAACCATGTGCAGTGCAGGTGGGGCAGATGTTACTTGTGCAGAGAGAATTAGATTTGGGTGGGGTTTTACTTCAAAGTGAGATCTATATTGCAGTGTAAAAATAAAGCAGCCAGTATTTACCCTGCACAGAAACAAATAAATCACCCAAATCTAATTCTATCTGCACATTTTACATCTGCCCCCCTGCAGTGCACATGGTTTTGTCCATCTAAGAAGGATTTTGTCAGAAAGAGTGAACTCGAATAAGGCCCTTAGACTGAGGTCGAATGTGAGCAGTGGCGTAACTTGAAATTTTGCGCCCCCCCCCCCCCCCCAGCGCGAGATTTGAAAAAGCCGACGAATAGAAGCAGAAAGGTCCGCGGCTATGTCTCCATTTCCTGTCTCCCGCTGGAGCATCTCCTCTTACCTAGACAGCGCTGCGGGTTAGCAGGAGCCGACGAGCAGGAGCAGAAAGGTCCGCGGCTATGTCCGCGGCTATTTCTCCAGTGTCCTGTCTCCCGCTGGACCATCTCCTCTTACCTAGCCAGCGCTGCGGGTAGGAGCAGGACTGTCAGCGTGTCAGCGCTGTGGATGGGAACAGGATGTCCACGCTGCAGATGGGAGCAGACTGTCAGCGCTGCTGCCAGTGGGAGCCTCCGCCTCCCCTTTAACTTCACTGGTCATTCCTGCATGGCAGCTCGGGTGTATTCAGCTGCGCCCCGCAGACCCCTGCTCCTCCAAGCAATGGGGGGGGCTGCCACGCGGTAGTTACGCCAGTGAATGTGAGCCCATGCATGCCCAAAGCTGTAGAGAAAAAAGGAACATTAAAATCACCACTAGAAGGGTCATCGTCATTGCCCCATGGTACCTGCATAGCACCAGCAGTGGTCACTAGGTCTACAAGCATTAGGTAGACCACTATAGGCCGACAATCACTAGGTCCACATGGTCATTAGTTTGACACAAGCATTAGTGCAGTGGTTCCCAATTTTTTGAAATCACGGCACCCCTAGTATCAGAGCATTTTTCATGGCAACCCCTAGCCTAAATGTTTCTAATTAAGAAAATAAGAAATAAATATTAAAGTTAGTAAATTGTGTTTATATCTATTCCTTAGTGTCAGTTATGTGATGGGTGACAGGATTTACTTCTGTTTTACCACAATTTACCTATTATATTGGTCTTAAAATAATTTTAATGAGTCATGAATCACCAATCCAGGGCACCCCTGCAAGTTCTCAAAGGCACTACAGCACACAGTTTGGGAACCACTGCATTAGGCTGACACAGGATATATATGCAAAGGTCGACATGCACTTTTCATGTTTTTTTTTTTTTTTTTAAAGGTGTTTTTTCCTATCCAAGTGGGCATAGGGTGAGAATATAATCGTGTCTGAGCATAGCATGGCACTATGCCCGAAGCACGCTTATACGGTGTCCATGAACTAATGCTTGTGCAGTGGTTCTCAAACTCGGTCCTCAGGACCCCACACAGTTTATGTTTTCCAGGTCACCTGACAGGTTCATTCATTACTTACTGACACATTTTAAAAGATCCACAGGTGGAGCTAATTATTCCACTTGATTCTGTGAGGAGACCTGCAAAACATGCACTGTGTGGAGTCCTGAGGACCGACTTTGAGAACCTGTGATCTAATGCATGTTGACATATTCCACGTGTCAAGCTAGTGATTGTCGACCCTATGACCCATACCCCTTTGGAGGCAGCAGACTGTAGTCAGTCCCTTGGAGCATCCTTGGGGCAGTGCTGTTCTTCATGACGTCACATGTTCAGAGTGCGTTTATCTGTCTCAATGGGGTCTTCTTTGTGGATTATTCTGCTTCTCCATATGCAATTGCTATCATTCACACACCGCAAAACATCTCATCTGCAGTGCAATCATAACCCCTCACTCCTCTGTGACCAACATCACCAGTAGAGTAAATGTGACGGTACTTGTTTCCTAGCACGGCGCCCGTCGTACTTGATTGCATACCTTAAGTTAAGGTAAGTTAAGGTATGCGATCAATGCGCTCCCACGGGCTTCGCACAGTACAAAAAGTACTGCACATACATTTTATACTGCCCGCGGATCGCATCGCAAGCAAATCGCATGCAAAACGCATGCGATGCGATCCATCCGATAACGCGTTGCATTGCACGCTGCTTATCGCAGCGTGTATGGGGACCTTAAGACACACAGCAACTGCGTATACATTCTCAGCACACAGGCACATCCTTCAATAATCAGCAGCTCATCTAAGTGAACAGCCACACTGCATGCCATCCAGAATAGTGATGCCAAAGTCTCTGCTTGAGTAAGGATATGCAGTAAAACAGATGCACTTAAGAAGAATACAGCAGCTGCACTATGATAAAGAACGTTCTAAAGAAAAACAAATTGTTTTGGATCATTGCTGTCTAATGGATCTGGTTCATATTAATTATTTTTATTTCTTTTTTTTTTATAATTATTTATTTATGGTATGCTAATATAATTCAGTGGCCAGATTGCACACATTTTCTTTTCTGCAAAACATCCTACTAAAAATGTAAGTAGAATGATTATCTTCTAAACGCAGCAACATCTGTAGGCAAATCTTCATTCATAGTATTCATTCATAGTATTGACAGGTAGAGAAAGATGTTCCAACTACCACTGACATATGCTCACTGACATAAATTGCACACGTTTCATGATAACAATTATAATAGCTCCAAAGAATTTGTTGTTTTTTAGAAAAAGGACCAAGCGGTAGAAGCATAGTGAAATAGCCACTGATGGCGTCAAAATATCCAATGACTGGAGTAAAGAGTTCTATATTAACCGACAGAGAGAAAGAGAGAGAGAAAGAGAGATGGTTGTTGGCAACTGAAGAGAGAATTCAAAAAAGCAAGTCAATTGTTTATGCCCACTAGGTAAACCGCAATATTTATAGGGGGGTATTCAATCTCCCGCCGATATTCCCAGCGGAGGAAATAGCGGCGGGGCCCTATTCAATGCTGTCTATCCCATCAGCATTGAACAGGGATCTTGGCAGAATGTGACCGACTTTAGAAGCAGTGGGGTCCTTTCTGCCGAGAGCGGGCGTGGATTTATGAGCAGGCGGGACATTGAATCCCGCCTGCTGATTTCAAGTCGAGCCAGCAAAGATCAGGACAGGGTCACGGCTGTCGGGCTAGCCCAACAGTTGTGACCCGGGATTGAATGTCCTCCATAGTGTTCAAGATGTAATATGAGTAACCGCACTAAAGGGGGCGCATCAATTTTTTTATTTTTAAATGATTTTATTTATTGTATATGGATGCATAAACAATAAAAAATCAATAAAATTATTTTATTAACAAACAATTATTACATATTAATTTAAAACAATAGTAATTGCATATAAATTATACCATATATGACCAATTATAGACTCCAAAGACTGTCCCTATATAACTCCAATTGAAGTATACATGAAAAACTCTAGGATGCAAAGTTGTGTGAAGAGTGTTAACAATTAAATTGTCCTATGGACACATGAAGCTGCTGCAGGCAGAGTGTGTCCTTTTGTTTAATAGCTTTTTATGCTGCTTTTAAACATGTAATGTAAAGTGACTTACTGTAACTCGTCTTGTTTAGAGAGCAGCAGTTTGGGCGACCAAATAGCCGATTTCTCCCTTAATTTTCCTTGCGACCTCAGGATGAACAGAAATCATGCAGTCATGGCCCATTGCTAATCACTCATGCTTAAAACAACTGAATTTCCCCCTGAGAGTCAGATCTTAATGGTAAAGACCTCCATATAGTATTGCAAATTGTCCTGTTTTCAACCGATTCCAACAGATCAGGCCGAGAAATCGGGTGAAATTAGGGCTGAATCGCATGTGTTTAACATCTCAATCGACCCGATGCATGATCCCGTGCTCATTGGGTCGGAGACAGAGGTTGGACATACTGTACATAAGATAAATCGTATGTGCAGCCATCAGGTACACATCGCGGGTGCTTTTTAACGCCCATGATGTATCACATACGACTTCCTTTGAACTCCCTTGGAGTCCTTTTACATGTGATAAATCGCATGCAATTCATCTCATGTAAAAATGGCACTTCAAGTGCCAAGTCGGATGAAGGACTCCCGGAATGCTGCCGGGAAGTTCAAGGGAAAACTGGTCCAACTTGTGCCTCAGACAATTTGGACGAGTGTATGGGGGCCTTAAGAAAGTTAAAATGTAAAGATAGTAAGAATTGTTCAGCTAACAAGAGAAATAAAATACAGGAAAACCAAGATCCCTAGTCCAAGAAAGACATCCAGTGTAGGATAACTTCTTGTTGATGCAAGTGACTTTGAGAACATGGGCAGAGAGTGACCGAGCAGCCCAGCATTCGGGATAAGTTAACCTTTTATAGCAAGAGACATGAGAGTAGATGCTGAGAGCAGGGAAGTACACCTAAAGCAGGGGTTAAAGTGAGGGGAAACGGGGTGGAACTGAGTTCTGCCACCTCTAATGGTAAGGTAGAACAATTTAACCTCCACATTGGCCCTGCACAGTAATTCTCACAGAAAAACATTCTAGTTTGCAGGGGGATGCCAAAAACCCTACCACTGGCCCGGTCTCTGTCTGATAGGGGAGGGGAAGGAGGGGAATTAGGTGGTATAGAGAAATGAGTTCCCCCACCTCTGCATGACCACTTTAAGCGCTAACCTACAGTATGAGGGGTTATGGTATTGGTATTGATATAGAGAGAGAGAGAATGGCGGCAGTTGGCATTTTGTTTCTTGTGTGAATTTACAATGTTTGCTCGCACATTTTTGCCCATGTGGAATTGCACGATTCTGTAACTTATGCCTGCCTCATCCTGGATGGTCAGATCTGGGTAGAGTGGGGATATTCTTATATAGCTTAGGTATATTATTTGAGGCAAGGTGCAAATACTGGAGGAGGATGATTGTCACCAGCAGCCTTCTAGCAATTGGCTGTGTAGGGATACTCTGCTAAGTGGTGATTTGTTCGACTATTGGGAATAGATTACGTTAATGTGAGCAATTTATTGAGTTTGTGTATTTGGGAGGTGAATGTGTTTCTGATGTCTTAGAGGATTTTCTCATTGCATTCATACCTTTTACATAAAATACATGCTCTGCAAAATTGTGTCATACACTATACGCATATGCACCTGTCGACCAGAACACATCTTGACCTCTGCATATGAATGGCAATTTACTATGTATTTTTTGTGGGTTATTTACGACCATTTTGTAATTAATTCTGTAAAGGCTTTCATGTGTCAACAAGCTGTGACTCCAGGCTAGGAAAATAAAAGCAGCGATATATTGCCAGGTGTGTATATAATCAGATAATCAAAACCAGAATTGTGTATAAAAAGTGAAGAACCCTAAACATATCAATCTTTGATGCACTTTGGCAGCTGCTATAATACTGCTGATATATTAAATTAAGCGCCATAAAAGGATGTTTTTCTTGGATTTTAGTGAAGCCTTAGTCAACAAGGATCAACCACAAGTAATTGTACAATTGCAGTTTAGGGAAAACAACAATTGCATGAAAGCTACTGTACAGTGCAGGAGAAGTGAATCCCAGTGGAAAGCGACAGTTCCACAATATAGGAGTGCTAGCATGTGAGCAGGGCCGGTGCTAGGGTGTTGATTGGCTCCCTGCAAACTATAAATTTGCGTTCTCTTTCCCATACTTAATAAAGTAATAGTGCATGCCTTATTAACGGGCATGGCTATATAATAGCACTCCCAATTAAAATTATGTCACACATTAGACAAACCTATTCACTATCACTAAACATAGTGCCACTGATTAAAAATCGACTTCATAGTAGTGTCCTTTATTCACGTTACGTGACACAATAGTGCTTATTATTCATTATAGTACACTACACAGTAGAACCCCTTATACAAGTTACGCCACACAGTAGTGCCCCTTATGCGCAAAGCCCACAGGAGTACCCCTTATACACATAGAGCCTGATTCAGACCTGTTCGCTAGGCTTCATATTCTCGCAGCCTAGCAAACAGGTAAGTGCCACCCTGCCAAACGCCCGGCCCACCCCGCCACCCAAATCCCCTTGCTTGCATGCAAGGGGATGTATATGCATCCCAAGCAGGCAGTGTGCAGGGGAGCACCCATAAATGCTGGGCATTCCCATGCACCAATCCCCTACCTGCCCGCTTTCCTACCCTGACAGTGTGAATGCCTCGGCTAGTTTGATACTCGCCGAAGTCATTCACAAAGGGGGTTTGCACATGCGCATATTCATGCACACACAGACCCCTCCCCATAGAAAACGTGGCCAAATTCGGACCCAATTAAATGGGTCTGAATTGGCTCCAAAATGACAAAGCATACCTCCCAACATGATCCACTGGACTTCCCTATTAATCTATGATTACCATCACCTGTGTTGAAAGTGAAACACCTTTTTTTTATCAAATAACTAGTTAAACGATGAGGGAAATCCTAAATGAAAAGAGAAGTCCAGGATCAGAGCATTTTGTCACCCTGCTTGGGTCATGTGAAAAGATATGCAACAGTAGTAGTTCCCCTCCCACAGAGGGGGTGATTCTGGTTGGTTTGCAAAAGCAAACTCCTTCTTTAATGGACAAAACCATTTGGGTGAGTTATTTTGTTTCTGTGCAGGGTAAATACTGGCTGCTTTATTCTTACACTACAATTTAGATTTCAGTTTGAACACACCCCACCCAAATCTAACTCTCTCTGCACATGTTACATCTGCCCCACCTGCAGTGCACATGGTTTTGCAAACCAACCAGAATCAGGCCCATAATGCGTAAAAATGCTGCTTATTACTGCAGGAGAAATTAATGCAGGAACTTGAATATTAGCAGAATCACCAGGCTTCACCAGCAGAGGGAGAAATGAAAACCAGGCAATGTTGCAGAGACCAGGATGAGTTTAAATAGGCTGCCCTATCATAGGTGCAGTCTTATTAGTTAGTTAAAGCTTGTGCGATTGGCTGAATGGAGGTAGAGAGTGAGCCAAGATGGCTATGCCCATGGAGCACTTTTGCCACAGTGACCATTGCATGCTGCAGTTACCCAGATGTGGGCAGAGGAAGCCACAGTCTGCTGAGCTCTACAGGACAGAACAGGGGAGCCATGACCCTTATGGACTAAGTGCCTGATTTAAACCTGATAACTGGGGTGCGAGTTTTCGGAGCCCATTGATCAGATAAACTCCGCCTCGCACACGTGAATTCCACCCATCTGCACGGCTGCAAATACGATCACAGCCATGCACATGAGGGAAAAACCCATTCAGAATCACTCATCATTGAATGTTTTTTTTCCTCTGTTCGCAGTGCAGAGTGAAGGCCCCCATACATCGAGGCGATTTGGTCCGATTTTGGCCGATTGCGACCAATTGGCCCGTTAAATTGGACCAAATGGCCTCTCCCTGACATGCCGTCGGGTCTGATGCGTGGTCCCATGCGCATTGGACCCGACCAGGTGGTCGGACCGGCAGGCCGTTCGACCACCAGTTCCTCCAGGCGGCGAGGCGGGCGGGAAGCAGGGACGCATGCGATCCATCACAACGGATCGCATGCATCCCTGCAGCCGGGAAGGTCCTGGCGGCTCGCAGGGTATTGGGTGTCCGTACACTGCTGCAAGACATCGCAGCCAGTGTATGGGCACCTTAAGCCCGGTGATGCGATGGCCATGGTGAGAAGATGGCCGCTGATGAATGTCAGCGAACCTCCCTCCTAACAGCTGAGGAGCGCTTTTGTTTGCTGGGACACTCCATGAAGGTGCATGAGCATAACTTTTGTGGGTCGCAATATTAATAAGGTGTCAGGGGTATTACTGTGTGGGGCATAGATTAATATGCATCAGGAGCATTACTTGTCAGGAATAATATGGTGCAAGGGGCATTACTGGTGTAGAGCATAATATGTTGCTAGGGGCATTACTGGTGTAGAGCATTATATGGTGCTAGGGGCATTATTGTGTGGGGTGTAAGGTCGTCTTTTTCTTCAAGGCCATGTTCCTTGTAGGGAGGCCACATCCCTTTTTTTTCCGCTCATAAATCTATATTTTTTAAAATGTCTATGAGGGGTTAATGTTCACACTGGGAGACAAATTGTCTAGAAACGGCCCTAGGTGTGATCAGGGCACCATCATTGTGTGACCGGGCATACATTGTGATGTGACCAATTCCTGCCGCTGTAAATAGGAAATGTATTCTACAAAGGTGAG
Organism: Crinia signifera; assembly: GCF_055691185.1. Classification (NCBI taxonomy): domain Eukaryota; kingdom Metazoa; phylum Chordata; class Amphibia; order Anura; family Myobatrachidae; genus Crinia; species Crinia signifera. The sequence goes on along the minus strand of NC_139219.1, from coordinate 73,532,679 downwards.
TATTCCTTTGTCAAAACTTGCTCCAAATAAATAAGACTGATTTGACTCTTTATGGAAATACATATTTAATTAAAATATCAAATGAGTGAGAAAGATGGAAGGTGAGAAAGGGAACACAGTACATTTAATTACTAACAAGAATATAGTACACAGATAATTTTATAGTCTACAAAAAATACAGTAGATTAAAAAAAAGGCCAAGTAAAGATGGAGAATTTGTAAAAACAATGCAATAACCTGCTTCCCAAAGAGACTGCTCTTGTTGCATGATCATACAGTAGACGGGCCGTGAGATCTGCACACGATCAACTGTTATAGATCTTTTGTACATTATATTTTTTATATTATTATTTATTACTTTTCTTTCCATAGTAACCTTTTGTATAAATGTACAGTATCTGTCAAAAGCTTCAAATGATCATACAGTTAACATGATAAATGTCATTTGTTTTTACATACCACGGATGTACACAGAAACATAATATGTTGCCATTTTTAAAGAACTCAGGGTGCAGTGACGGCCAATTAAAATCACATTTACTATGTAGAATATGTTCAGGCTCATGTGTTTTTTTACTGATAAGGGGAAGATTGACAGCTTATATTTTTATTGTGTTCCCATGAATTAATATTCTGGCATTCTTGTTCGTTTGTCTATTTGGACATGCAGCCGTTTTCTAGGACATTGCCCGTTTATGTAACACAACTGCACAGCGCCTGGGATGACTTACTAGACCATAGAATGCACAATTCTGCATTTGGGAGTAGTAGCCTGACTAATTGCTCTGCAGTAAGTCACTCTGGGGTAGATTTACTAAGATGCAAGCTATATTAAAGATGTGATGTTGCCCATAGCAACCAATCCAATTTGATCTATTATCTTTTAGAAGGTACTAAATAAATAAGAAGTATAATCTGATAGATTGATATGGGCAACATTCCGCCTTCAATAGAACTCCCATCTTTGTAAATGGACCCCTACTGTATGTGTATAGATAGATGCATGTGCAGGGGCAGATTAAATGGTTGCATTTACGGTATTTTGATCTGCATGAGATCCCAGTCCTACATATGTGAGTGCATACAGTAAATCCCAACATGAGAAGAAAGGAAAGCGGGACATTGCTTGCACCCAGAATTTTGGGGGTGTAGCCTAGCAACAAGGGGGCATGGCCTATATCGCGTCGCTCTTGTGAGGCCATACCCCATTTTCAGCACTCTGGGGCATGGCCAGCGGCTCCATGAGCTGCTGGTAGGGTTGCCACCTCATCCCTTTGAAACTGGAGACATATTAATTACACAGGTTCTGTGGCTGATTAAGAAAATACAGTTGGAATGAAGTCTGATGGCTGTTTAAAAAAAAATAAAAAACAGTTGAAATTGAGTCTTGAAGTGAGCCAGCCACAGAACCTGTGTACTTAAAATGTCTCCAGTTTTAAAGGGATGAGGTGGCAACCCTAGCTGCTGGTCATGTCCCAGCCCCTCTGGCTGCAGGAATAGACACAGCGTCTATTCACAGGTGTCAGCCCCCCCCCCTCCCGGCACAGGACACAGCCCTGGGCAGGATGCGGGAACATCCCAGAAAAGCAGGACAGTTGGGAAGTATGGATGTGAGTTGAGCGAGGGGGGGGGGGGGTGTCATACTTTGCTTTAGAACAGGAGTGTTGTCAGGGTAACGTTGTAGTATTGTGCTTATGGATCATGGTTGAAAATTACAATTTGCAGTAAAATGTTCTTTAAAAATGATTTGCTTCATTTGCTGATGCTTTCATAATGTCCCACTACAATATGCTACTGTATATATAAGGTTCCGGAGCAGGAAATGTAAAGTACAATATAAAGTTGCTTATGGTACATATATACATTTTAAATACCTATCAGTGAATGTTACTAAGTGTTTCAGTAGAATTGTTATATCAAATAAAACACAGCATACAGTACTGTATAATGCATCGTATGTTTCCCAGATCTTTTGCATTGTTACAGATTTTTCACTTAAGCGTATTTCTTCCATCTCAGTAGGGAGGCCACTGCGTGAATCACATAAAGAAGTGTAGCAACGTACGCGAACACCTGCAAACAGAAGCCACATGTAAGCTGTGAGGAATCGTTCTGCTCTGCTGTACTAACATAACACATTCAACTTTTTTATCAGGCTTTGGACCCCATTTAAAAACAAATAATAATACAGCAGCCTAATTAGATTAGTATCACTGCAATACTAATGAATATGCATCTGGTACTGGCAACACTTACCTGCGCTGTCTCCCCCCAAAGCCGCACCCTCTACCATACTGCTATCAGCCTAACACCATACATACCTACCCCCTGGAATGACCAGGAGGGTCCCAAAAAATCAGGTCCCCCTCCCAGCCCCCAGAAGGGTGGTAAGCCTCCCGCATTTAGCGGGGGCCCCTGCATCAGTGTGCTGCAAAGAGCTGCGAATCACGGCATTTACATGAATTGGGGTCTTTATCAATGGTGACACCATTGAATGTCTTTATCAATGGTGACAACAAGCCCCCTTTCCCCGGAAAAGCTGCAGAGAGTCTCCTCTCCATGCTTCTCCCATAGAGGAGACACTTAAGGTAGGCAAGTCTAACACTGCAAGTAATGGGCTGCTGAGTCATGCATGTGCACAACATCAAGACTGGGACCCAGCAATACTTGGAGGGCTCACTGAAGCCGGAAAGGCAGAGCTGCGTAGGCATTGCTGGGAATGGGGACCATAACACTCTTGCCATATATAGCTGGCAAGAGCAGTACTGGGGCAAGCATCATTTAACGTATTTTATCGCTCTGTGATGTAAAGTAGGACAGAACCCCTTTACGATTGCTAAAGGGGGTTATGTTTTGTTGATAAATGGGGCCCTTTGGAGGAGATGTACTAAGGGCTAGATCAGGGCCGTAACTAGGGGAGAGGGCTGGGGGGGTCAGGTGCACCGGGCGCTGTGAGGTCCAGGCAGCGGGGGTCCAGGGACAGACATCGGGGGTCCGGGGACTGGTGTAGCTGAGCTTTTACTCCGTCTCCTAGCGCTATGTGCCGGGTGGTGGGCGGGAAGCAGACTTTGAAAAGACTTGCCGGACGCTGCTTGGCTGAATTCAAAGTCATCAGCGCTTCCCGCTGCCAGGCAAATAGCGCTAGGGGACGGAGTGAAAGCTGCCGCTACACCAGTGCCCGGACCCCCGCTGCCTGTTCCCAGACCCCCGCTGCCCATCCCCGGACCCCCGTTGGCGGTCCACGGACCCCCACTGCCTGTCCCCGGATGCCCGCTGCCTGTCCCCAGACCCCCGCTGGCTGCACACAGGTATGTTAGCAGCGGGCGGTCCCCCCAGCCTCCGGCGCCAGGGGCAAGGCAGTCATTTGGGGGAGACCAAATGACTGCCTTGCCCCGGGCGCCGGAAACCCTAGTTTCGGCCCTGGCTAGATACACCAAGCTTCAAAAATTGATAAAGTAATAAACAATCAGCCCCTAACTGTCATGTTACAGGCTGGGTTTGAAATTGACAGTTAGGAGTCAATTGGCTGGTTGTTTATCGCTCTTCACTTTATCAATTTTTGAAGCTTGGTCCACCTGAAGTGTGATAAGGTGATAAAGTGTATAGAGATAATCTACCAACCAAACATCTCTTGACTGTCATGTAACATCGCAGTTAGGCTTGTTGGTACTTTATCTGGCTCCACTTTATATACAGTTTTCAAAACAATTAAAATGTAAGCAATTTCACGCAAATATGTTTTTTATATATATTTTTCAAACAACATTGTTCTATAATTTGGTCCCAGCATATTGTCACCAGTAGACTGCTATTTTCATTTAGTGAAAACATGTAAAATTTGGTCCAAAGAGATATGTCTTTATCAATGGTGATACATATCGTAGTGCCTTAACTTTACAGAGAACTATGAAATCATTTTAAGAGATTATAGATAACGAAACCCAACCAAGAAAATAGATTTATCCCAATGCCAATGTCTGTCTGTTGAAGTTGTTGAAAAAATATCCAAAACTCAAGACCCAATTAAAATCCCTGCATAAAATTACAATTACTGTGTCCTTCCTTTTCTTTATCTATATAAGAAACTATTTAGGCCCGTGCTACACATACAGTAACAATCACCAATATTTTTGATTTGAGACCAGCAGACTCTAGTGGCCTAGACTTTTAATGGTTGGTTAATCTAGGTAAGCAGTGGTGTAGCCAAAACACCGTAGTTCAAGTGGTCGCTTGGAGGAGGAGCCCCATGGGGCGCATATTTTATGCAGATTCCATGTAGTCTGGCCATTGGCATAGAATCTAATGAAAATTGCCCTCCAAAAAAAGCCTGCCACATTGGAGGAGACTGATGCTAGAGCACTAAATCCCTGGCAACGAGCATGAAATCCATGCTGTTGGAGGGCAGCAGTTTGGAGCTGGTTCCCCCTGCGCTGCATCACCCAGCAAGCCGCCCCATCCCTGGGGAGCGTCGTGGTGGATCCAGAAACTTTTGGGGCAGGGGGCACATCTAGGAATGCCACTGTATGCATGTCCACTGCCAATTATTTAATATTCATTTATAGTTAATATATTTAATACAGTGGGGGAAATTTACTAAAGGAAATTTGTAAAAAATAGGTGTATTTGTATCCAGAAATACACTTATTTTTGACATTTACTATCCCGAAAATACGGCAATTCGTATTCGTATTGATGTGCTATCTATACGAATACGAATTGCCGTATTTTCGGGATAGTAAATGTCAAAAATAAGTGTATTTCTGGATACAATTACACCTATTTTTTACAAATTTCCTTTAGTAAATGTCCCCCAGTGTGTTTTACAATTTATGCCCCGTACATACGGTGCGATACAGGGTAAAATCTATGCCAATGCGTGCTCCTATTCAGTCTTTATCGAATAGAAATAGAGACTGTGCAGGCAGTACTATTTAGTACAGATATAGTACAGATCTGTACTATATAATCAAAATCGAATGAGTACACTGCAATGTGACTCGATCCCGATTGAATTGGGATTGAATACAAATGCAAACACACTTAACACAGTTTTATTTGTTAGTCAGTTAGTTAGTTAGTTAGTTTGACCTTATAGAAATAGGTTGTATAATGTCATATAGGACTCATGGACAATATTAAACATCATAATAATATTATTCTAAAAAATCTGACTATTATAAGTGTTCATTTAAAAGAATTACATTTTGGTTGCTATATATTCGCACATTATTTCCTTTTTTTACATACACTCAGACCCACAAACGCAGACCTATTTATATTGATCTATATAAAGACAACAGATAAGTTCTTGGTTTTGAGAAAACTAGGTAGGTCTGAGTTATATAATTTTTTATATATTGGTGACAATCACAGATGCATGATTTTTAGTGATTAAATACAAAAATAATGTCATAGTTACCACTGCAGAAATGTTCTCTTGATAAAGTTTTCCAGTGCCTTGCAATGCTATTGTCGCGTAGGCCTGCAGCACTGATGCACTCAGGTAGAACAGCGCAGCAATAAAGTGGTAAAAGGCATCCTGGAAAACATGATAACACATATATATCATATAAAGTACGTATTTGCGTCTCTATATAGAGATGTAGTCAAATCCTCATTTTATAGTTGGAAAATCCCTGTTTGGGCTTTTAGAAGTGGGTGTGGTAAATTGAGTCGACAGTACATTGACACCAGAATGTCAGCGTTCATGGGAGAAAATTTACTAATACAGCTTTATATGATCCAAAAATAAGAATGGAGAATACAGCAGATTTACTAAGCTGTCGTATTCTCCTCATTCGCATTTTCTGATGTTGTAGCCATGTGTACCCGTTTGTACCCATTCGTATTCGTATCCAGTCAGATCCGTGCAATGCTACCCTGTGTGAAAAAAAGAATAACTAAAAAAAATGGCATGGGGTCCCCCACAGCTACTGTTTAACCAGCAACGTGCTCAGTTGAACCGGCCCTGGTTTTAGAAATTCAGGGGTACAAAAAATGGCTCCCCTGGAGGCCGCTGCTGATTGGCTGGGAGAGAACCCAGTGTCTGACATCACCGACCAATCCCCCAGTTTGGAGGAGCACCCGCAAGTGTAAACAAACGGCTTCTCCAATGCAAGGTCCAGGAGATACGTTTTCTTGTTTTAACCACATGGATGCCTAGCTGGAAAGAAGAGGATGCTATCAACACTGGATTAGTTGGTATTGGTAAGTATAATTTCCTTCTCCAGGTAAACCTATTGGATTCTACTGGAGAAGAGGACGGGCTGTGTTGGATTGCATAGGTAAGCATGTATCACTGATTGTAGTATGTATTAAACTTTTATTTCTCTTATTTATTTATTTATTATTTATTAACAGTTTCTTATATAGCGCACACAAATTCCGCAGCGCTTTACAAAGCATAATTAGGAACAAAAACACATATCAAATTACAGTACAAGACAGTTTAGGACAAGTACATGGTTAATACGGATAGTTGCATCAGGGGACAGGACACTGAAGCAATCATCAGGGTGGCAGAGGTTTATATATTCTAAGAAAGGCACAAGAGGAGAGAGGGCATTTCACTATTGGTTTTGTTGTAGAATACAAGTACCAACGGGCCCATTAATGCCCTGCATGCTGGCACTTGTGGTTCTCTAAGTCCCTGCATGCTGGGCAGGCTTGCTGGGACTTGTAGTTCCACAACAAAACACAATTGTTTATCATCTTATTTTTACACAAAACATGGGTCAGCCTGGACTGGGGTTATTCTAGAGGGGGGTACCCCTTTATTGGGGGGTCTCCACTCCCCCACGGTCCCAGCCTGGGCTGACCAGTCAGGGGGTTTAATGCTTTGGCCGGGGAACTTATATAAAAGTTCCCCCCCGCCTGTGGAATAACCCTGCTGGCTGTTTTGGGCCCGGTGCTGGTTGTCAAAATATGGGGGACCCCTATTTATTTTGTCCCCCATATTTTTGGAACCAGGACTGACCCATGAGCCTGGTGCTGGTTTTAGAAATTTGGGGATGTCCCATTTTTTGGGGAGGACCAGGACTAGGACGAATCATAGTAAATTTGTTGATACCATTGAAAAGAATGGGGATTTACGACCATATTCTATCGATGGTGTACTCATTCATAGTTTTTACATTCCCAAACAAATACATACGTAAAAATTTGAATGTGTATACATTTCTACATTATTAAATAATTTGATGTGTGAAATATGTATGTATTTCACATCGAATGGCATCCCCTGAGTTCAATGGCTAACATTGTAAAAATATTGTACCAGTTTGATATAACATCAGAAGAAAGGAGGGGATTGGCTACACCATTAGTATAACATATTGCTTTATCTTACCATAGTTGCCCATGACGACTTCCCTCCGTGGACTCCTACGCAGTACAACATCATCAGAAGAGTTGTAAACACAAAACAAGTGACAGACACAAACATGACCCATCCTTGTATTAATGGACCAGGCACTCTTGAAGAAGCAACCAAAATCCATACTAGGCCACCAAATATCTAGAATGAAAGGAATATACAAGGTTCATTATAGTGACTTCATAAATTGTCATGGTCTGTAATATGTTAGATTCAAATAGAATGTTATTCCTCCCAAACACTCTTAAAGAGAGTCCACAGTACATTTACATTTTCAACAAATATACATTTTAAACAGCTACTGTAACCATTCACAGCAGCTTTTATGTTTAAAAGATGAATAGAAATAAACATAAAAATAATATTACAAATACTTTAGAGAACTGGACGCAAAGAGATTTGCTCATTAAATTTTTTTTTTTTTTTTTTTTTTACGGCAAATATAGATTTGCATTGGGAAAGCATTGGGCTAATATAACAAATAGTTGAAAAAACCTGACCATAAGAGATTTGCTGCTTATGTGGTCCCCAGTCATAGACACATGTCTAGCTCTCCATGGTGATGCAACACTTCATTGTAAATTGTAACCGAAGAAATTAATTTTGTCATACCCCTGAGCGGGATGCAATTAATGGCGGTCATGATACCGGCTGATGGAATCCCAGCACAAGAATTCTGGTGCTGGAACTCCAACATGGAACAAAATGCCGACACCAGAATCCCAACAGCTGGCATCCTTCTCATAAGTATGTAGGGTATTGCAGCATGAGACCGGGGAGGGAAAGTTGGGCTATAGGGAGGATTTAGGGTTAGGGTTGGGGGTGGAGATTAGGTTTAGGCCAGGGGTTGTTATTATTTGTAGGCCCTAAAAAGGGTCGAGGAGAGAAGTGTTAGGGGAGTAGTTAGGGAAGAGGGCTAGGGTACTTATGGGGCCACTGGCGGAATCCTCAGCATCCAATGCTGTTGTTGGTCTTCTTACCGCCGTTATCCCAACCAACAGTTATGCATATGCATTCCCCTTCAGAATATGTTTGCTTTATACATTTTATTCATGTCAATCAAGTGGTCAGCCTAGTGTGAGCTACTTATTTCACCATAGTAGCATCCTGGTGCATTCTGAGTAAGTCATAAGAAGTTTCCATTTGAATCCATTATGGTTTGTGGCAGAGATGGACAAACCATGGGGTAGATGTATGATTAGGCGTTAAGGCGTTATGCGGCATAAGTACACATTATGGGGGTGACTATGGTTGGTTTTCATAAGCAAACTCCTTCTTTAATGGACAAAACCATGTGCACTGCAGGTGGGGCAGATTTAACATGTGCAGAGCGAGTTACAGTAGGTTGAGGTATTTTGTTTCTGTGCAGGGTAAATACTGGCTGCTTTATTCTTACACTGCAATTTAGATTTCAGTTTGAACACACCCCAGCCAAAATTAATGTAGGGTACACTCCAGAATGACCATGATTGGAGTACACGATCTGCACACAATCTGCACACAATCGGTACCCAATCCAAAGAAGATGACGAATCTTTAGTGCAGCAGGTAAAATCTCCAAATTGACCAAACATCCGGCGGAGATGCACAGCAGATCAGAATCGCATTGAAAAAGTGTACAATTCTGTTCTTTTTAAACACAATCAGTCGTTAGGCGCGTCAAAATTGGGGGAATTCAGCCAAAATCGTTCTGGTGTGTACCCAGCATAACTCTCTTTGCACTTGTTACATCTGCCCCACCTGCAGTGCACATGGTTTTGTCCATTAAAGAAGGAGTTTGCTTAGGCAAACCAACCAGAATCACCCCCTATATCTGCTGATACCGCTTTTCCTGCATTTAAGAAAGTGTCAATTATCTGCAAATTCTGGGGGTGCTTTGTGCCCATTTCTATATTGACACTGCTACAGTATCTACATCAATATGCCATGGCACTAGGGTGGCCAATCCCGGGATCGGGATTGGCTGGGATACCGGGATTTGGCCACTAAAACGCCGGGATATCAATCCCGGGATTGGAGTTTCCAATCCCGGATTTCAGGATTAGACTGCGCATGCAGGCTAATGCCAGGCAGCGTCTGAGCGGGTGCCAGGCTTCTCCCTTCCCCGGCAGTGTGGCTCTGCGCAGCGTGACAACGTCACAGGTCACGCTGTGCAGCCCACACAGTGGCCTCGTCCGAAAGCCCACCCGCCTGCCCTCATCGGCCACCCGCCCGCCCTCATCGCCCACCCGCCCGGCTCATCGCCCACCCGCCTGCATCAAACCGCACCACAAAGTAAGCAAATATGCTGGGTGCTCAGGCGGTTTTTGTATTAATTCTGGGATTGAAAAAGTGCCCCGGGATTGGCATCCCTACATGGCACTGACTGTTTCAATAACTGCAGCTATAGATTGGAAAGCTGCAGTGGTCATTACCATGCGTGATCTCATATGATAGGGAGATCCTGCATGCTCAGTGAGAAATCTTGAAATCATCCTGCCACAGGACCTTAAAAAATCATTGGTCTCCCAGATATTATGACAGTCCTTTTAATAGATAGATTCTAACTGATGCTAATTTTAGCATGTGCTAAGGTGGTGAGCAACCCTTCTTCTCCAGGGCTTTTCCCCAAGAGCCCTCACAAGGCTCCCTAATCAACCCCTTCCCTCACCACCACCACCTTCCTCCCCATCTATCCATATTGTGCAACCATTCTAATCAACATCTTAATGATCCTGTTATTGAAATCACCATGTACATATTGCTGATCTAAGTCAAACAAACTGAATGAATGAAGAAAGATATATTTCCACTTGAGACTGCATGACTTCTCACATTGAACTTTCACACAAAACCATTGCAAATCAATAGTAAAAATGTACTCATTGTATTATTTAATTTATTAAACCCAATGGGGTAATCAAATGCACAACATTTAGAGAAAACAGAGAAATGGATAGAAGTTTGGAATTATAAGTGTAATACTTCAAAATATAAAATAATAAATGTAGGATAGAAAAATGTAAAAATAAAATAACTTACAATGAATGGTTATATAAGGAGAAATATGATTTTAAAATCAATACTTACTGTACTTTAAAAATATATGGTTACATTAAACATGAACATGACTTGACACAGCACTCATCCTTCCTACTCTCCCGACAGGTGTGGGAGACTCTTGATTGTGGTGTGGAGAATGGCCATTTCTCCCGTATCCCACCCACTTCCTAGTGAAATGGGCAGGTTGAAGAGATTATACCTGGGATTTGTGGCTCTGCATGGAGGGGGTGGGGCTAAATAATGCAAAATTGTGTCATTTAGCTCCGGCCCTACCAGTTAACGAATCATAGCATTGTGCCACAACGGGCAGGGCTTAGTAATGTGACAGCCTGGCCTCTTCACCTAAAGTGGGCTCCAGAGTCTTCTCTCATGGCTTCTCCTTGCACATATAGGGTCTGATTCGAACTTGGGAATTGGGTCCGAAAAAAGCAAGGTACTTGTTTCCTAGCACGGCCACAATTGCGTCCATCGTGTACCTTAAAGTTAAGGTACACGATTGACGCGATGGACCCGATTTCCTTTGAAATCAGGTCCATTTTGCCGGCAAAGGCAAAATCGGGGGCATCGCGATGCCCCCGATTTTGCCATAGGCTTCAATGTTAAAATATTTTTAACATTGAAATCGGGAGCATCGCGTCGGTCTTGTACCATTATAATGGCACAAGATGAGATTGACTTGATTAAGTCCATTTTACATAGGAAACAATGTGAAATGGGCCAATATGACCCATTTCACATTGTATATGGCCCCGTCATGGGTTACGCAACCCCATTGTGAGCGGCACCCCACGATTGGTGGGGACTTAGGGCCACCCAATCATGACACACACACCCCTACAAACCTCTGACCTGGACATCGCAACAGGGACAGCCCACCAGGCCAGCAGAAGCCAGCAGCTCAGGGCCAGTGTCTTTTGGTGTAGTTAAGTGAAATCCTGTGAGACACTGACCCTGAACCTTCAGTGCCTACTGCTCCATGATGGAGGAGATCCTTGGCAGCAGCTGTTAATGAACAACTAAAATGACAAAGGACATTGAAACATCAGTATGTGGTGGCCCCTAATGTGTGGGAAACCAGGACAGCCGCCCCAGTTATCCCTCCCTTAATCCGACCCCGGTGTTATGTTAAGTCAACATTTCTCATGTCAGCTTGCATCAAGTAAACATGACATTGTCACAATATCAACATGATTAACATGTCATCAGCGAATATGTCAACATTCATCATGTCTACATGGATGACATATCAATATGATAGAATGGTGGCCCAGTGGCCATTTACCTGCTCCCAGCAGCTCCTGCATACTCTTCTAGGCGTAAGCAGTCATTTGATATACAGTTCTGGAAGAGTAACGTGATACTGTATGCTGACATTCCTGTAACTATACATATCCTGTCCTTAACCCTAATACCTGCCCCCTCCGGGGATGTCTACATGGTGTATTTCCACATATTGACTCATGACAACATTCTAGTATCAACGAGTTCACTGTCAATCATGTGACTTGATCCCAGTCCTACACATAGGCCCAGAGCCAGATTAAGGTCTAAATGGGCCTGGAGCTGAAAATGATCAAGGGCCTATTATGCGCAAAAATAGGGGTTGTGGCCAGCACAATGTGGGGGGCGTGACCAGTGTTCTGTTTGGGTGGTCTGCTCATGGGTGTGTCTCTATTTTTGCAAATACTTTCAACTAATTATATATGCCTGGAAAAAGCAGGGGGCTGACATAGGAAAAATGCAGGGAGATATCCAAAGGTGCACCCGCAGGATGCCGATGTCCTAAGATCCTAAGATACTTGCGGGGTGAGGCGGCACTCCAGTCATAAAAAAAATACTGAAAGCCCAAACTTGGTAGACAACATTTCAGCACCTTTTATGTGGTTGTCTAAGTTTACCACACCATATACCGGGATGCAGTCAATATGCCGGCGGTCGGAATCCCGGTGGTCGAAATACAGATGCCGGAATCCCGACCACCACAATGCCTGAACTTTGTCCCTCTGTGGGTGTCCCACAGAGGGAGAATAAAATAGTGTGCCGAGCGTAGCGAGGCACCATGCCCTCTTCTTGGCGAGTGCAGCGAGACCGCAAGGGGGAGCGATCCAAAGCCCCCCCTTGTCGGCATTGCGGCGGCCGGGAGTCCGGCGTCGTATTTCGACCGCCAGCATATCATACCCATATATCCCTTAGACAAATCATGCAACACAATAGTAACCCCTTTATACTGTACACACCCCTTTATACTCTTACATATTATGCCACATGGAATGGGAAAAAAATTCACACTGACTGAGCCAAAATTCACACTATGGTTCACGGATTGAGTCAAAATTCACGTTATGCCACACAGATTAAGGCAAAATTCACATTCTGCCACATGGATTGAGCCAAAATACACACTATAACAAACAGATTATTTGTTACACACAAAATACACACTATACCAAACAGAGCAATAATGCACAATATGATTCATAAACGGGCATTGCGTGCCAAAGACGCGCATTAAAAATTACACCATAATATCCATTACATGTTAAGCCACACACCATAATGTCCATTACGTATTAAGCCAAACACCATAATGCCTATTAAAAATTATGCTACATACAGTAAGTGCTGCTTACCTATATGCTCATTGCCAGGGGTTCCATGCTCATTGCCAGAGTTTCCATGCTCATTGCCATGTGGGATTACATGCTCATTGCCAAGGGGGAATACATGCTTGTGGTAACTGAGGGACAGCCGCCGCCGGGCAGAAATGACAGCCATTGACAGCCGGACAGAGAGCAGGGGGCTGCCCGGCTGTATTCAGAGCAATGTAGGTCCCTGCTATTTGAAATAATACCCCTTTCACTCCAGAAAATGCAGGGATTTACCTAGGCATATTGTCCCAGGATCATGCAAGGACATTCCCGGACTCGCCCCTTTTACACCAGCCTAGTTCCTGCATTTTCTGGCGTGAGGAGGAGAGAAAACTACCCTCCCCCCCTTTAAACAACCAGCTATATCTTCGGAACCAACTGACCCATCTACAAGAGGGATTCAAATTATTTTCAAATGAATTTGGTCCTATGAAACTGGGCCATTTGGTTCCAGAGAAATCTGTCCTCAAACAACATGAACAGCCATGAAATTACATTTCAAAAATAAAAAAAAAATAGGTTTACACGCAAAATCTCTAGAACCAATGAACCCATATGGGCCAGCCTGGTATCAGATTGATGGCCCAGCAATTTGGGTTAGACTGAGATCAACCTTGAGCTTCTGTGATGCTGTTGGAACCAGGTGGGAGTCGGAATTTGCAGGTCTCATGTTATCCTATGGGGAAAACGGTCCAGCTTTGCCTGGCAGTATCTCCGGTTCCCGTGGGGCTAAAGACGCGGGGTTGGGCTCGTTGGAAAGCCCTGACCCTCAGCTACAAAATGGGTCTATTTAGAGAGTGGGCCTGGAGCTGTAGCTCCATCAGGCCCATTGTTAATCCGGCTCTGCATAGGCCTCTATTCTGATCGCGTTACTTGGACCTGAATTCGGGCACTGTACCGATGTGCGAATATGCATGCGCAGAACGATTTCTGCGCATGTCTGTAGGGAGCAGGTGAGCTCGGAGAGAAGTCCAGTCACCGAGTGCTGCCTCCTGGGCTTCCGAGCAGGGGGTGGAGAGGGGCGTTGCGGCCTGATCAGGGTCATTACCATATGTGCATGCCTTGTGTATCATGGGCGTTCCCATGAAAAAGCAGGGCGTGCGTATGAAATACGGTTGTGATGCGCATGTTGGGGCACGCAGCTAACTTAACTGGATGTCAGCTGTGTGCCCATATCCGCCCATATCCCTGCTTTTCTTCGTTCATATGTACGAGTGGTCTAGATCACTCGTGCATGGGCAAGTGCTTTCAACATCATTCGATGGTGGCCGATCCATTCCCACAGGCATTCGAATGGATGTTCACATAAAACATCCATTCGGATGCCCAGCAGCCGTATTCAGCGTGCAAATGGGTGGGGCGGGCAATCCATTCGCTAGGTGGCGTTTGGTAAATTCGCTTCGGCCCGTGCACGGGTCCGAGCGAAGCGATCAGAAAAAGGGCCATACTCCTGGTATTCCATCAGAAAGTTACCAGTGCTCACAAAATATTAAACTCTATGATATATTTTGAAGATTGAACACTTCATGGGATTAAATTGTGAAGAAGAGGGAGAAAGGTAGTAGGATAGAGAGCGTAAGAAGGAGAGAGAAAGAAAGAGAAAGAAACCTACCAAAAGTACTCCAAGGAAGGACAACCGGATAACCAGCAAGGCTATCCTGTCTGGTCTGATCCCACAATAGAGCTCCTTTAGAACAAATAATGCTGGCTGTTATGGAAAGGTATCAGAACTCATAGTGCATCTAAGTGCTATACTGACCCCTGTCACCCGCCAAAAGCAATAAAAGATGGGCATGTGAGTATCTGAACTCGAGAATGGAAGAAGGTGGCCTGGCCTGGTGAATTATGTTTTCTTTTTACACTATTTGGACAGCCAGGTACATGTGTGTCATTTTCCTGGAGAAGAGAGAGTTCCAGGGTGCAATAAGATAAGTATTTAAGCTGGTGTAGACAGTGTGATGCTCTCAGAATGTGGATGTTATTTTGACATGTACCATCTGCCTAAACATTATTGTAAGCCAAGTACACCCCGTCAATGAAACAGTGTTCTCTGATAGCAGTGGCTCTTTCACCAGGGAAGTGTGTACTGCTACAATACTGTATTGTCCAGAAATGGTTTGAGGAATATAAGAAGAAGAGGTGGTGTTGACTTGGACTCTAAATTTCCCAGATCTCAGTTTGATTAAGCATCTGTGAGCTGGAATCCGGATGATAGGATGACAGTGTCTAGGTCAACAGTCAATAAGTCGACATCATATGGTTGACATTGGCAAGGTCAACATACTGTAGACTAGAGGTTGATATGAGTTTTTTGTGATTTTTTTTTTTCATATTTTACCATCCATGTGGACTAAAGGTCCATACACACTGGCCCACCTGCAGCAAGCGGGACCCTTGCGTGGCTTTCGTGGCCTCATGGAAAGGAGGTGTGGCATCACAAAAAGGAGGCATTACACATTATGGAACACACCGTTATGCCCATTACACATAGCCGCACACTGTATTGCCCATTATATATTGTGACACACACCGTAATGCTCATTACACAGTATGGCACACACCGTGATGCCCATTACTGAATGTGACCGAAGTTCCATTGCTTATGCATATGCGCTTCAGTGTGTGCAGATGAGCACATTAGCAAAAATCACTGAATACCAATTTTTGCTAATCTGCATCTATTACTGGATAAGGCCCAATAGACTTATTATAAGGATGGGGCAGCACACTTGATTATCAATCTCACATTGAATACACAGCTCATTTGTAGCAGATCTGCACTTACTGAAACCTGTGCAGCGTCTGCCTCTGCTTTTTCCAGCATGAGTCATGAAGAGTAAGATACTGGAGGTGGATCTGTGAGTTGTCCGGCCCTGCTATAAGCTAACCCTATCCCTAAAATTTAGAAAAATTCTGTAACTGCCAATGCAGGGAATGTTTAAGACTGTCATGATGTCCATGTTGACACTCTGAAGGTATACCATCTAAATATCATTAAAGCTGGGTACACACTACATGACGTGTGTACCCAGCAATATTGCTGGCAGAGGAGACCCTGCTGGTGGCCGGGTAGAGGACCCAAGAGCTATCTGGTTGATCCTGCCAGTAGCATATGGTTTTCTTAAAAATTAAGCCATGCACGTGCTGTAACAGTATATACAATAGAGCTTTGGGTATTTCTATAGTATTCTAAAGAGAAAATTTCTAAAGGCCTATTTATCACCATCTGCATCTGAGGATGTGATGTAATAATATCGTCCAAACTTGCAATGAGATAATTGCATACATCGCATAGATGTATCAATTATAGGTTTGGATTTGCCATGATTGGCCTGCCTTCAGTCCCCCCCCCCCCCCCCCTTGTTTGTTTTTCTTATCTTACTGGCTTCTATGCATTTAATTCACTTCATGCAATTTTATATATGATAAATGTTTGTGGTAGAAGTATTTGATTACCATGTTCTGTACTGTTTACGGTTGTACTTGTAATGATAACTATAAAAATAATTTTACACTAAAAATTTATCACAATACATTTGTCTACAGCTATATTAAACAGTATATTATCTTAAAAAGTGCCTGAGATGCATTTCACATTATCAAAATCTCTAAGGATCCTGTGTCCTAAGATACCCACTGGCCCCTGGCCATTAACTTAATATTTTCCACCTTGTACCCCTATGTATTATAGTATTGTTGTTAGTAAATATTAAGCTTTACATTCTGTATACCCTTTAACAACGTATTTCGGTAGACCGTAGAAGTGTTTTTTTTGCCCCAGATGAAAAAAAGCTGCCTTCTCTTCTGCTACCCATGAAAATATTATGTATGACCCTGATACAAGGCAATTTCCCTAAGGGGATGGAAGTCCCAGGTATACTGTATTCTCCTAAGGACTCATCAGCAGGGCCGGACTGGGACCAGAAATCAGCCCTGGCATTTTGAGCACACAGGCCCACTTGCAGCAGGTGGGACCCTTGCGTGGTGAAGCCACGGGTCGAAAAGGGGGCATAGCCACATGGAAAGGAGGAATGGCATCACAAAAAGCATTACACATTATGGAACACACTGTAATGCCCATTACTCATTATGGAACACACCATTATGCCCATTACACATTATGGAACACACCATTATGCCCATTACACATTATGGAACACACCATTATGCCCATTACACATTATGGAACACATCGTTATGCCCATTAAACATTATGGAACACATTGTTATGCCCATTAAACATTGCCGCACACTGTAATGCCCAGTTCTGGTCCAGTAGGTCATGGAAGCATAGGGCATATATTTCAAGTGTCCAACCTTACTTTTCCTTAAACGGAGTCTTGCATCTGACTATTGAAGGGGGCTGTCACTGGGTGCCAAATAACGGGGTTCTCCGTCCCCTCAGGGGTCACGAGTATTCAGCTGCAGGTTGGCCCCATGGTGTTAATATACCAAGGCTCACTCACCATCTACAGATCAGGAATTAAGTTTCTCTATCAATGCCATGCAGGATGAATCTCCACCCTGTGTAATCAACAACTGGGCAAGCGGGGCAGACTGTAGTGGCTGTCAGGAGCAAGCAGGGTGATGAATATACATCTGCACGGATTCTAGTCTGTGTATCCAGCAGCAAAGCCAGTATCACCACAATCAGCCTGTGGGTTTGGGTGAAAGTGTGGCTGCCCAACATCCCGTCCCTGGCTGCAGCAACGTATACACACTATAATAGCAGATGGAGTCGGTTTGTGGGCTTAATAGCAGGCTTTCTGGGTGCTGTAATTATTAATATTGAGGCCACCGGCGGGTCCCGGGACGGAGCACAGGGTACTTGTGAGGCAGTGTAGGGGGAGCAACGGGATGCAGAGTGTGGAGCTGCTAGCATTGCTGGGCACAGCTCATTTTCTGGCGAGCAGGACTCCTTTCGTCCTTACATACTGCACATGGGAGGTGGCTCGCGGGGGGGTACGGGCTGCTGCTGATGATGCTGGAGAGACCGGATATCCTCCTCGCCCATGCACAAAATCGGCCCACATGGCCAGTCCAGCCCTGCTCAGCAGCAACAGGATGTTACTATCCTGAAGAGTGTCCAAATGTATAATGTGATACAATCCTATAACACTCACATTCATTCCTAGGAATAGCCAAGTGCTCCACGCCAGGGCCGTCTTTACTACTGGTCTCGGTGGGCTACTGCCTGGGGACCCCACAAGTATAGGGCCCCAGAACAACCTAAGGCAGGGCAAATCAAAAATAATCCAGCATCCCTCCTCCCCCTGTCCTTTTCCTCCAGTGGTTGCACTGAATGTTGGTCGTGTTATCAGTGAGGAGTGCCGAGAGAGGTGAGGTTGTGTAGGTAGTAGAGGCCCCACTGCACTGCTTTGCCCGGTGGCTCTTATTGTTGTTAAGATGGCCCTGCTCTATGCTGCTGCCAAGTGTCCTGGCCTATTGCAATAAATCTCACCGACAACAGCTTGGAATCTGCACAGGATAAATCATCATCCAAAATTGCAAAAAATAAAAATAAATAATTACAAATAATCAATTCACAAGTAAATCCAAAATAGGTCAAAAAATTCTTATGGCGGTGCACCATGGAGTAGAAGATGTAAATACACGTTTGGGTTGTGGTCCCAAGATATCAACCAGTAGCTAAATTAAGATGGAGAAGATACCATTTGAGGGATGAATTGCTAGAAGCCTTTTACCAGATTCCCACCAGAATTGTCAGCAATTAGAGGCACATACAGTATCTCTGTAGTTCAGTGGGTGAAAACCTAGCTAAAGGCACTTCAGTGAAAAACAAATATGGAGACCATGAAAGACTTTATCTAGTTTATCACCTGTTCTGCAACACTTATCACATAGGCGCGACCACATGCATTCTGAAGGCAACAACCATTGAGTATATTGACAGCATCAGAAATGCTACAAAATATATGGAAATGAAAGACAACGCACAATACTAGCTAGGCAATTTCATTCAAAAATCCAAACACTTTTAGGGGGCTGAAGGTGTTCGGGTTGGAGAGAATTACAATGGGGATTAGGTCTTGGGATATCTCCAAAGAACTCCTAAAAAAAAGGAAAGCTACAGTAATACACATTAAAACTTGATGTTCTTTCCCCAGGAGGATTGAACAAGCACATTAACTACAGAGTCTTCTTTCAAATGTAAACCTCTCGTTCCTCAACCAGATATGCCACCTCATGGATCCATATCTAGCGTAGTTATAACTACTGGATCTAGGTTAAGGAGGGAAACAATATTTGGGTATTAGCAGCTAACTGTTCCATGTAGATCACCTTTCATGTAATTGTTTCCTGAAACCACTGTACTGTATATGTGATGTATACTTTGAATATAACTATACAGTATTTCCAAAACATACTGTACCTTGAAACTAGATACCCTAAGAAAAATTTTCTTTTAGCTCCCAGATATGGTACTTCTATAATACTTCAAATGGTGGAAGAAGTGTCCCGCTACCGTTGCTGTGGAGAAGAACCGTACCGTGTCTCTTCCGGTCAATCAGCAGTATCATTAGCGTCTCCTTATACTTTTGCCTGACCAGCAATCCACTGGGAGCTACCAGCGCTACCCTCAGATGGATAAACGGCAGCTGGCCTCCTAAAAGTGGAAGCAGACTATCATGGCAGCTACCTCAAAGCCCTGCTGAGCCTGCACTTTCCAACAGCTGACACATCAGCGCTCATCTGACACGCACTGACACATGTGGAGGAAGCAGTGGCATTAATACTACAGGCAAACCCTGGAGACAGTACACAGCCAGTGGCCAGACACAGAGGGACCCAAGGACGTGCAGGATTCCTGACCGCATAATACTCCTTAATATAAGGACATTAATATAAGGACACCCCTTAATATAAGGCTCACTTCCACTCCACTCGTAAGAACTGTGGATATTTAAATTATAATGGTGCCGCTCGTTATGAATACTTTTCTCATAGGTGGGGGGGATTTATGAGAGAGGGGGTACTCATAAATGACAAGCCTAATCAAGGGGTATGGGAGAAACAAAAGTTTGGGAGTCCCTGATCTAGAGCTCTACACTTCCTTCCGATCTATCTTCAGTTGTACAGTCTGCCTGGCTTCACATCAAAATTGTCAAGAGGTAGCTGGAACAGCATATGCAAACCATAAACAAACTTGAAAACCCCCCAAAAAAATTTGGAAATCCAGTAATTTTTTGTTTTGTCATCAATGAAAAAGCCTTTAAAAAAGAACCGGGATTTTTTTATATTGTAGTTTTTGTATGCTAATACATTGTTTCTGCTTTTTCAACATCTCCATCTACATTCTACACAAATGTAAACTTTCACTAACCTAATAGACAAAACAAGACACACAAAATAAATAAAAATCCATTTACAAAAGAACTGACATAATAAAACATTCCACACATAAATCAAATGAACAGTCAACATACAATGCAAACACATTGTGTTGCGTAAGGAGATTTTGAATGCTTGTCTGCAGAATGTAATGGAATTTACATTTGTGGTTATGTTTATGCTTCCTGAGGGAACCTACAAAATAAAAAATAAGCTTGTGGAATAGTAATACTTACAAATTCAAGTATCATTAGGAGGTCGGGAAAATTATAAGCAGTTTTCAGTCCTGATGGCAGTACCGAGATATCCCCATACACAGGTGCTGCAGTGGTTGATGCCATTGTACAGTCTTTTTGTAAAGGTAACTGAACAGACAGCTCTGCACTATTCTGCTTGAGTGCCTGTATAATACTAACCTGCCACTCCTTCAGGGTACAGACTAGTTATTCGCTTCATACTCCACCTGGAAGGGATGGTAAATCTCACACCACTCCCCGAATAATTTAGTGATTGCTTGTCATGTATGTCACAGATTAGTTAGGAGAAATGAGAACTGGATATCAATAGAAACAATAGCCTAGGTATACAAGAAAAACAGGTAAAGATTTCTGTTCTAGAAGTGACAGATAAGTTAACCCCCCCTACTATGGAGAGGGTGGGAGTCTGCAGATTCCTTGACTTTGTCTACAGTACATCAAAGTTAATAATTAGCACAGTAGTAATCTTTATTTGATTTCATATTTTTACACAAACTATAAAAACTTCAGTTTTGTCAGGTATATGTCTCTGATGAGAAAGACACAGATACATATTACAGGTTGAGTATCCCTTATCCAATATGCTCGGGACCAGGAGAATTTTGGATAACGGATTATTCCGTATTTCGGAATATTTTAATATTTCAATGATGTATCTTGAGGTATCTGGTATTTATGTTGTAAATATACATCCAACACATGGAATAAACACAAATATATTTTATTTGTGCATAAAACTAGGTTTCAAAACATGAAACAAAGTTTGTGTACAATCTCAGGCACTGAATTTAAATGCCAAGCAATCATTGTCTTGCACATATATAGTACCAGTTACATATCATGTCCTCAGTAGTGACAGTTACATATCATTCCCTCAGTAGTGCTATTACAGATGTCCCCAGTAAGATTTTAGCAAAAAAAAAAAAAAAATTTTCTTCACTTTCTGGAATGTTTGGTTTTCGAAATAATTCAGATAACGGATATTCGGATACGGGATACTCAACCTGTATTACCAAAAAGTGGACTTGCTATATATTGCTGGATACAATTTGGGAAACAGGAAAAATTATATTTTGTGGAACAGGATTTTTAAATGAGGTGAGACAGGCAGAGGGTCTAATTAGGAGATGTATGTAATGAGATTTGCAGCTGCTAAATTGTCACTGCTGCATGGATTTGTATTAGGGTGCCCGCCGGCAGCTGTGCAAATCCCAGCAGCTGTGTACAAAGATGCAGTGTTTGTCATAGATCAATTATTAAAGTTCTAAGTAGCCCTAGGATGAGACAACATGGCCACACAGTAAGTAAGATGTCAGAGACATTACAGCTGCATACGAGATCACAGCAACAAACACGCCCCCATATTGCAAAACATCTGTATTTTAGCCATCATTTCCTGCTACCTCCCCAAAATGGTCCTTGACTGTCAAT
This sequence comes from Crinia signifera, assembly GCF_055691185.1. Classification (NCBI taxonomy): domain Eukaryota; kingdom Metazoa; phylum Chordata; class Amphibia; order Anura; family Myobatrachidae; genus Crinia; species Crinia signifera. The sequence goes on along the minus strand of NC_139219.1, from coordinate 73,510,573 downwards.
AACTTTATAATTAATTTGTCTCTGTGGCCACCAACGTAAGAGCAGCATGCGCAGATGCACATAGACGATAATCACTCAACTGGATGATCTGGATCGTCAAGTATCAAGTAGTGAAAAGAGTGGACAAGTGGAGATTTATTTAAAGAATGTACTAAGTAAATGCTAACTTAAAATTTATTGGTTGCCATGGGCAACTTCTCCACTGGTCTCTTTCTCCATTCTTTTCACTGCTTAATACATGAGCCCCCAGTTCCATAACCTTGTCGTGCCAGTATCATACAGTCTTTGTTGATGACGTGGCATATATTGATCACCCACTTAATGCTAAGACAAATCATTCTCTATACATAGACATCCAGTTTCCCCATCAAAATTATTCTCTATCCATACAGATCCACATTCTTCAGTACTATATACTGTATGAGCTCAGTCCAGGTGAATTTGCAGATTGTCCCCTACTTATTTGCACCTATAGAAAACTGTTGGCTAGCTAATTCTATTATCATCAGCACATTTCCGTATCTCTATCTATAGGCAGCAACTCATGAAATGCATAATACGATGGAAACTGAAATCTACATAAGCCTATAAGAGGTTACACGAACATACCTGCATTTTGGTATAAATAAATATCCATGGATGATATACAATATACCTTTGTCTGACCATTGTCTCTCACTGGTATCACTATTGGACTATTGCGTCTAATATAAAGAGACAGATATCAGGAACAACATTATTTAATATACTGTACAGTAGATTAATCTAGCCAACCTGCACTCAAGAGTTTCCACAAGCACCAAAATGCATAGCTTTTCAGAGATTGGTACTGGAATCTCCCACCAGCCACTGATGGTTCAGATGGGTCAAATATGAGATCATTTAGACCAGGCATGTCCAAAGTCCGGCCCGGGGCCAATTTTGGCCTGTGATGTCACTTCAAGTGGCCCGTAGCCTCCAGCCAGAAGCGGGCGGCTGGAGGCGGACGTGGGACGCACAGCACAGGACTCCAGAGGTGGGACCCCGGCGAGCACGCTTTTACCTTGTTGGCTTCCTGTCTGCATTGGTGAGGGGATGCCGCTGCCACTGTGAGACAAAGAGACAAAGCTTGCTCCCGTAATATGCGGAGCGGAGAAGGGCGGCGGCGGGAGCCCAAGCATCTGTCTCCTGCAGGGGAATATAAAGTGAAGGGAGGCAGCAGAGAAGGGTGGGCAGGCTGGGGGACACAGTGAATACAGCAAAGGAGGGGCAGTTTATGAGAATATACAGTGAAAGGGACAGAGTGGGGGACATACAGTGAATGGGGGTAAGCTGGGGGACATACAGTGAAGGCGGGGCACGCTGGGGGACATACAGTGAAGGAGGGGCAGAGTGGGGGACCATTCTGATGTGATTAATGGTTCAAAGAATGTCAGGCTGAATGGTCGGCCCCCACACATTTTCACGTCACCATATCTGGCCCTCTTTGCAAAAAGTTTGGGCGCCCCTGATTTAGACTCTCTTATTATCATTATTCATTAGAGTGAATTTGATAATTTTCCATTAATAAGTATTAATTTACACTATCACATATATTTGTCAGTGGGGATATCACTAATTTCACGCCTTGCATAATGCAATCTCTGTTGTTAGGGCAGTTAATAGTCAACACATTATAGGAATAGTTTAGGCACGATAACAGTGTGGCAAATAAATATGTGCTTTACGTTACCAAGGTGTCTAGTGTTTATCACTATAGGACCACTATCTGTTCTGTTCTACTGTGGTTGTTTATACACTTTGCACATGCATATGCTGTCACTCAGAAAGTACTTCATTATCATCTTTATAGTTTATATTTAGAATAAAGTTCAGATATTGAGGATTTAGGGCAGAATGTACTACACATCGCTTCCAAGGTGGGGTACATTTCATCACTAATTGGGTACATTAGAAATGTGAGTAAAATCGTAATGGACTCAGCTCTCCGGATAAAAGCTGTCTGTTGTAATAGTAAAACTTGCGGGTTTAGATCCAGCGAGGCTTTCTGGTCATGTGCAGTGTGATGCAGCAGCCGAAGTGGTGCTGGGAGGAACCCAATTGGATCCTTCTCAGGGAAAATGCGAAAAGAAGTCCATAGGCTTCTATTGTTTAATGCCACATAAACATGGCGTCACCCAACAGGACCAAGTTCCGGAATGTACTATCTCACCTTTCAGAGCTTGCTGCTTATGGAAATGTGGCCAACACTCAGAAAACTGCATTCTATCTAAGTTTTGCCTGCATTCCCTGCTTTAGTACATCGCGCCCTACATATTTATTATGTCTTGCTAAGACAGATGTTTTATTTCTGATTATGGATAGTTAGTTCGACATTATAGTGCAAATGTAAGAGGTTTTGACTTACTGGCGTAGGAGCGATTCCGGTGATGTAGCCATTAGCTTTAAAACAAAAATTATTTTAAGACAAAAAAAAGCTTAGAATTTCAATTCTATTTTTCAGCTTTGAATCTAGATTCTATATTGCTGAAATCTTGCATCTTTATTCTTGATATCAGTGAGATTCCTTTGTCGCCAAAAAATGACCACTTTAAGCTGAAGTTTCACAAGAGGAATCTTTGCATCATGATCAGTGCTATGTTATGGTCTAATTACAGGACCGCCATGTGACATTTTGGTACAGTAGTGATGTATCTACACTATGGGGTTTATTCTGTTTGGTACGGTGGGACTGTATACGGGCGGATCAGGCTTTTTTTTCATCTGCGCAGGCGTATCTTTCGCAACCGCACACCGCTCACAGACGGGTCTCTCCGTGCGAAAAAACCTGTCTGCAAGAACACAGTCATTGTGGGTGGCATGTGGGCGTTTTTATGGGAGCGGACGGAATAATGAGGTAGACTGGGCATAAACATGGGCGTAAACGGGGGTGTGCACACAAAATGCACGGTGTCAAGGTAGCTATTTTAAAACCATCTACACCCAATCAGAAAGTGTTTTTGTATACTTTAAAAAGCAGGACACTCAATTCACAGAAGTCAACATGTGTCAACTTTTTCACTGTAACACAAACATACCAGTTTTTTATTATGAAAAAGACACATAAACCACGTCTAAGAGCAACAATGATGTTTTTGGACTCAATTACTACTTGCAATGTGGCGTACGCTCAGATATATGGAAGGTGTTGGTGGGAAAACGGACGAGATCCGTCCGTGCAGTACGCCAGGTATAGGTGGCTACAGAGGCGTAACTAGATATTCGTAGGCCCCATAGCAAAAGTTTGTAAGGGCCCCCTATTTAGCAACGGATGGTGATAAATGTATGCAAAACATATTAGTTTGACAGCAAAGATGGGCCCCTTCAGCTCTGGGCCCCATAGCAGCTGCACCCCCTGCACCTATGGTAGTTACGCCCCTGGGTGGCTATGAGGGAGATCTGTCTGTACACGGTGGCGTACGCTCAAGTGTACGCCACTCCCCATTGTCGGTGTTTGTGACCGTCCATGTGCGGCTGTTCAGTGGGCGGACTTACGCTCACCGTGAGCGTACGGAAAACGTACGGTGTCACAGACCGTATGTGCGTTTCACCGTACCAAACAGAATAACCCCCTATGTGAAGAAAGCATAGCGGTACCACTTTTCGAAGTTCAGGTATTGTTGCCAAGACAGCATCCATGCTCAGAGTTGGCTACACTGTTGTCACTCACAGAGGGTACTGCTTGAAGTGTATGTGCCATCCAAAGACACTGCCAACTGTTATCATCATTGCTTTTGTAAACCTTAGGATTCTTTACCTCTCACCGACGATAGGTTCGGACTCCCAGTAGGTAAGTAGGTTTTCTTGCTTTCTTTATTTTCCACAGGAGATCACAGACGGTTTACAACTTTTCTTTATTATTCACCAGAATTAGCTTCTTGTACATTTGAATACATAACATTTCATAGCAATCACTACATTAAAGAACAATGTATGGCAGTAGGTAAGTAATACAATACACCAATAGTTTTTTATTAAACTGGAACCTGCATTCGACTCCCAGGGTCCTCCTTCCGCCAGGGTTCCCGTTAACACACTACCATAACACCTTACCGTATTAACTGCAACTAACAAATATGGTTATCACAAACTCTTAAGTGGCAATAAACAGAATTATTACACTCGGATATTTAAGTTAACTCATCACAAGCATTCCCTTTGCAGTGCACTTTACATAAGTATGTGAAACTTATTGCCACCCTATTATTGCGCAATAATAATGTTAACTCTATTTATCTCTAATACAGACCTAACTATAAGATTAACAAGCGCTTTCCTCTCTTTTAGGTGATCACCTACTACCCTGAGTCCCAAACGTCTACCTGCAATGAGGCTGCTGTTTTATGCTTTAGTCTCTCTGGTAAGTATTTCAGTAAGGTTGTAATAAGCTGGTTATGTCTCACTGTACTGTAGGTATAGAGCTGCGGTACTCACAGTAGGTCCTGTGGGGCGTCCCCTGGCTGAAGCCGGGTTTAGCCCAGTAGTACTCTTCCAGATCCTTATACAGCAGCACTCAGTTCCTCACGATATAGCCTTATTCCTGACTTTAGGTTTCTACTCGCCACAAGCTACGACTAACACAATCTGTCTAGAGCGGGCAAACCCAGTGGCAGAAGAGGTGGAACTCCTTGAAATGCTATAGCGCCTTGGTTGCCGTGGCTCCGGCGTCTAGTTGCTGACTCTTTGCATACAATCCCTGTAGTGTCCTCTCAATCTGGCAACCTTGTGTATTAATATAATAAGTGTTCTCACTTTTCTCTATAGCTTCCCCAGGCCAAAGTAGCCGGGTTTGGCTATTGCCCTTCTCCGATATTAACTGAATTCGGTTATAGTTTTGTAATACAGAGGTCCTTTGGGTAGGTCTGCCTCAGGAATGTGTCCCCTGGCTGCTGAGCCGGGTTTAACACCCCTAATCCTGATATTCGCTAAGCGATGCAACTGTCACTGTCAGTGGGCTCCTGCCTCCACTGATTAAGTCTATTACTGCGGAGTGGGAACTAATGTTGTGAGACTGCCTCTCCCAAATGAGAGTATACTTAATAGTTTGTGTCCAACATGAACTACAGGGGCGTCTGTTCAGTATACAGGTTACATTCAGTGTCAGCGTGGGGTTAAACTCAGGCTTGTTAGCTGTAATGGGAGGGGTGTACTGCGATGGGGCTGACTTGTCACTCACCACACCTCCTCTGGTATCGTTGACAGGCCTCTCCTGCGTCCCCGCCTCCACTGCCGCCCACGATGACGCGATCGGCGGACCTCCTCGCCGGGATCAAGCCACTGGCGGCTGCCGCTGACGTCGTACCTGACAGGCCTCTCCGGCGTCTCCGCCTCCACTACCGCCCACGATGACGCGGTCGGCGGACCTCCTCGCCGGGATCAAGTCGCTGGCTACTGCCGCTGCTGACGTCTCTCCACCGCGCCACTGAACACTCGCCTTATCAGGGAACACAGACTCCGGGATCACGCCTTCGGTAAGCCTCCTTGTCCCTCTTAGTCACGCTCTCCGTTGCCCCTATGCTGCGTAGCTCTGCACAGTCTTGACACCTCCAGAAAGAACTGCGCCACAGCCGTTACGGGGGGAACTTATATCAGCTCTTTCCTCGCGCTGAACAGAACGGCCCGCTCACCGCGCGAGCTGCATAACTTTATTAGGACACTTATTAGTGGTTAACTGGCACCCATTCTCGTACTCCCTTCAATCCGGGGCAATGGGTGAGGCCGCATTGGAAGTCCTATGGGGAATGTCCTCATAGACTAGTCCATTTCCCTCGGAGAGGGGTTGCAGTCCAATGTATTAATAATAAATGTCTTTTAGTATTTCTCTGTGAAAGCCTTTATCTTTACACATGTCCAGCTCACATTTACTTTGCTTCTATGAGGCACCCAACATATGCCCTTCTGTGCCTCTACCTACTATATACATGAACTCACGGGTATTACACATTCCCCCGCTGAGGTTTGCTGGTCCTCCAGCACACTTGTGCCCACCACTAGTCTTACAACCTTATTTACAAATGTCACATATACAGTCTATTATATACACACATATATACTGTATGCTTAATCACAGTACCGGCGTGGCAGAACCCCCTTGGTGGTCCGGCTGGACCTTCTCAATTCAACGGGTTCGTCGACTGTCTCATCCTCCGGTCCCCTCATTTGATCTGCTTCAGGTCCGGAAGACAAGACAGCGGACTCATTCAGGGGTGCAACAGCTTCTTTGCATGTATTTACATCAAATACTTCAACCACAGCCTTTGAACTAGCCCCGGGATAGGTTACGAGCAAGTTCCCATGGATAGGCCAGAACATTTTCAGCATTTCATGGAAGAATTGTTGGCTTTCATTTGCTTTGGGGGGCGCCGAACTTTCGCAGACTCCTGGCGAGCTTCTTGGTACATCGGCATCAAACTGGTAGCACTTCTTTAGTTGGTTTCGATGAACATTGCTAGCCGCAGTGTCGCCCACTCGGAGTACTCGATAGACGTCCACGTCAGCTTTTGAACTGTCTATGATTTGGTATGGAGTTTTCTCCCAGAAGGAGTCCAGCTTGCTGTTGCGTCGATTATTCCTCCTCCATACGAAGTCACCTGTCTTCAGCGGTTCGGCTTTGGCGGTCTCATTATAGTACTTGGTCTGTTGGTGTTGGGACTGTCTAGTCGACTGTTCCACGATTTTATAGGCAGCTTGTAACCTCTTCCGATGTTCCAGCACCCAATCACTCCTTGGCAGTTTTTCGGAATCAGATTCGCAAGGGACATCCAACTGAAGATCGGCAGGCAATTTTCCCTCTCGCCCGAAAAGTAGGTAGTATGGGGTGAACCCAGTGGTGCTATGTTCGGTGTTATTATAAATAAAGGTTATTTCCGGCAGCAGGGTGGGCCAATTCTTCCTTTCCACATCGGGTAGAGCCCTCAGGAGGCTAACTAAGGATCGGTTCATCCTCTCGCAGGCCCCATTTCCCTGCGGATGATAGGCCGTAGTGCGTACTTTTTTGCATCCGTATAGCCTGCATAGCTCCTGGAAGAGTCTGGACTCAAAGGCGGGTCCTTGGTCCGTCAGGATCCGTTGTGGGTAACCATAAGGCCGGACAAAGGCTCTCCAAACAATCTCTGCTGTAGTTTCAGCGGACAAGTTCTTTACGGGCAAGGCTACCGCATACTTAGTGAAATGATCGATAATTGTCACAGCATATTGGTAACCGCTTGGGCTAGGCTCCAGTTTAACGTGGTCAATTGAAACCAGTTCCAGTGGCTGACCACTGTGGATCGAATGAAGGGGGGCCTTCTGCATCCCCGAGGGTTGCTTCTTTATGGCACAGGTAGGACATTGCAGACACCATTCCCCTATGTCTTGTCTCATGCCGACCCAATAGAACCGTCGACGGATCATGGCTTCCAGTTTGTCAGTACCGAAATGCCCGGAACAATCGTGGTACGCCCGAAGCAGATCACCCCTTTCCTGACGAGGTATGACAATTTGTAGTACGGGTAGATGGGTTTTTGCGTTTATGGTGGCACGGACGAGCAGTCCCTTTTGGTACCGGAGTTTATCACGTTGTCGCCACAACTTGGTTAGTTCAGGCTCGGCCTTCTGGCGTTCCTCTTTGCTCCAGCCCTGTGGAGAGGATAGCAGTGTCTGTAGTTCTCTTAGCACGGGACTATCGTGCTGAATTTGTTCCCACTTAGTCTCTGAACCGGGCGCATCACCAGGGGTTTGGTTTATAGAGCAAGTCAACTGTCGGCAAGGCCGTGGATCGCGACGACAGGTGAGTAAGGTGTAGAAGGCTGGCATTTCCAGATCCTCCCAGAGATCTTCCTCTTTTTCCGCTGGGCCCTGCCTCTCAGGGAGTCGGGACAAGGCATCGGCATTGCTGTTACTCCTCCCACTGCGGTATTTAATGGCAAAGTCATAATTAGCTAGCCGGGAACACCAGCGCTGCTCTAAGGCCCCAAGCTGTGCGGTGGACAAGTGGGCTACAGGATTATTGTCAGTGTAGGCCACAAATGGCGTTGAGGCGAGATAATGTTTGAATTTCTCGGTGACGGCCCACACTAGCGCCAACAGTTCTAATTTAAAAGCGCTATAATTAGCATTGTTTCTTTCGGTCTTTTTCAAGCTCCTACTCGCACAGGCAATGATTCGTTCTTGTCCATGCTGTCGTTGCGACAACACAGCCCCTAAGCCCAAATAGCTGGCGTCGGTGTATAATTGAAAGGGCTGACTAAAGTCGGGATAGGCTAGCACCGGGGTTTCAGTCATGAGCTTCTTTAATGTTTCAAAGGCCGTTTGTTGACGCTCAGTCCACTGTATCGAGTTCTTGCCGCTAACTTTCTTACTGACTCCACGCAACAGTTCATGAATAGGGTTTACTACCTGGGCAAAGTTCTGGACGAATCTACGATAGTAGCCCACAAACCCCAGGAAACTGCGGACTTCCTTCACATTTGTGGGCACGGGCCAATTTTGAATGGCCTCAATTTTCTCCGGATCTGGGACAACTCCAGTAGCACTCACGACATGCCCTAAGTACTTTACGCTCTCCTTCAATAAATGGCACTTGGAGGGTTTAACTTTCAATCCGTAGGTGGCGAGACGTTTAAAGACTTCGTCGAGATGGGCCAAGTGTTCGTTATATGTCCCTGAGAAAACGATGATGTCGTCCAGATAAAGTAAGACCATATCGAAATTTCGGTACCCCAGGCAATGTTCCATTGCTCTCTGAAATGTCCCAGGGGCATTACATAAGCCGAAGGGCATCCTATCAAATTCGTATAGCCCCATGGGCGTAGTGAAAGCTGTCTTTTCTCTGTCGCCCTCTGCCATTTGTATTTGCCAGTAACCCGACGTAAGGTCCAATGTTGAGAAATAGGTGGCTGCCTTCAAGGCTGTAAGGGCCTCCTCAATACGGGGTAACGGGTAGGCGTCCTTATGTGTTATTTGATTTAATTTGCGGTAATCCACACAGAATCTCAAATTCCCGTCCTTCTTTTTTACTATTACAATCGGCGCGGCCCAGGGACTATGACTCTCACGCACCACACCCGCGGCCTTCATCTCTTCCAGCAACTTCCGAACAGGCTGATACATAGTGGGCGCTATGGGACGATACCGTTCTTTGATGGGGGGAGCATCTCCGGTAGGGATGTGATGACGCACCGTCTCGACCTTCCCAAAGTCAGTCGCGTGCTGGCTGAACGTACTGGCATTCTCTTTCACAACCTTTAGGATGCCTTCCTTGAGTTCTACCGGGGTTCGTTCATCCCCAACGTGAATTTCGTCCCACCATTGTTGCTCTGTGGACTCGCCAGACGAGGTCTGCTCCGCTTGAATTATTCTCAGGGTCAATGAGTCATAGATGTCTTGAAATGTGACCCACGACAGCTTGGCCAGGACATAGTTTCGGTGTAGTCTCACCACATAGTCGTGCGGGTTTAGGATTCTGACGGGAACTCTGCCATCATGTACAGTCACTAAGGCCCGGGCCACAATCACATCGGTTCGGCTGGAGACATGACAGGGTTCTACAATGGCCTCGTAAGGTTTTCCGGCGGGTCCACATCTGGTCTTTCCCCAGACTATCGTTTCGGAGTTAGGCTGTAAAAGGATAGCCTTTCGATCGGTTGTCTTGATTCTCCCAACTCCTCCATCCAGATTTTGAAAGCACTGTTGAGCTTGCAGGACGCGGATGACCTTTTGTAGCGGTTGTTTTAGCCTTGGGGCCGCTTGCCGGACCTCAAAGGTCAAGGCTGCAATCAGGGCTTCAGGACAATGGGCTAGAATGTTCATGCCAATGATAATGGCGGGGACTGACACATCACTGACCTCTGTAATAATGAAACCCTGCTTGGCGAAGGTAGCCGGTCCCACTTGAAAGTCGAATTCACAATACCCTGTGCACTGGATATCGAGACCGTTGCCGGCTAGTAGTCTCATCCACGTCGGGGGAGGCGGAGAGGGTTGACTCGTACCCCAGTACTGTTGATAGACGTTGCGTTGAATAGTTGACACCTGGGAGCCAGTGTCCAATGTAGCAAAGAATTCGATTTCCCCGATCTTAACTGGTATGATGGGGCAAGGTCCAACATATTTTCCACACCAGCCGTCGGGTTCGTGACCTATTGGGGTGATGGCCCCCGAGGGTCGGTCTCGGTCCTCGGGGTTCTCAGGTTTAAAGGCTGTTCTTCACGACAGAATCGCTCGATATGCCCAGCCCGTCCACATCCTCGGCAGATAGGCCGGCCCTGAGAGTCAAACTGGTCGGAGGCTCTTCGCCCCTGTCCTTGGGCCCGATTTTGCCATTCGTTTCTGGGCCGGCGAGGTCCAGAGCGCCATCCTCCTTCTGGTCTTCCCGACTGCCCCTGATTCACCAGTCTTTGCAGATCCCTCCTCATGTTGGCCATTTCGGACGATAGCTCCTCCATCTGCCCCTTCCATGAGGATGGGAGGTCTGGGGCGGGTGCTTGAACATGTTGAATCACAGTAGGCAAATTCCTGGAGACTCCCACGGCCCCCATATACTCTCCTTCCCCCGCTGAGTCCTGTTCTTGGTATCCAGGCAATTCTGGGAACGACACCTCTGCCTCTGTCTTTTGTAACGATCCAAACAACTTAATTGCCGCCTCTTTGAAGTCCAAAAAGGAGACTCTGGTCTTTTGCAGTCTCAGTAATTTCAGTTGTGATTTGATGTTACCACAGTGGACTCCCTCAATGAGTCTGCTGATCAAGGTGTTCTCAACATCCACAATTTCCGTGCTACTAATCGCTTTGATATCTTGATAGGACTCCAATAGACTTAAAGCAAAGTCCCTCAAAGTCTCGTGAGGCCGCTGCTTCCTGGCATAGAATCTGGACTTTAATTCCGACAACGTAGTAACGTCGAAAGTAGTGCCTAACCTTTTGAAGATGTGTTCTACGGTTTCCTTTTCTGTATCTGGCCATGATAGTACTTCTCGTAAGGCCGATCCTTTTAGCTGACCAATCAGGATCTCTATTTGTTGCTCCACTGTCAGAGGATAAATTTTAAATGTCGACCGCATCTTCTTCTGGAAATCCGTAAACGTGGTGGTTTCCTTCCTTGGGTACTCTCCCGAAAACGTCGGCAACCAAGGGGTGCCAAAGTAATATGGCATGGTAATCACACTCCCACCCGTTACACCACTTTGACCGGGTAAAGGGCCAGGTGAGGAGCTGACCACGACTGACTGCTCCGGTTGTGCCTGACTTCCTGATGGCTTTTCATTATCTATCACTTCGTCCGCCATTTTCTTGATCGTATCCTGTTCAATGACGCCAAATGTAAACCTTAGGATTCTTTACCTCTCACCGACGATAGGTTCGGACTCCCAGTAGGTAAGTAGGTTTTCTTGCTTTCTTTATTTTCCACAGGAGATCACAGACGGTTTACAACTTTTCTTTATTATTCACCAGAATTAGCTTCTTGTACATTTGAATACATAACATTTCATAGCAATCACTACATTAAAGAACAATGTATGGCAGTAGGTAAGTAATACAATACACCAATAGTTTTTTATTAAACTGGAACCTGCATTCGACTCCCAGGGTCCTCCTTCCGCCAGGGTTCCCGTTAACACACTACCATAACACCTTACCGTATTAACTGCAACTAACAAATATGGTTATCACAAACTCTTAAGTGGCAATAAACAGAATTATTACACTCGGATATTTAAGTTAACTCATCACAAGCATTCCCTTTGCAGTGCACTTTACATAAGTATGTGAAACTTATTGCCACCCTATTATTGCGCAATAATAATGTTAACTCTATTTATCTCTAATACAGACCTAACTATAAGATTAACAAGCGCTTTCCTCTCTTTTAGGTGATCACCTACTACCCTGAGTCCCAAACGTCTACCTGCAATGAGGCTGCTGTTTTATGCTTTAGTCTCTCTGGTAAGTATTTCAGTAAGGTTGTAATAAGCTGGTTATGTCTCACTGTACTGTAGGTATAGAGCTGCGGTACTCACAGTAGGTCCTGTGGGGCGTCCCCTGGCTGAAGCCGGGTTTAGCCCAGTAGTACTCTTCCAGATCCTTATACAGCAGCACTCAGTTCCTCACGATATAGCCTTATTCCTGACTTTAGGTTTCTACTCGCCACAAGCTACGACTAACACAATCTGTCTAGAGCGGGCAAACCCAGTGGCAGAAGAGGTGGAACTCCTTGAAATGCTATAGCGCCTTGGTTGCCGTGGCTCCGGCGTCTAGTTGCTGACTCTTTGCATACAATCCCTGTAGTGTCCTCTCAATCTGGCAACCTTGTGTATTAATATAATAAGTGTTCTCACTTTTCTCTATAGCTTCCCCAGGCCAAAGTAGCCGGGTTTGGCTATTGCCCTTCTCCGATATTAACTGAATTCGGTTATAGTTTTGTAATACAGAGGTCCTTTGGGTAGGTCTGCCTCAGGAATGTGTCCCCTGGCTGCTGAGCCGGGTTTAACACCCCTAATCCTGATATTCGCTAAGCGATGCAACTGTCACTGTCAGTGGGCTCCTGCCTCCACTGATTAAGTCTATTACTGCGGAGTGGGAACTAATGTTGTGAGACTGCCTCTCCCAAATGAGAGTATACTTAATAGTTTGTGTCCAACATGAACTACAGGGGCGTCTGTTCAGTATACAGGTTACATTCAGTGTCAGCGTGGGGTTAAACTCAGGCTTGTTAGCTGTAATGGGAGGGGTGTACTGCGATGGGGCTGACTTGTCACTCACCACACCTCCTCTGGTATCGTTGACAGGCCTCTCCTGCGTCCCCGCCTCCACTGCCGCCCACGATGACGCGATCGGCGGACCTCCTCGCCGGGATCAAGCCACTGGCGGCTGCCGCTGACGTCGTACCTGACAGGCCTCTCCGGCGTCTCCGCCTCCACTACCGCCCACGATGACGCGGTCGGCGGACCTCCTCGCCGGGATCAAGTCGCTGGCTACTGCCGCTGCTGATGTCTCTCCACCGCGCCACTGAACACTCGCCTTATCAGGGAACACAGACTCCGGGATCACGCCTTCGGTAAGCCTCCTTGTCCCTCTTAGTCACGCTCTCCGTTGCCCCTATGCTGCGTAGCTCTGCACAGTCTTGACACCTCCAGAAAGAACTGCGCCACAGCCGTTACGGGGGGAACTTATATCAGCTCTTTCCTCGCGCTGAACAGAACGGCCCGCTCACCGCGCGAGCTGCATAACTTTATTAGGACACTTATTAGTGGTTAACTGGCACCCATTCTCGTACTCCCTTCAATCCGGGGCAATGGGTGAGGCCGCATTGGAAGTCCTATGGGGAATGTCCTCATAGACTAGTCCATTTCCCTCGGAGAGGGGTTGCAGTCCAATGTATTAATAATAAATGTCTTTTAGTATTTCTCTGTGAAAGCCTTTATCTTTACACATGTACAGCTCACATTTACTTTGCTTCTATGAGGCACCCAACATATGCCCTTCTGTGCCTCTACCTACTATATACATGAACTCACGGGTATTACACTTTACACTACAATAGATGGTTAACATGGTGAATTCTCTACCTTTTCGGCTGTGCTGGTCACCTAGATGTAAAGCTGCAATGTGCCCTCTGCTGTGTTATGTCTTCTCAATATTTACAGCAGCCTTAAAAAATACATAGATATTGGCATTTCACAATCAATCAAACCAACCAATCAGCCACTATTTGTCATTGTTTAATCCAGCCTGCGCCGTGACATTTAGAAGCTGATTGGCTGGTGGTTTAACACTCACCATTTTATCACTTTTCAAGCTTAGTACATCTGGCCCATTATGAGAACTTGCTTCTACTATTAAAAGGTGTGTTGGCAATAATGCACATCACTTGATTCAGAGAAGCATTAACACCGTGACCTAACACACTGCATGGGACATACCCATACTTGCCTACCTGACCCTCTCCATGCAGGAGAAAATGCTTTGCTCCTGGACTTCCCTGGTAATGTATGTTGGCCATCACCTGTGGTAAAACACCTTTACCTAGCTCCGCACAGGTGATGGCAATCATACATTGCCAGGGAAGTCCAGGAGCAGAGCATTTTCTCCCGCATGGAGAGGGTCAGGTAGGCAAGTATGGACAGAACACAGTTCTTATTTATTAGCACATTACTCTAGAGCACATTGGTCGCAATCACCCACTTCTCACTGATCGTCAGGACTGGCTCCTATAATCCCCTGTCCCGGTAACTCGGAAATTATATATTAGGACATACTGTATAAATATTCCTTACTGCACCAAATTGTGGTGATATGGAATCTCTTTTTTCGGGGGGTGTTCTAATTCATAACAACATTTTACAGTATATCATTTTGTGTATTCCGGTTTGTAATATCTTTATACTGTGCAGCTGGTACAAGTCATCTCCTTTTTATTTGTCAAATTCTGAAACAAGTTTGTTACCTTTGGCAGTCAATTATACAAACACCTGCCAGACATTGTATTCCTGATTGGCAGCTCTGACCTCAGATTGTACCTTTAGATTAAATGTCAAAGAAATGCTTTTCTATAACTTTAACCAGTGGTTCACACAACATCTTGGTCATGTTAAAATGCAGTAGGTGGGTTGGGCAGCGCTGTATCATGTATCAGGCACTCTGCGGCAACACAGCACTCCCATTGGCTCAGTTCGCAGCAAATATAACCAATGACAGAAGAGCGATATACGTGTATGCGTGGGTGGTGAGGAAATGCAATGTTTATTTCACTTCTAGGGAGAATTTTCTGAAGGTTGATTTTGAGCGATCAAAAGCAATATTGTACTTCCCAGACTAAAGCTCACATTTATTAATATTAAAACATTAATAGGTTTGCAAATAAGTATTTTGGCCCCTGAAACACAAAATTGATTTTCAACTATTTAAAATCGATAAAAATCCTGTACTGTGCACAGAGGGGCGGCTCGTACCTTCGTGGGGGAGGGGAGCTGCCTCTGGCTGCAGCCGCCACTAGTGAACCGGGGTGCAGGAACCCCACCCTGTTGCCACCGCCGCCTCTTCTCCTGGACCCCGGCGCCTGAGCTATGATGACAGCTTCTATGGGCTGCTTCAGCAATAGCCCATAGAAGGGAATCATGGTCCCGGCGCCTGTATAATAATTACAAATGACAGGCACTGGGACCAGCGCGTGAGCAGTACCAAGGTAGGTAGAGAGAACACCTCCCAATGGGACTGCCGTGGTGACTGGCAGGTCGTACTTCCAATAGGAAGCCACTTCCAGTCACAATGAAGCCAGTGCAGTATCACAGACTGCATATGGCTTCCCTACAGTGGTGGATTTTACCTGGGGGGCTGCAGCCCTGCAGCCCATAGGTAAAAACTGACACTGGATTCACATTCGCTCGCTAATCAGTCTTCTCTTGTTGCTTAGCGAGCAGGTAAATGCTTCCCACCGGGCAAGAGAATGCCGCCCCATGGTGTAGCGTGAATGTCCATGCCTGCATGAGAATGGGTGTGTATGCCGGCACATCTATTTGCATGTGTGCATACAGGCAAAATATCATTCGCCAATCTAATGAGTTTTTCCCATTCGCAAATAAAAGTCAGTCTAGACTGACTTTCATTTGCCTTTGCAATGTCCTAATACATGTGACATCAGGTGCCCTCCGCATGCAGGCCTCATCGCTCCTGCCTTCTCATAGGGACTCCCAGCATTTTTCTGGGCTCACCCTATTTTTCTGGGTACGACCAGGAAACTCTGGGCATTCCCATGCTTTTTTTTTTAGCAGAACTGCAACTGATGCAGAATCAGGCCCATCCTTTTTTATATACATTATTTCCGTCACCATACATCTGTATATGGCAATGGCAAACCATTAGATGTTTGCAGATCAGCAGTGGCCTTTCTAAGGCTTGTTGTGCAAGTAATCAGCTTAGCTGTGACACACTGAGCTGAGCCCAGCTGAAAACAGAAGTCAACATCCACCAGAGCTGTAACTATACCATGGTATCAGGGGCATCTTGTATCAGGACATCAAGGGCCCTGACTGGACCATCCTTCTTAAGGCCCCCATACACTAGACCAATTTGAGCTGATTCCGACGGATCAGGACTTCAAATCGGGTCAGTTTGATGTCCCCTCAGGTCCGATGCGTGGTCCTGTGTGCATCAGATCTGAGTTGGTAGCCGGACCTGCTGGCCGTCCGACCACCTGACCTCGGACCTTCCTTCCTCCCTCCTGCCAGCAGGCCGGGCGGGGCGCAGGGTCACATGCAATCCATTACAACCAATTGTGATGGATCACATGCGGGAAGGTCCCGGATGGCTCGCAGGGTATTGGCTGGCCCTACACTGCTGCGAGACATCACAGCAGTGTATGACCACCTTTACAGTTTTGTATCTGATGAACATCGCTAAGAAATGGGTTCTGTTTCACAGAGAACAACACTACACAAATACTTTAAAATTATGTTGTCATAAAGAAAAAAATTTGCCTGCTGCAGACAAGAGTATTGAGAACACGAATTAAATCAGAATGGAGCCCTTGAGAGGTCTTTAACCCTTTGAGTGCCAACATCTCTATGAGAGATGTGCAAAATATCCACAAAAAATGCCAGCGTCGCTCACACTGGCACACAAAGGGTTTGGATTTCAGAGTTGTATGACATCACATTACACAGCATAACCTCCCATGATGAATGCTGTTAGTCAATATTGACACATTTTATTCATGTTTTCTGCCCTTCAGGCTGGGAGCAGGATGCATCTGAGGTAAAAATGCAGCCAACCCTCCAAAAAAGCAGTTTGGCCACATTTCTCACATGCTCCAAGCTCTGGAATGTGATACATACTGGAGTTTGGGCCCAGTAGGCAATGCTATCTATAGATGACATGGCCTAATAATAGAAGAAACAGAAAAACTCCCAGGTCATAAACATGGAAGTCCTTCTGTTACAAATGACAACTCGAGAGAGCTGTGATCTGTGGCGTTTTTTTTTCTTTTCATACATGGATATACTGTATTGCATGAAAAATTAGATGTTTGATATATCCTGTGCTTTGTGTTATGATAATATAAAATAATTGAGCTAGAATAGCAATCAGTCCAGTACAATGGAAGAGGGCATACTATACACTTATTAAGATATTGCAAAACACCTGGCGGCAAATGGCGGCAAAAACATTTTTAAAGCCTTGTGGCATGGGATTTCCCACAACCACAGGATTTTGCTCTTCAATTGCTGGACTGTAAATGGGATGCAGTAATTTATATAGAAGTCACGGCGTCTATTTTTTTTCACACCGCCAGAGCAAGTCTGATTTTTCTTAAAATAGTTATTTTTAGGAAAAAGTCACTGGGTCTTGCTCTGGCAACTGGAAGCAGCAACCCTGTGGACTAATTAAGCCATTGGAAGTTTCCAGTTAGCTTATTTAGAGGCGAGATGTATCAAATGGAAAATGCGGTAAAACCCCGGTTTTACCGCATTTTCCAATGTATCAAAAATGATACCGCACTGAAGGGTATCGCCACCTTTGGGTGGTGATACCCTATAGAAGCCTATGGGCTTCTTTTCGCCAACACTGACGCAAACACGCCACCTCGCCGTCCCCCCTCTGGCTTACCTTCCTGAAGGGTCCTCCTGGACCCCGGAAGGTAAGCCCTGCCTCCCCCTAGTGAAGCAGCCGGACATCCTTCCGGCTGCAGGGGGGAGGAGGAAGCGCCGGGGACAGCATGCATAGCTGTCCCCGGCGTGAGGGGAGAGCGTGGCGGCAGGGAGGTGACGGAGAACCCCCGCACACCAGTGTACAGGTATCGTGGGGGGCCTCCATCACCGCACCGCGATGCCAGCCGCATATGTTAGTACATATGCAGCAGCATCGCGGCGGGGGGGGCGGCGAAGGGCGGCGATGTATTTTAATACATCCCGCCCTTAGTCAGTAATTTCTCACTTTCCACAGCATCTTCTGCATCCAGCCTTGGAAGCCGGGCTTTTGGTAGTAATGGTGAGAATATGAGTGTCTGTGAGTGTGTGTAAGTATGTGTGTGTGCATGACTGTGTGCTACTCCTGGAGTGTGACTTCCACCTTCCTATGTAGTGTATTTTCCATCTGGAGAGTGGTACTGAAAGAAGGAAATCTACCAGCAACCCTTGTGCCTCCCAGCATCCCCGGAGCATCTCAGAAGACCCCAGGACTTCCAGCAGCCCTCTTCTCATTTGCAAGGTGGATTGGAGACAACTGCGAGCCACAGAGAGTCCCAGAAAGGTGAGAGGTGAGTATCTTTTTTTTCCACGCCCATTCCCACAACCCAATATTGGGCTTGGGGTATGCAAATTTGCTAAACCTCACTCTCAATTAAATCTTTCCCCTTGTGTTGTATGTCAACCCAGTAATTGTGCCTGTGTCCCCACAACACACACACAGGTATGAATGTAACATTAACTACAACAGCAGACTCCAGAGACTGTCTTGCTTTCCCATGGTCTCATCACCGGAACTACTGTATGCAACTCCACTGAACGCAACTGGGGAGTGGGGGAGCTGGCATCTGGACTGGAACCTGGCAATACTGTGATTATAAGTTTTATTGCATGCATATATCGTAAAATAATCTAAAAATAATAATGATCAGTAGCATTGCTGAATGACAGATAATTAGGGATCTCATTGAGTTTTATAAATGTGACAAATATGGTTTAAAATAGAATGTAATTTGCCATTTTTTATATTGCCAATTCTTTTGAGTGTTTTTTTCGCTTTCAATGTGTCAGCCTGTAAGATCCCATCTGATTGCAGCTGGACATCCTCATCCTATGGTGTGAGTGCAATATATGGGACTACTGCTAAATATAGAGCACGTGAAAAAATCTCAAGAGTAAGTGCAGTAGCAGCAATACACTGTAGGAAAGTGTGGCAATTACCTGTATCCCATCCACACCACTGCTTATCTTACCCCACACTGAAGGCAGGACACACACTGCACCAACAACAGATGGGCAACAGGAAAAAGCTAGGAATGGCCATTGACCATTGTTGATTCATAATCATCGATGGTTTATGGTTGAAGTAGAATAGTTTTCCATTGATTAGGAGAACCCGATGGTTCCCCTGCATCAATGGCACAGCATAAACGTATCACCTCGCATCAACCACAACCCCTTTGAGTGCGCGATCCGGTACCCTCGAACAGCCACTTACCAGGGTCTAGGACAGACCCAGGATCTGCAGCACCGAACCACCCATATTTTTTCCAGGTAGAGCGCGATAAATCACCTCTTTTCAAACAGCATAAACGTACATATATTTCTTTGTTTTGCTAAAGATGCCGGGACACAGAGCACAGCTCCGCCCCTGAAACCCATAAAATGCTGTCCCCAGATTCCGAGTGGCCAGTCAGTCAAAGAAAATTGATGATCATTGATCGTTAAAACCATTGATGGTCCTCCATTACATGCCATAAATGTCCATTTGTACTATCAATGGTGATCACAATGATGGCCATCCTTAGGAAAAGCTACCAGTCTGCTGTCGGGATATGGTGACAGAGATGGGTTGTAGCCAGTCTCCATGATAGGAGAGGGCTTGTGAGGGGGGCTAGTGGTGCCAGTGTACATACTGATAGAGCAGTGAGAGAGAGGAGAGCAGAGAGAGGGGGGAAATAGGATTGAAAATAGGCCCTGGCGTTTAAAGTACATAGGCCCACCTTGGAGAAAAAATGGAAGGATGTAGTTGTGCGCACGCCAAAGGCGTGCTCTGGAAAAGGGGGTATGGCCAATCATAAGGGGGTGTGTCCTTGAGTGTAGTGCACCACACCATATACAACTTCTACACATTATGCAACAAAATACTAGACCCCATTATACTTGCCCCTTACACTTGCCCCTTACACATGATGCCAAATGGATTGAGCCAAAATGGTTCTTATCTGCTGACAAATTCTATATTTCTATATATATTCTATATATATTTCTAATTCCACTTACCATTATAAGGAGTATCCAACTGTCCGTGGTAATTCACCACAGATTATTGGGTACTTCTTTACTTTCACGGCGCCAGCATGGCGCCGCGCGTCAGAGTCCCCTTGCGGGGCACGCTTCGCTCGCCCACGCTGCGGGCTCGGTGGCTCGCTACGCTCGCCACGCTAATTAAAATCAACTCCATGCCAACATGGATAGTGAAGGTATGAACTATCCATGTTGGCATGGCGTTAACTCCGTTTATTTAACTTAATTAGTGGCGAGCGTAACCCGGAAGTACGCGCGGCGCCATGCTGGCGCCGTGAAAGTAAAGAAGTACCGATTATTGTATTGCCTGGGACTATCTGATTACGCCAGATGCCGGAGCTTATTGGCGGTTTGGTTTTGCCTGCCTCAGACAGGCCATAACAATTGGATAGGTCCGATAAAAAATAAAAAAAATGTAAAACAATTAAGAAAAAAATGCTTTTCATGATCAAACATTTTCAGAGCTACAGTATTCTATTACTGGCCTCCCAAACCAATGGCCTGAAACAGACCTGAATGCTACTGTGCGATTTAGCAGAAGTCTGTGATCACATAGCCGTTGCCCAGACAGAGTAAAATCCCGCCCTATGCAAGTCTGTAAATGGCTTGCGAATTGATCGCCAATTAGTGCCACTAGATTCGCAACTCACTCACCATTAAATTATTTTTCCAGTCTGCGCAAGTGTGCGTTACACTGACCCTTCCGCAACTCTGCTACAGAGACAGGCTGATCGAGGTTGACCCTCCCTTAAAATGCATGGGCAAACACAGAAAATGGCAGTTTGCCACCCAGAAATGGTGGCTTCCTGTTAGATAAATAGTGACAGGATTGGGAACAAATTGAACGCGTTTTTTTGTCAATGCGACCCATACACATGTGTAGTCGTTTAATAATTGAATTGCTTGCAAGTTCGCACAACTGCGATCAACTCTGAATCATTCCCCATATGAGCATCTGCACCAATCTGATCGGATGTGGCTTAGATTAATGATGCGGATAAGGAGAAGCATGAATTGCACGTTAGCACTTAGCTCAGATGTTCTGGAAAAATTTATTTTTATAAATATCGGGAAAAAAATATTTTTTATCACAACACTTTTTTTTTTTTTACACAATTAAAATGTTGATAATAGCAGACTCCTGTGTTATTGTGTTATCATTTTCTTCATTCAGTCTTATGCCCCTTTCCCACTGCAGCTAAAAACCGGTAAATTGCCGATTTTCATCGCAATTTACTGTTTTAAGGCTGCAGTGGGAAAGTGCCAGAGTTGAAATACTGTTTAAAGCTAAATGGTATTTCAACCCGTTTTTAAAGCAGAGTCCTACATGTTAAAATAATGTTTAAGAGGCAGTGGGAATGCCTCTTAAACGTTATTTAGCCTCCAGGCAGTCCCATACCTCCCAACTTTTGGTTTGAAGAAATAGGGACACTCGTGCGGCGAAGCCGCGCGAGCGTCCGAAAAGGGGGCGGGGCGTATGCAAATGAGGGCGCGGCTTATGCTAATTAGCCGCGACCTCATTTTCATACGAGAATAGACGCTGTGCGCATGCGCACAGCGTCTATTCTACTAGATTGGGGGTCTCCCAACTGTCACCCCCCCGCAGCGGGACAATGCCTGCCGCGGGTGGGACAGAGGGACAGGACCCGAAAATCGGGACTGTCCCTCTAAAATCGTGACAGTTGGGAGGTATGCAGTCCCAGTGCCTGATGATAACTAGTAGTTCTCACTTTGTGCATTTGTAATGAGTGCACATGCATAATAATGAGTCACTCATTACATATGCGCATATGTAATGATCTGCTCATTATTATGCACGTGCACTCATTACATATGCACAAAGTGAGAACTACTAGTTCTCATCAGGCACTGGGACTGCCTGGACCCCGCATGGACCCTGCATGGACCCCCGCTGCCTCCCCACTGCCCTGCATCCCCGTGCAGGTAAGTACAAGGGGAGGGGAGGTGGGGGCACAGGGCAGGTACGGGGGGGGGGGGTTAGGCACTCTTTAGACTTGGGGGGGAGGGATTAGGCACTCTTTACACTGGGGGGGGGTTAGGCACTCTACATTTTACACGGTTCACTGCAATGGGAATGGTACTTAAATGGTATTTAAAACGGTAATCTGCTGCAGTGGGAATGCTAATACCATTTTAAATACCATTTAAGATTACCAGTACTTTAAACTGGTCTGCAGTGGGAAAGCAGCAAAAGATATGTTGTTGTTATTGTTGGTGGTGGTATTATTATTATTAGTAGTAGTAGTAGTAGTAGTAGTAGTAGTAGTAGTAGTAGTAGTAGTAGTAGTAGTAGTTGTTGTTGTTGTTGTTGTTGAAGCATTTAAAACTTATGTTTGATTATTATACCCCTTTTACATTGCACTTTTAAAACGGTATATTGCAATTTTTTTTCCATTTCAAAACGTTTAAGGCTGCAATGTGAAAGTGCCAGAGTTGATTTACCGGTTAAAGTTAACCGGTATTTCAACACGGTTAAAAAGCAGAGTCCTACACGTTTTAAAGCCGTTTTTTTGGCAGTTTAAACGGGTTGAATGTGTGAATGGTATTAAATGATTTTTAAAACGGTTTTCACCTGCAATGTGAAAGGTCTCAAGGCTCTGACCCGTTTTAAAGTCCCATTTAAGAATACCGTGTCATTACCCATTTCTGCAATGTGAAAGCAGTATTAGGTACAGTAAATATATTTATGTTGTACAATAAGACTTTCAGAAAGCAATATTTTATAGCATTTGTAGTTTACTTTATGTACATGATTAAGGAAAAACATTTTTCATTACAACAGGAGCGTTATCACCAACATCCAACTATTGCAGTAACCCTGCATACCTCATAAAATTGATTGTAGAAATTTATGAGCATGGTATGATATTACCAAATGTGTATTTTTAGATATGATCAAATACTTAAACTGTTAATACAGTATTATGATAAATATTTTTTTAATAGCTTCCTTATACTCCCTGTAACATATTAGCATTTTACCCCTACCCTTCCCTTACATCTATTATTACTTTTTATAGTATATGGTGCCAAAGGCTGTCTTGTAAGGTCATACAGAAATTAGAACATATGATAACAATTAGCGACTCACTATCTCTAACAGACAGAAAATCAGGACCAGAGTTACAGTATAGTAGGGCCGACACACGTAGCAATTTGCACCAGCGAATTAGCATGGGTGATTCCCCTTGAGCTTTCCAAAATCTAGATCGCTCAGAAAGTGCCAGCGATGTGCGCCAGCAATTGTGCTAAGCGATTACGCGTAGGACATTTCAGTTAACTTTTTTTGTGTTTGGGTCCCGCACTGGAAACTCCACTATATAGACTTGACTGTCAGAAGTTTAGGTGAGTGGAGTAACAATTCGCGATAGATCCAAATCCTGTTGTAAGTTTACAAAGGTACCCCTTCTCGAAGAGAAAAGGAGATCCTTTGGTATTTATAGGTTGGAGGTGCACCCCAGAGTCAGTGGTAAATATATGTTAAATAACACGGAGAAAAAGAAGACTCTTTTTGGGGGCACTCTTAAGAAGTAATTTGCATGGATTTATATGCAAACAAAAAATTACCCATATACTACCAAGATTTGTGGGAAACGTTAGTGTAATCTTTGTACTTTAAAACTTAGCTTTTATTTTTATTCCTTTTAATATAAGTGGTAATTCACACAATATATAACAATACATTTTAAAAGATGCATTGCAGCCCATATGTCATTATGTCAGCACGAAAAGAGCTCTTCATTCAAAACTTTGGTCAGAAAGAATTTTTTTTATATATTGTTAAAGCTAATAAGTATATCAACCACTGTGTTCACTTAGGGGGTTTCAACAATATAAAAATCATGCAACAGTCTTGTGCCAAATGAAACAAGTCATGTCACTAAGTCTTAATTGTATCAGCTGCTATAAGTATGGTACATTTTCTTTACAAAGAGAGATAAAGTTTAGAGAAAAAATCAGTTTGTCGGTGTCTATATCTCACCCAGGTTTCTATATTCTCACCATCATACATTCAGAGGATGGCTGGTAAGAGAATTGGGGAGAGCCTCCGCAAATGAAAAGAGAGAGTGAGAGATTGGCCACAGTATCTTCTGCTGCTCATTAATTTGAAACGTGCACTCACTGTTGCTAAAATTTAGTATTGCAGTACAGATACACGGACGATCTTATGAGTGAGAGAGAATTAATTGTCATTGAGTAGGAAGTTTTTAGAGTAATATATCAAGATCGGAGAGAGATAAAGTCAAATATTTCGACGGTGTCTATATCTCACCCAATTTCTGCTGTCCTACCATCACAAGTTTGTAGGATGGTGGATGAGAGAACCAGGGAGAGCCTCCGTATTGGAAAGATAGTAGGAGAATGGCCAAAAAGTGCTTTCTGCTGCTCACTGGGATCAGGTTGTTCAGTCACTGTTGCTCAAAAGAGCATTGCAGTGTCTCGATATTGCCTACACCCAAGAGTGAGAGAAGCTGAAGGGAGATAATAGTTTTAGACAGATTAGGAGATATAGATTATTATATGAAGTATGTTCCTTCAAATGAGCTATGACAGTCTCCAAACTCTAGTGTGTACACTAGGTTCAATATTTATAGGGTGAATCTAAGGTGACTATACAATCCCATCAAAGGCCACTGGACCGTGGCTGCAGTGAGGGGGCAGCTTGTTAATCAACTAAACACCATGCTGAGCCGCATGTACAGGAACCATAAACTGTGTCCCTAAAGGAGACCCTCTATATGATATAGAGACAACATATAATAATCCTCTATAGAAGAGGTATTTAGAATGCTAGCTTAATTGCTCGTTTTATTTGAAAATAACCCATGAGTATAGGGTCTCAGTATTGGAATTGTACCCAATTACCCAAATCCCATAATCGTATAATTCACACTGTTCATATATATACAATTTGCAACATAGTCATTTAAGTTCCAAGAGAAATGACACCATTTTTATGCATAAGTTTCCATGCTGTCTTCACACTGTGTATATATATATATATATATATATATATATATATATATATATATATATATATATATATATATATACAATTTGCAACATAGTCATTTAAGATCTAAGAGAAATGACACAATGTTTATGCATGTGTTTCCATGTTGTCCCAATAGATATAATTAAACCTATTTATAAAGCTGACAATTTTTCAAGCACATATACTAGGTGCAGCCTGTGGTTCGCAATGGAAAGCCGCAACTATAAAACACTATTGAGTAGAACAGTTATGTATCCAGGCACATAGCGGGAGCCAGTGGCTGATTCTGCCTGCGCCGGGATCAAACACCGTCAGTGCACAAATGTAGGCAAACACGGTATGCAACAGAAAACAAATACTATTGCTATAAGGGTCCCGCCGGTACGCAGCCCGAAGCCTCTCGGCTTTACAGTAATGGAGGCGGAATAGTTACGTCTCCAGAGAGTCAGCGGGTCAGCGGGAGCCAGGGGTTGTTAGTTTGTGCCGGTAGTGGATTATGCTACTGCATCAATACAGGTAGGAAGACGCGTTTCGCCCCTCCCACGGGGCTTGTTCACATCCTGTCTGGGTGGCTGCGATGCCGGCTATTTATCTGCACATGGATTGAGTGTCTTAATTGATAGATTGAGCTGCCGCAGCAAAAGGGCTAAGTTTATTAGTAACATGTTTAGCCCTGCAATTAGTCCTATTGCAGGGGGGTAAATGCTATTAGGTAACGACTTGAGACGCATGAGTTAATAATGATACAGAGATATGCATTCTATATAGTTATGAATTATAATCAATGCGTGCTAATAAAAATACCCAGAGTGATTTGCAGAGAATATGTCTGTTTGCTTAGTGGTTTACCCATTCTGTTGTTATTACAGACTGTCTAATTGCTTAATGGGTTTCAATTAAGTTGTTATTACAGTACTGAGTCTAGTCATAGAGACTTTTGTAGTTAATAATATGTCAGCTGAAACAATTAAGTATAAGAGAATTAGGTGTGTTAAAAAAACAATATACTTAGGAAAAAAAAGGAAGGGATATTTATTTAACTGTTTTTATTTAAATTTTATAAGATGAGAAATAACTGATAATACAGAAAAAATATAATAAAGAAAATAATAAAGAAAATGACAATAATAATGAAAGAAGTGGAAGCATATATATAATAATTAATATGAACATATATGGAGAAAATATATATATAAATATCAAATACCCCAGACAGCTAAACGCAAAAGGTCATTATGAGGAAAGTACAGGTAATGGACTTAGTAATTAGGAGATAGATATAAAAGTTGAAGAACTGACAAACAAATCAGAAGTAGTCATAGGGAAAGATGAGATGAGAGGCAGGATTTGGGATTAGACCGAGACGAAATGGTAGGGATTCTATAAGCTGAGAGAAAAAAGAAGGATGTAAGTTATATCTTTATTTTTATTTTAATTTTGATTTTAATTTTATTGGGCAGAATATTGATGGGGTGTCATGTTTATAGGAAGGAGCTTTAGTTAATATGCTCGTTAAGACCATTAGGGGACACCGTGTTTAATGTAAAAGTCCAGAAACTCTCTCTTCTGAGTAATTGGTTAGTGAGGTCACCGCCCCTGATCCCCAAATCTATGGTCTCCAGTCCAAACACTCTGAAAAAACTGAGATCACCCTTATGTTTGTAAAGGAAGTGCCGGGCCACTGATGTCAGTTGTCTTGACCTGGCTATGTCTGAGGCAGCGTTGCGGATCGTGCCGATGTGTTCTAAGACACGTTCTTTCATCATCCGACTTGTCATCCCGACATACATAGCGTCACATTTACAGTGTATACAATACACCACTCCTTTTGTGCGACAGTTGATGTAGTCGTGGATTTTATGCTTATTACCATATCTGTCTGAGAGTTCCTTTTGTCTTACCATGTATTTACACGCCTTACAGACGCCACATGGAAAAGAACCTGTCAGTGTAGGGATTCTGGGTTTGGTTCTGGTGTAATGACTAGTAACCAAATGGTCCCTTAGATTGGGTGACCTTCTCCAACTGATCGAGACCTTCTCTCCAATGATTTTAGCCAGATCCTCATCAGACATTAGTACATGCCAGTATTTTTGAATGCTCTGTTGTATTGTTCTCCATTGTTGGTTGAAATTGCTGATGAATCTGGGTTTGGATTCCCCTTTGTCATCCAGGTCCTTGCTTTTTCCTGTCTTGAAGATGATAAATTCTCTATTGGTTTTGATTACTGATTTTTGGGCCTTTTTGAGGGATCTGTTACTGTATCCGCGGTCTTTTAGACGTTGGCTGAGTTCATCACATTGTTGTTTGAAAATCACCTCGTCCGATACATTTCTCCGAAGTCTAAGGAACTCCCCTTTGGGGATATTTTCAACGGTTGGGGGAAAGTGATGGCTTGTCTGGTGCAGCACGCTATTTGTTGCAGTACTTTTCCTAAAGAGTTTAATTTCTAGTTTGCCATTTGTCCCTTTGTAGATCTTTAGGTCCAAAAATGAGATTTCAGAACTGCTAATTTCGGATGTCAGTTTTAAATTTAGATCGTTTGTATTGAGGGTGCTTAGAAACTCATCCAGTAGCTCTCTGCTGCCATCCCATATCAGTATAATGTCGTCGATGTAACGACTCCACATACTGATGTGTTTCGAAAATTTCTCATATTCTTCCGAGAAGACCATTTCTTTTTCCCACCAACCTAAATATAGGTTGGCGTACGTTGGTGCGCAGGCAGCCCCCATTGCGGTCCCCCTTGTTTGCAAGAAGAACCTGTCGTCGAAGGTGAAAAAGTTAAAGTTGAGGACAAAAGATAGGAGTTCCAGCAGAAAGTCTTGAAATGGTCCAAAATCCTCCATACTGAGGAAATATTTCACCGCATTGAGGCCTCTGGCATGATCTATACTAGTATATAATGACTCGACATCCAAGCCCACCAATAGTTGACCCTCCTCTAGATTTACGTCATGCAGCTTCTTCAAAATATCAGTTGTATCCCTCGTGTATGAAGGGAGTTCAAGGACATATTTTCTCAGGTGGAGGTCTAAAAATATGCTTGCCCTCTCCGAAAGGCATCCAATACCCGATACAATCGGTCTGCCTGGTGGTACAATCGGATTTTTATGGACCTTCGGGAGCAGGTACAGGGTAGCAATCTTGGGGTTTTCAATCCACAGATATTCATATTCTTTCTTCGTGATAGCTCCCTCCTGTAGTCCTCTCTTGAGTATTGTCTCATATCTTGGTTGTATCAGTCCGAGAGGGTTTAGCATAATCGGTTTGTAACATTGTGTGTTGTTGAGTTGTTTGTAAGCCTCAGTCGTGTACATATTTTTTGGCCATATAACCACATTCCCCCCTTTATCAGAGGGTTTGATGACTATGTCCTGCCAGCTTTGGATATTCTTAAGGCCCAAACATTCCTCTTTCGTGAGGTTATACGGTGCCTTATGTTGTTTACGATTAGTATGGATCTTATCAAATTCCTTCGAGACCAAGTTGGTAAATATACCATGACTGTTTTTTGCAGGTAGGTCTCTTATCTCCCAAGGCTATTGTGCTGGATCCTTCTGATTCAGCCAGAAGTTCATCCAGAGTAATCAATGCTGTTATTTCCATGTCTGTGATATCGCTGCTGTTTATCTCTTCAATGGATCTAGATTTGTTGGCAAATAATTTTTTTAGAAGTAACTTCCGTCCAAAAAGTTTCAGATCTTTTTCGAGGTTAAATCTGTTGAGATTGTTGGTGGGGGAGAATGATAATCCTCTACTAAGAACGGCTTTCTCTATATCGGTTAGTGTATGGTCAGAGGTTAATGATCTGTAGTGTATCCTTTACTGATTCTTCCTTACTCGGATCGGATACCGGTCTGGGATTGGGGGCCCCCATCTTCCTCTTCCTTTTCGACCTCCTTGTTTTCCCCTTACGTTTTGTTGGAATCCACGTGAGGTCAGGGGGTTCTCTAAAAAAACCTGCTCTTGATATTTGGGAGGAGTTATTAAGGGAGCTATCACCTTCTTCTCCTGAAGAGTCCAGCTCTGAGGAGGAATAGTTGTAATCGTAGATGTTGTTGTATACTTTTCTAGGCGGCCTCAAGGTATTACTTTTCCAGGCGAAGATCTGGCCTGTGGAGAAGTCTTTTTTGTCCCTCCAAAATGTATTTGTCTTCCGTTCAATGATGGTCTGCTCGTATTTGTCAAGGTCTTTTTTGTTAAGTTCAAATTCTTTCTGAAAATTTGTATCCTTCTCCCACTTTTCCAATTTTTGGCTTAAAGCCCCAATCTCTTTCTCACATTTTTCTAGAATAAGACGGTCGTGTTTGAGGAGAACATTCATGAGTTTGTGAGAACACTTTAATAAGCAAGTTTCCCATTCAGTTTTTAGGGCTTCTGTAGCCAATGGAAAAGCTGGGAAAACTTTGGGTCTCAGGCCCCTGGGATAAATCTTCTGCTTTTGATAATTTTCGAGTGTGGTCAAATCCCAGTTTGTCCTCAGTTGTTTTTGAAGGATATTTTTCAATCTTTTAAAGTCATCTTCCCAGGTGTTATCTGGTTCCTTCTGAGTTGTATTTGTGGAAAAAATGTCTTCCAAATCTTCATTTATTCTTCTTCTTGTAGTTAATTCGTTTCTCAAGCTGAAAATGGACATCCTAAACTGTAATAAAGAGAGTCTAGACAAATGTTCTAGGTAGTTGAGTTACCAGGTTTTCCACACTAAGGGTAGATAGGATGGGTATGGTATACTACTTAATCTTGCTATTACTAGCAAATGGTATGACCGTGCTGGGATCCTGAGGCTGGTTGAAACACCAGTAGTGGATACTAGAGGACTTTTTTTTGTGTTTGGGTCCCGCACTGGAAACTCCACTATATAGACTTGACTGTCAGAAGTTTAGGTGAGTGGAGTAACAATTCGCGATAGATCCAAATCCTGTTGTAAGTTTACAAAGGTACCCCTTCTCGAAGAGAAAAGGGGATCCTTTGGTATTTATAGGTTGGAGGTGCACCCCAGAGTCAGTGGTAAATATATGGTAAATAACACGGAGAAAAAGAAGACTCTTTTTGGGGGCACTCTTAAGAAGTAATTTGCATGGATTTATATGCAAACAAAAATTACCCATTACCCATTAAACAGTCATGGTATATTTACCAACTTGGTCTCGAAGGAATTTGATAAGATCCATACAAATCGTAAACAACATAAGGCACCGTATAACCTCACGAAAGAGGAATGGTTGGGCCTTAAGAATATCCAAAGCTGGCAGGACATAGTTATCAAACCCTCTGATAAAGGGGGGAATGTGGTTATATGGCCAAAAAATATGTACACGACTGAGGCTTACAAACAACTCAACAACACACAATGTTACAAACCGATTATGCTAAACCCTCTCGGACTGATACAACCAAGATATGAGACAATACTCAAGAGAGGACTACAGGAGGGAGCTACCACGAAGAAAGAATATGAATATCTGTGGATTGAAAACCCCAAGATTGCTACCCTGTACCTGCTCCCAAAGGTCCATAAAAATCCGATTGTACCACCAGGCAGACCGATTGTATCGGGTATTGGATGCCTTTCGGAGAGGGCAAGCATATTTTTAGACCTCCACCTGAGAAAATATGTCCTTGAACTCCCTTCATACACGAGGGATACAACTGATATTTTGAAGAAGCTGCATGATGTAAATCTAGAGGAGGGTCAACTATTGGTGGGCTTGGATGTCGAGTCATTTTATACTAGTATAGATCATGCCAGAGGCCTCAATGTGGTGAAATATTTCCTCAGTATGGAGGATTTTGGACCATTTCAAGACTTTCTGCTGGAACTCCTATCTTTTGTCCTCAACTTTAACTTTTTCACCTTCGACGACAGGTTCTTCTTGCAAACAAGGGGGACCGCAATGGGGGCCGCTTGCGCACCAACGTACGCCAACCTATATTTAGGTTGGTGGGAAAAAGAAATGGTCTTCTCGGAGGAATATGAGAAATTTTCGAAACACATCAGTATGTGGAGTCGTTACATCGACGACATTATACTGATATGGGATGGCAGCAGAGAGCTACTGGATGAGTTTCTAAGCACCCTCAATACAAACGATCTAAATTTAAAACTGACATCCGAAATTAGCAGTTCTGAAATCTCATTTTTGGACCTAAAGATCTACAAAGGGACAAATGGCAAACTAGAAACTAAACTCTTTAGGGAAAAGTACTGCAACAAATAGCGTGCTGCACCAGACAAGCCATCACTTTCCCCCAACCGTTGAAAATATCCCCAAAGGGGAGTTCCTTAGACTTCGGAGAAATGTATCGGACAAGGTGATTTTCAAACAACAATGTGATGAACTCAGCCAACGTCTAAAAGACCGCGGATACAGTAACAGATCCCTCAAAAAGGCCCAAAAATCAGTAATCATAACCAATAGAGAATCTATCATCTTCAAGACAGGAAAAAGCAAGGACCTGGATGACAAAGGAGAATCCAAACCCAGATTCATCAGCAATTTCAACCAACAATGGAGAACAATACAACAGAGCATTCAAAAATACTGGCATGTACTAATGTCTGATGAGGATCTGGCTAAAATCATTGGAGAGAAGGTCTCGATCAGTTGGAGAAGGTCACCCAATCTAAGGGACCATTTGGTTACTAGTCATTACACCAGAACCAAACCCAGAATCCCTACACTGACAGGTTCTTTTCCATGTGGCGTCTGTAAGGTGTGTAAATACATGGTTAGACAAAAGGAACTCTCAGACAGATATGGTAATAAGCATAAAATCCACGACTACATCAACTGTCGCACAAAAGGAGTGGTGTATTGTGTACACTGTAAATGTGACGCTATGTATGTCGGGATGACAAGTCGGATGATGAAAGAACGTGTCTTAGAACACATCGGCACGATCCGCAACGCTGCCTTTAGACATAGCCAGGTCAAGACAACTGACATCAGTGGCCCGGAACTTCCATTACAAACATAAGGGTGATCTCAGTTTTTTCAGAGTGTTTGGACTGGAGACCATACATTTGGGAATCAGGGGCGGTGACCTCACTAACCAATTACTCAGAAGAGAGAGTTTCTGGACTTTTACATTAAACACGGTGTCCCCTAATGGTCTTAACGAGCATATTAACTATAGCTCCTTCCTATAAACATGACACCCCATCAATATTCTGCCCAATAAAATTAAAATCAAAATTAAAATAAAAATAAAGATATAACTTACATCCTTCTTTTTTCTCTCAGTTTATAGAATCCCTACCGTCTCGGTCTAATCCCAAATCCTGCCTCTCATCTCATCTTTCCCTATGACTACTTCTGATTTGTTTGTCAGTTCTTCAACTTTTATATCTATCTCCTAATTACTAAGTCCATTACTTTCCTCATAATGACCTTTTGCGTTTAGCTGTCTGGGGTATTTGATATTTATATATATATTTTCTCCATATATGTTCATATTACTTATTCTATATATGCTTCCACTTCTTTCATTATTATTGTCATTTTCTTTATTATTTTCTTTATTATATTTTATTTTATTATATTTTTTCTGTATTATCAGTTATTTCTCATCTTATAAAATTTAAATAAAAACAGTTAAATAAATATCCCTTCCTTTTTTTTCCCTAAGTATATTGTTTTTTTAACACACCTAATTCTCTTATACTTAATTGTTTCAGCTGACATATTATTAACTACAATAGTCTCTATGACTAGACTCAGTACTGTAATAACAACTTAACTGAAACCCATTAAGCAATTAGACAGTCTGTAATAACAACAGAATGGGTAAACCACTAAGCAAACAGACATATTCTCTGCAAATCACTCTGGGTATTTTTATTAGCACGCATTGATTATAATTCATAACTATATAGAATGCATATCTCTGTATCATTATTAACTCATGCGTCTCAAGTCGTTACCTAATAGCATTTACCCCCCTGCAATAGGACTAATTGCAGGGCTAAACATGTTACTAATAAACTTAGCCCTTTTGCTGCGGCAGCTCAATCTATCAATTAAGTCACTCAATCCATGTGCAGATAAATAGCCGGCATCGCAGCCACCCAGACAGGATGTGAACAAGCCCCGTGGGAGGGGCGAAACGCGTCTTCCTACCTGTATTGATGCAGTAGCATAAACCACTACCGGCACGAACTAACAACCCCTGGCTCCCGTTGACCCGCTGACTCTCTGTTGACGTAACTATTCCGCCTCCATTACTGTAAAGCCGAGAGGCTTCGGGCCGCGTCCCGGCGGGACCCTTATAGCAATAGTATTTGTTTTCTGTTGCATACCGTGTTTGCCTACATTTGTGCACTGACGGTGTTTGATCCCGGCGCAGGCAGAATCAGCCACTAGCTCCCGCTATGTGCCTGGATACATAACTGTTCTACTCAATAGTGTTTTATAGTTGCGGCTTTCCATTGCGAACCACAGGCTGCACCTAGTATATGTGCTTGAAAAATTGTCAGCTTTATAAATAGGTTTAATTATATCTATTGGGACAACATGGAAACACATGCATAAAAATTGTGTCATTTCTCTTAGATCTTAAATGACTATGTTGCAAATTGTATATATATATATGAACAGTGTGAAGACAGCATGGAAACTTATGCATAAAAATTGTGTCATTTCTCTTGGAACTTAAATGACTATGTTGCAAATTGTATATATATGAACAGTGTGAATTATACACACAAGCTGTACGATATCTTTGGGTAATTGGGTACAATTCCAATACTGGGACCCTATACTCATGGGTTATTTTCAAATAAAACGAGCAATTAAGCTAGCATTCTAAATACCTCACCTATAGAGGATTATTATATGTTGTCTCTATATCATATAGAGGGTCTCCTTTAGGGACACAGTTTATGGTTCCTGTACATGCGGCTCAGCATGGTGTTAAGTTGATTAACAAGCTGCCCCCTCACTGCAGCCACGGTCCAGTGGCCTTTGATGGGATTGTATAGTCACCTTAGATTCACCCTATAAATATTGAACCTAGTGTACACACTAGATATTGGAGACTGTCATAGCTCATTTGAAGGAACATACTTCATATAATAATCTATATCTCCTAATCTGTCTAAAACTACTATCTCCCTTCAGCTTCTCTCACTCTTGGGTGTAGGCAATATCGAGACACTGCAATGCTCTTTTGAGCAACAGTGACTGAACAACTTGATCCCAGTGAGCAGCAGAAAGCACTTTTTGGCCATTCTCCTACTATCTTTCCAATACGGAGGCTCTCCCTGGTTCTCTCATCCACCATCCTACAAACTTGTGATGGTAGGACAGCAGAAATTGGGTGAGATATAGACACCGTCGAAATATTTGACTTTATCTCTCTCCGATCTTGATATATTACTCTTAAAACTTCCTACTCAATGACAATTAATTCTCTCTCACTCATAAGATCGTCCGTGTATCTGTAATGCAATACTAAATTTTAGCAACAGTGAGTGCACGTTTCAAATGAATGAGCAGCAGAAGATACTGTGGCCAATCTCTCACTCTCTCTTTTCATTTGCGGAGGCTCTCCCCAATTCTCTTACCAGCCATCCTCTGAATGTATGATGGTGAGAATATAGAAACCTGGGTGAGATATAGACACCGACAAACTGATTTTTTCTCTAAACTTTATCTCTCTTTGTAAAGAAAATGTACCATACTTATAGCAGCTGATACAATTAAGACTTAGTGACATGACTTGTTTCATTTGGCACAAGACTGTTGCATGATTTTTATATTGTTGAAACCTCCTAAGTGAACACAGTGGTTGATATACTTATTAGCTCTAACGATATATAAAAAATTTTCTTTCTGACCAAAGTTTTGAATGAAGAGCTCTTTTCGTGCTGACATAATGACATATGGGCTACAATGCATCTTTTAAAATTTATTGTTATATATTGTGTGAAACACCACTTATATTAAAAGGAATAAAAATAAAAGCTACGTTTAAGTACAAAGATTACACTAACGTTTCCCACAAATCTCGGTAGTATATGAGTAATTTTTTGTTTGCATATAAATCCATGCAAATTACTTCTTAAGAGTGCCCCCAAAAAAGAGTCTTCTTTTTCTCCGTGTTATTTAACATATATTTACCACTGACTCTGGGGTGCACCTCCTACCTATAAATACCAAAGGATCCCCTTTTCTCTTCGAGAAGGGGTACCTTTGTAAACTTACAACAGGATTTGGATCTATCGCGAATTGTTACTCCACTCACCTAAACTTCTGACAGTCAAGTCTATATAGTGGAATTTCCAGTGCGGGACCCAAACACAAAAAAAAATCCTCTAGTATCCACTACTGGTGTTTCAACCAGCCTCAGGATCCCAGCACGGTCATACCATTTGCTAGTAATAGCAAGATTAAGTAGTATACCATACCCATCCTATCTACCCTTAGTGTGGAAAACCTGGTAACTCAACTACCTAGAACATTTGTCTAGACTCTCTTTATTACAGTTTAGGATGTCCATTTTCAGCTTGAGAAACAAATCAACTACAAGAAGAAGAATATATGAAGATTTGGAAGACATTTTTTCCACAAATACAACTCAGAAGGAACCAGATAACACCTGGGAAGATGACTGGAAAAGATTGAAAAATATCCTTCAAAAACAACTGAGGACAAACTGTGATTTGACCACACTCAAAAATTATCAAAAGCAGAAGATTTATCCCAGGGGCCTGAGACCCAAAGTTTTCCCAGCTTTTCCATTGGCTACAGAAGCCCTAAAAACTGAATGGGAAACTTGCTTATTAAAGGGCTTCTCACGAACTCACGAATGTTCTCCTCAAACACGACCATCTTATTCTAGAAGAATGTGAGAAAGAGATTGGGGCTTTAAGCCAAAAATTGGAAAAGTGGGAGAAGGATACAAATTGTGTGAATTATACACACAAGCTGTACGATTTCTTTGGGTAATTGGGTACAATTCCAATACTGGGACCCTATACTCATGGGTTATTTTCAAATAAAACGAGCAATTAAGCTAGCAATACCTCATCTATAGAGGATTATTATATGTTGTCTCTATATCATATAGAGGGTCTCCTTTAGGGACACAGTTTATGGTTCCTGTACATGCGGCTCAGCATGGTGTTAAGTTGATTAACAAGCTGCCCCCTCACTGCAGCCACGGTCCAGTGGCCTTTGATGGGATTGTATAGTCACCTTAGATTCACCCTATAAATATTGAACCTAGTGTACACACTAGAGATTGGAGACTGTCATAGCTCATTTGAAGGAACATACTTCATATAATAATCTATATCTCCTAATCTGTCTAAAACTACTATCTCCCTTCAGCTTCTCTCACTCTTGGGTGTAGGCAATATCGAGACACTGCAATGCTCTTTTGAGCAACAGTGACTGAACAACCTGATCCCAGTGAGCAGCAGAAAGCACTTTTTGGCCATTCTCCTACTATCTTTCCAATACGGAGGCTCTCCCTGGTTCTCTCATCCACCATTCTACAAACTTGTGATGGTAGGACAGCAGAAATTGGGTGAGATATAGACACCGTCGAAATATTTGACTTTATCTCTCTCCGATCTTGATATATTACTCTAAAAACTTCCTACTCAATGACAATTAATTCTCTCTCACTCATAAGATCGTCCGTGTATCTGTAATGCAATACTAAATTTTAGCAACAGTGATTGCACGATACTGTGGCCAATCTCTCACTCTCTCTTTTCATTTGCGGAGGCTCTCCCCAATTCTCTTACCAGCCATCCTCTGAATGTATGATGGTGAGAATATAGAAACCTGGGTGAGATATAGACACCGACAAACTGATTTTTTCTCTAAACTTTATCTCTCTTTGTAAAGAAAATGTACCATACTTATAGCAGCTGATACAATTAAGACTTAGGACCTTATTCTGGTTGGTGCGGTAATGTCCGCGTGCGGTCGGTCCGCCGATGTTTTGTGTCTGCGCATGTGCAGAGGCGTCTCTGCGCATGTGCGAACGGGACGCACGTCCAAATTCCGCATGAAATGTGTACACTACGAACAGGGGGTCGAGAGGGGCGTGAAGGGCTGTTTGGGCTCATTACCATATGTTTACACCCCGCGTTTCATGGGCGTTCCCATGAAAACGCTGGGCGTACGTATGGTAATGCGGTCGTGACGCACGTGTAGGGGGCGAACATATGACATTGCCGGATGTCAGCTGCCCGCCCAGATCCCTGCTTTTGCACGGAGAAATGCCCGTGTGGTCTGAGGTTGCGGGAGCTGCCTGACCACTCGGTCCTGCATTTGATGGTCTGCGACCATCGAATGATGGGGAGGTTCCCTGAGATGGAGGAGGTGTATTCATGAGAAATACACTTGCGGTCCGTTCGGACAGCTTCTTACCGCATTCGGACGGAGTGAGCGATTCGTACGAAAGGCGGGGTTTAGGACGCACGGTCCTGGCCGCATATTCGGCTCCGTCCGCACAGACCAGAATAAGGCCCTTAGTGACATGACTTGTTTCATTTGGCACAAGACTGTTGCATGATTTTTATATTGTTGAAACCCCCTAAGTGAACACAGTGGTTGATATACTTATTAGCTCTAACGATATATAAAAAATTTTCTTTCTGACCAAAGTTTTGAATGAAGAGCTCTTTTCGTGCTGACATAATGACATATGGGCTACAATGCATCTTTTAAAATGTATTGTTATATATTGTGTGAATTACCACTTATATTAAAAGGAATAAAAATAAAAGGAATAAAAATAAAAGCTAAGTTTTAAAGTACAAAGATTACACTAACGTTTCCCACAAATCTCGGTAGTATATGGGTAATTTTTTGTTTGCATATAAATCCATGCAAATTACTTCTTAAGAGTGCCCCCAAAAAGAGTCTTCTTTTTCTCCGTGTTATTTGACATTTCAGTTAAGCAAGGGAAAACACAGATCGCTGATTGCTATCACTCGTTTCGCAAAACATACAGTAGGCGATGTGAAGTCTGTTGCTAAGCGATTTGACTAGATTTCTCCAGATTCCTGGTTCTACATCTCCTGGCGATAGCACAGCGCACGATTGCAATGGGCCCAACACACACACAGAGCTGCTTCAACAGCAATCTCGGCTGAAGGGCAGAGATCCAGGAGTCGGCTTATTCAGAAGCGCAGGCCGTGGGGTGCCTGCTCCCTGTGTAGCAGCACCGGTCACAAACCCCTAGTTACAACCCTGGGGTATAGTGTGTGGAAGTTTTTTATTTAATAAACTAGGCACAAGACATGTGCCATACCTGTCTGTGCGCACACCTACATGTTAATATGGTTTTTGTCAGCACATAATTTTATTAAATACAATAGATTACTTTATTTTTTTCATCTTTACTATTGTACTTGTGAAATCCTTGCTTGTTCTTCACTGTGTGACTTGTGCATATATCCATGTGTGCCTTTTCCCTTTCTCCTGTAACTTTATACATTTTTGCTTGTGGGTAATGTGATGTTGTAGTTGATTACCGGAGTGTCTTTGTTTTCATCATAAGGTGGTATATGATTAAGTATGAGATATATTTGCTTAGGGAAAATAAGTTCAAAGTGTGGATTGCAAATATGCCACAATCTGATGTGTAAAATTGCTGCTACATCTGTTTCAAAATAAGGGTGTCTTATGTTAAAAAATGTCTGCTCAACAATTCACTTTAGTGGTGAGATATAAATTGTTGGTTTAAAGCAGGGTTGCCGACCCTCCCGGAATTACCGGGAGTCTCCCGAAAATCGGGTCCCCCTCCCGGCCCTCCAGAAGGGTGGGCAACCCTCCCGGAATCAGGGGGACCCCCACTGAGCCCCCGATCGCGGCATTTAAATGCCGCAATCCGCGGGTCTCAGAAGAGGGGGCAGAGCTAAAACGGCACACTCGTGTCATTTTAGCCCCACCCCCTCCATGGAGATCAGTGATTTTTACTATTTCCCATAATGGGGGCGGGGCTTAATGACATCACAGTCAAGCCCAGCCCCCTGAACGGGTAATGAAAGTCTCCTCTCCGGGCTTCTATCGGAGAGGAGCATTTGAAAGTCGGCAACCCTGGTTTAAAGTAGAATATCATACTGTAAATAGAAAAGTTGCACCATCTTTGCCACAGTAGCGTCTGCGTCTTAACGCTAATGCACAGATGCTCAAAGTGGGTGTCTCAGTCCATGCACATTTGGCCATACCAGTGGTTCCCAACCTGGGGAACTAGTACCCCTGGGGGTACTTGAAAATAATATTGGTAATGGCGGAAGAAGTCTTCCGATGGCAGAAGTCTCCCATTGCCACGGAAAAGAACCACGTGTCACTTCCAGATCCATCTGCAACATCATCAGCGTCTCCTCGTGTTTTTGCCTGACTAGCAATCCACTGGGAGCTACCTGCGATGCTCCCAGACATCAGCGATCATCTGCCCTGCACTGTCATGGGTGGAGGAAGCAAAGGCATTAATCCTACAGGCCTTAGCGGGAATCCCAGAGACAGTATGCAGACAACGGCCATACACAGGGCTGGCTCTACCATTAGGCAGCTTTAGGCAGCTGCCTAGGGCGCCGGGATCTGCGGGTCGCCACCAAGTCTGCAAATAAAAAAAATCAAGGATGTCTATGAGGATCCTTGTTGTACTTAATGCAGGTGGTGGCTGTGAAACTTCTAAGACCTCACCTCCATACTTTCCCTTGAGACATACTGCCCTACATTTCTGCCCCCTCCTCCTTGTACTCTGTTGTGGGTGGCAAAGGGCCTCCAGGGAAAGCAGGGGACTTGCCCACCCTCCCGGGGGGAAGGGGTGGGGGGCTAGGAGGAGCCATCTAGAGCTCAGACTCTATAGCACTGCACTGCTGTTGGCAGAGAGAAGGGGGTCTGGATGGAGGAGGCTGCGCATGTTCCTCCTCGTCTCTTAAAACGCCCCGGGTTAATACGTTTGGTGGGTGATTTTTTTTGACCATCGATCGAAAACTCCGGATTTAAAATATAAATGAGTTTGACCAAGCAGTATTTATTATAAATGTTTACAGTAGGGATGAGCGAGTTCGGATCCTAGAGATCCGAAAACACCCGAACCTGATCCGAGGCATTTCCAACTGGCTGACTTCTGTCTCTCCAATAATCTCGAGTCAAAACAAGGCAGAATGTCATCCTACCGCTGTTGGATTCTCGCAAGACCTTGACTCTATATCGGCACCATCTTTAGTCCACATGGTAAATTCAGACAGCACGGATGTCATACTTGCCGACTTATTCTCTCTCTGAGCCTTCCCGGAGACAGACACAGTGTATATGTACACAATATGTGTGTATATGTGTGTGTGTGTTTGTGTACTGTATGCGTCAACTATAGCCCCGCAGCCCCTGCGGTGGCAGGGAGGCGCTGAGAAAGTGTGGGCGCCGGGGGGTCTGCAGGGCTATTGTTACCCGCTGCCTTCTCTGCCGGTACCTGGCCTGCCACATCTGTCTGCAGTCACGGTCCCATCTCTCCCGGCTCCTGCTGCTAAAATGAAAAGTGACACTTAGAAAATGGCTTCCCCCATACTGCAGACAGTTTTTGAGGATGCTAGAGGAGACGGCAGTCATCATGGGCATCAGGTCCAATGCAATCCTGTGCGCATCACTTCGGAGCTTGAGGTTTACATGGGCTACAGAAGACATAGTATGTTGCATTACAGCCAAGCCAGGCAGACATATGATACATTGTATGTAAAAAGGGCCGCATACAATTAATCGTCTGTGGTCATGCCACCTGGGAGGTTCCGAGGCATCACAAGGGGAGAATCATGGGTGACGTCCCCCTTCAGGGAAGTCGCCCTAATGTATGGCCAGCTTCCAAGGGAAAAGGTATGTTCTAGGTCAATTTCCGATTTTAGCTGAACTGGAGACTCATTTGTCAAGTTTGTCAATAAGCAGTACCATTAGTATATGGCACCATGGGTGGGGAGGCTTTAGGTAGTCTATCCAAAACTTAATAAGGGGTATCCCAAAAGTAGTGAAGCTAGATTTCATTCAGCCCAATGTTTGAGAAGATAACGGAGCCAAACTTGAGGCCTAGATTGAGTTTAGCATAAAGGTCACTATTAGAGAAAATATAACATAGAGAAAAGAGATCCGCTACAGACTCAACAACTAAGTAGGAAATATGGAGGTGAGGCCATGGTCCACCTAAAGCTTGAAGTGATACTGTCCTGGTAAATCAAAATGAGTTGGCATCTTACTATCCCAAACATTAAGAGTAACTGAAACAGCTGTGGGGAATGACTTTTGGACAAAAGTGACAGGGTAACCAAAGAATGTCAGATTGAGACACCCCCCCCCCCCGCATTATAGGATCATACAATCATAAGATGGCGACTGATTTTGTCTCTCCCTGTATCTCATCCTTCTTCAAAATTGAAAAAGGCACAGCAGTTTCATAACAGCCAACATGGGTTCTAAATGACGCTGCCTATTTCCTTGGAGCCAGCTGAGATCCAGGATGAAGACTTTTTAGGAAATTAATTTAGGTTGCTTTTAGGGTGTGAATGTGGAATAAAAGGGATAAAAATAAATGGACAATAGAGAGGTCAGTGGAAGTCTAGTGCTAGCCAAGTCCCCATGGTGTGACAATGAAACAGATATACAGCCTCTGTGGAGTGATCAAATACCCTAGACCCACACCAATGTTGGGAGCTATGTATGTGTATACTGTATGACAGCAATATTGTATGTATATACACTGTGAAACATGGATTATCACATGTATATTCTACAACTGGCTATATTTCATGTGTACCGTGCCTTTAGTAATATTTGGGGTTATTCAGACATGATCGCACGGCTGCGAATTCATAAGCCGGGTGATTATCGATAGACTGCGCATGCGTACGGATCAGCACGCATGCGTGAAGCCATCCTGAGGTAAAATACTGCTACTTTTTTCATTGTTGTCCATACGCAAGGTGATTGACAGAAAGGCGGCCTTTGGGGTGATAACCATCCGTTTTCTGAGAGTGTCAGGAAAAATGCAGGTGTGCCCAGATGTTTGAGGGGAAGGCGTGTGATGTCAGCTGCAGCACCGATCTGACTGCTTCTATCGCAGCTTCCGAGTAAGTCCTGGGCTACACACAGACTGCACACACAGGAAACTCATTTAATCATGAGCTTTGCGAATGGATTTGCACCTATTCGCAGATCCATCTAATTTTTGTAAGCCGTGCTAAGCAATTCCCACACTTGCACTGGGCGCGATTTCACTCTGACAGGATTTTACTCTATCAAATTGCAGGGCTCTGCAAATTAGCAGCCTAGCGATCAGGTCTGAATAACCCCAATTGTAGACTATGGAGGTTATTCTGGTCCACAGGCAACACTGCAAATGCAACATGAAATGCTGGGCATTCCCATGGGTGCAGCCTGCCGCGGCAGCCCCACGCCCCCCCATTTGTGCTGGTAGGTGCAAACGGGAGCCAGCTTACACCCATCATATGCAAATGCACATAAGGAAAACATCACTCCCCCCGTGCTGGTGAGTGAAGTAATCAAATCAGGCCCTATGTGTACTGAGCCTTGGGGACATATGAATGGAGTAGTGTTTATTGCAGTATAATGGAATTCTGTTTGCAGGTTTCTGGAATACGTAAGCTATTCACAAGTAAACAAATCAGAGATCTATCACAAGATAACAAGAGTTCTCCACTTCACCTTTAACCTACAAACACTGGTGCATACTACCTGTATAATTTGAATTAACATTTACACAAAAATAAAAAAGTGGTTGTTTACAATCTAATATAACCATAAAAACTATTTGCCCTTTAGGCAGTGCTGTAACTAGGTATGGGCCATTGATGTGCCACAAAGAACATAGAGGATCTGTGGGCACACCATAGTAGTGCCCCTACAGTGGCCCAGACACCTGAGATCGCTGTAGTTCCCAGTGCCAGCGTACTCGTTCTCTATACGTGACATGAGATGCAAAGGAGGCAGGGCCAGCACAGGGTGTAGAGAGGACTAGTTACAGTACTGCTTTTAGAGTCATTGAATAGAGGCCGGGCTGGACTATAGGTCACCATACACTAGTGAGATTTGACCCAATTCCGATGGATCGGGCTGATAAATCGGACCAAATCTTATGTGTCTGACATCCCGTCCTTCCCGATGAGTGGTCTCATGCGCATAATATCTGAGTCGGAGGGGCCGAACATAAGATAAATCTTCTGTGCAGCCCCGAACGGACAATTTTTTTTAATCATACAAATGAATGGGCAGCCACTGATTAGCTGAGAACTCTCTCAGCCAATAAGGGGCCACCCAAATGAGAGGCCGCTGATTGGCTGAGAGAGCGCTCAGCCAATCAGTGGCTTTCCACACCATTCCAATGGTGATTAGATTGGTAGGGGGATGGGCAAAGAACAATTTTACAACAATTTTAATAATAAATTGTTATATTAACCTAAATTAAATTTAAATTAAATATTATCTCATGCTATATGATTTTTGGTCTCTCTCCTCAACATTAGCGTTGCATTATATTTTATGTGTTTTTACCTACTTATGTTGCAGTAATCTGATGATCCTATAATCATTTACTGTGTACTTGTCCTGTAATGTCTTCAACTGTAAGTCACTGTTTTCCTGTTTTAATTATGTGTACTCTGTAATTGGGCGCTGCGGAACCCTTGTGGCGCCATATAAACAAAGGATAATAATAATAATGTGGGATTGACTGCCCGACCGTTTGCAGCAGTTTAGAATCTGAAACTATTCCAGAGCTTTATAAT
This sequence comes from Crinia signifera, assembly GCF_055691185.1. Lineage (NCBI taxonomy): Eukaryota > Metazoa > Chordata > Amphibia > Anura > Myobatrachidae > Crinia > Crinia signifera. Next base: position 73,466,814 of record NC_139219.1, on the reverse strand, counting down.
CTGCAAGGAACCATTTAATTTTACAATGTACCTGGCTGTGTTCCTCTGTAGAAGCAGACTGGATCATACTGAATATTGAGTAAACCACCATATAGTAGACAAAGGCCACCTAAAATATATTTTTATATCTATAAATGTCCAAAGATGTCAGTTTAGATTTGAGTAGTTCTCAGGAATCCATGAAAGGCAATTTCGAAGTCTCCTCCATGTCAAGGGCAAAAGCTCGCTTGAGCTTGATTTTCAATATGAATACAGACCATGAAAAGTTAAAGTCACTCTTTCTGCCTCCGAATTTGCCTCCCAAAAAATTCAGTGGGATTCCTTTGGTGTGTTAGTCATGCTTCTACTGTTTTTTGATGCAGGTGGTATGATGCTTCCACCCAAGCACTTCAGCACAGCTAATTGTTTCTCCGCTGTAAAATAATCTTGCCGTAACATTTCATGAGTTTCATTTCTGCTTTTTATAAATTTAAGACAAAATTCAACATATCCCAGATGTAATCTTCCAGAAACAACTTTCTCATCGCCATGAAGAAAATGGTAAATAATTAATAAACAAACAATCAGCTAGACTGCCACAGGTTGTCCAAGCTTGATTAATCCTAATTTGTGCACTGAATTTGAGAGCTCTTTGTAATTTAGTTACATTAGGGCAGATGTACTAACCACCCCCCCCCCCCTAGCACCTCTCAAATAACGGGTCCTGCTTCTCCTGCATAACGAGGAGAAGCGTGGGGAGATGTATTAACCCCCCACCCCCCTCCAACCGATAAAGAGAGCCATTATGTTCAGCGTTTACGGCTCTCCTTATCGGCTTCCCCAGCGCACTGCATATGCGCACTCTCCCTCTCTCCCCCGGCCGGCTCTAATGGGCATGCGCGAGATCTTGCTAAAACCGCAAGATCTCTAGTGCAGCCTGAGCCAGAAGCAGGGCTAGCATTGTCCCCGCAGTGGGGGATAGGACAACGCTAGCCCTGAGCTGGCAAAGCGGCCGGGGCAAATTAACGCCTGGGCAGAGGACAGCCCCACTGAGCGTAACTCGGCAGGCTGTCACTAGCGCACGTTAGGTGCACTAGTAATACATTAGGGAAATCGTAATCCCGCCCAGTTAACCAGCGAAAAGTGTATTTCTGCACTTAACGCTAGTTCATACATCTGCCCCATTATCCTTTATTTTAAATCACACCTTTTTGACGCAGGACTTTGATTTATATCCTCCTTTTTTTAAAGCACACATTTCAATATACAGTCATACCTAGGATTCAAACACACAAATTTTCATTTTGCAGTCAGACACATTACTTATGCAGCTATTTGCTTGTGTATGGGAATTATGAGATTATATCAAAACTGCGCACCTTAAATAAAGGAGTGTGGAAAGTTGCAAGTGAGATTAAATTGGCAAGTGCTACAGAACAGTGCTCCTTGCCTTGTGGAGTCCAGTGGTCCTGGTACCCATCCCGGGTATGTAGCAAATCTCTCAGGGTTTTGGTTTTCTTGTGGAATTTCAGAAAATAACAATTTAAATTAAATTGATAAAACGGTATTTAGGTTTGTGGGCAATGCAGTAGATTAAGCTATGATTCTTGGAATTTTGGATATGTTAACACTTTGCACCATGCTAACCAGTAGATTAAAAAAAAACTAAAAGGAAAATTTAAATAAGTAAAAAAAAATAGGACCACTGAGTCCTGTAAAAAGGTTGATTACTTTCCCCTTTGTCATTAGGGTCCTATACATCATGAAACAAGAATGTCCTCATACCTCCAAACATTGCTCAGGTGAAAAGGGAGTGGCACCTCATGATGAAGGCTCAGACCCCGGTTTACATTAATGTGAGGGCATGCTCAGAACTGCTGAGATGCTGGGCAACCCTCATGCTCTATGAATAGATTCTAACGTGTCACACAACATCTATTTCATACACACACTGCTCTGCAAATCATTGCAGAGCATACATTCCAACGTTTCATTTCTCCTCTCTGGGAGAAGCATGGAGAGGAGACTTTCAACTGCGCTCAGGGGGGAGGGAACAGAGCCATGCATCATCAAGCCTCACCCCTTTACAGAAATACCATGATTAGTTGTTGCAAACAGAGGGGGCAGGGAAAAAATAACATGATTTGCATCATTTTATCCATGGCCCCTCCGATTACACCCGCGGATGCTTGAATTTGACTGTTTTATTAGGAAGATGCAGGGGATCCAGGTGCATGTGGAAAGCTTGCCACCCTTGCAGGGGTTGGGAAGTGGACCCAATTTTTTAGGAAATGTCCCAGCAATTCCGGGAGGGAGGGCAAGTACGATGCAGGGCAGAGGTGACAGCACACCCTCCTAACTTCCCCTCCAATGCACTACTCAGCGGTTGGGACAGCAGGACAATCCCCCAAAAACTGATTACATTTATGTTAATTTAGTTTTCAACTTGCCGAGATAAAAAGCGAGTTTCCTTGAAATATCAGAGACAATCATATTTACTTAATTAAATGTAATACTTCCAAAGAGCAGTTCTTTTAGCAAAGACAATTTATCGGAAGTGAGACATCTCTCCTAACTCTTTCAGATTTGCTGTGCCGATGCTTTGAGGACAGACAGCCTGGCAGTGATGGACCATGAGGATGAGATACACATATCTTGCTAGCTGTGCCGCTACAGGGCAGATGTCAGGACTGTTTGCTGAAGACGGGGCACCAAAGTCCCAGTCCCAGTCATGGTCTCCGGTTGCTGGAAACTCCTTAAAAGTGGGTTTGTGTGTAGCTCAGCTATGGCAGGTGGACAGAAGCTGGAAGCCAGAGGTGTAGCAAGAGTGGTGCTGGTGGAGCTTGGTCTCCAAGTTGTCTGCTATGGCTTCGGCGCCACAGCGCAGGGAGATGCTGGCACCGCTGTGACCTAGAAGTACTGAGACACCGGCAGTGGGGTGGTGAGATGCCTACAGAGGAATAGTGAGACTCTAGTAGCGGGGGTGAGACGCGGGCAATGAAGGGTGAAATTTCAACAGAGGAGGCAGATCTCATAGCGATTCTCATAACAGCTGGAGGCTGAGGGCCAGCTGTATTTAGATGCTACCCTCTGAGACATGCGTCATTTTGAAGGATTTGTGCAGCGTGTGTGTGTCTGTGGGAAAGGGAATATATATATATATATATAAACGGCGATACAATCAAGCAGCGGAACTCAGCAGGCTTGGTAAAAAAAAATTTGGACTGGAGGGGTCAACGTAGCACACACATGCTTCAGGCACCATGGCAGCACACTACATCTCTGTCTATAGCCATTGACCTACATAGATGGTCCATACCTCCCAAAGATTTTCGCTGGACTGTCCCGCGTCCTACTTGGAGCTGGCAATGTCCCACATGGGTGGGGGCAGTTGGGAGTCCCTCTTGCCTGCCGCTGCTCTGCTCAGCAGTCTATTCAGTGTCCCAATGGTGCTTACAATGGGGTCGCCTCTTTGACATAGGCCACTTCCCCTTTTCAGGGGCATGCTCAGCTCCACAGTGCAAGAGTCCAGAAACTCAGGCTGTAACTGCAGGGAGGTATGATAGACCTACTCAAGCAGTTGATGTTTCCCGTTCTTGTGTATAGGCTGCATATGCGTAGGCACATGCAAATTACTTGTATTCCCTCCATTGGGAATTTCTTTTTATTCATGGGCAGTAGATTAATTTGTTGATATCAACAGCTGCATTGTGGAGAAAACCACAGTTACAACTGCTTTAGCGTCCATCTCTGAATTAAGCCTTGTCCCTGCAGCAGACACTGGGAGCAGGACCCCCACACACACACACACACAAACAAACACACACACAGAGTTTTCTATACATAATACATGAATTATGCGCACCATGCTAGACTTGGCATATGTTCTCAATCGGAAGATCTGCATTCAGTTCTAAAAAAAAAAAGGAATAAGCCATTGAAACATTAACCCATCTGAACACAGTACTTCAATGGATACTAGCCAGGGATGTGTTTACACATTGCATCACGTAAGGACAGTGCATTGAAGCTACCAGCAAGTCCTTTTAGCCATATTAATAAGCCACACAGGACGGGAGATGTAAGACCCTTGAAATGATGACTGGTCATACAGTTACAGAGGACAGAGGGGAGGAAGTACAGAGGAGGAGGAGGAGGAGGAGGAGGAGTGGAGTGAAGGAGGTATTGCGAAGCAAGGCCAGATTAACAAAGGGGCGGATGGAACTGCAACTTCAGGCCTCTATATAAAAATAGCCCCACCATCATGACAGGATAATGATCACCAGCTGGCCACATGGTTGGCCATAAATTCTAAGAATTAAAATTGCATTTCACTTTCAGACATTTATGACATTTTGTTACTTTTTTATATATAGAGAAACACTGGGGCTTATAGTGTATGGGTCCTACAGATAGAGAGCCTCTCAGCCAGCGCCGGTGCTCGCTAGAAAGCCCCCCGATGGCAATCGCCGGCGGAGAGGTGCTCCATCTGACTTCGACGCGCGAGCGTCTCACACCTAAGTGCGTCCCGGTTTTCATGCGGTGAGGGGTCATGAACCCCATAGTGCTAGGGACCTGCTCTAAAGAGGTGACCTTAACGTTTTAGTTAGCTTACCTTTGCAGTAGCTAACTAAAATAGGCTAGTTCTGTTGGGGGGCCATCTCTGCTTCAGGGATATGGGCAGGGTTAGGGGGGTGTGGGGAGGCGGCAGGGACCATCTCATAATAGGTCCTTGACCATTTTCAGCTCCAGGCCCAACAGGCCCTTATTCCGGCCCTGGTGCAGACACAGAATTGGGAGGACGTATGGTTGCCGAAAAGGGGAACATAAGGCATTGGAGACACAGCGGGATGAGTGGAGGGTATAAGAAAAAAATCCTGTCCTGTGCAAACAGCCATGGAAACAGCAGCGGCTTGGGAGACTTTTAGATATGGCATACAGGTTCACACAAGTTCTGAAAAAAATGCTTAATCGGGATCTGACGAATGCAATCATTTCTGTGGAAACTATCAGGGGGATGATTGTATAAAGGAGACATAAGTGAAATATCCTGCGTCACTAGTTTAATGTCTCTGTTTAAATTTATATGAAAAGGCAAAGTTATTTAAAAAAAGAAAAAAAAAACATCATGATGAATAGAAGCCTTAATGAAATTGGTTAATAATTCTTAATAAGTAACATATCGTTTCCTGCTAAAGTACTTTTTAAAAAAAATACACCTGATCGCTGCTGTACAAGTTTGCAGATGTCTGTGATCAGATAGTCACTGCCCAGCGAAAACTCGTCCTGTGTAAGTCTGCGAATGACTTGCGAAAATATCAGTGAATGCCATTCAGCAGCAAATGCAGACGGATCAAAGCCAGGGCTGATGTCACACACCCTCCCTGAAAACAGGTGACGCCGCCTGCATTTTTTCTGACAATTCCAGAGAATATCTGGTCACCACCCCCCAAATGCTGGTTTCCTGTCAACATTTTGTAGATGTCCACATGATAGCTATCAAGATTTCAGCAATGTGGACATCATAAATGTTGACATTGGGAGCCTGGATCGAGTTGATCGCTGTGTGAATTCACAATCTACGATTATCCAATGACTGTACATGCGTACAGATCGTATCGCTCATGTGTGAGCAGTGAGCACAAATAGCAAAAGAGAATGGATCTAATCGCGAACCCCTCACAATTTGAATGCAGAAAGATGTGTAGTAACCAGACATTTTCTGGAAGTGTCCAAAAAATGCAATAGTGCCCAAGTGGTTTAAGCCCGGGCACGAATGTACATGTCACATACAGTACATGTCTTGCTGTAATCTGTTCCTTCTTGCTCTTGATACTAAGATTAGAATGAATCAGCTATTGTAAGTGTAGTATGACAAGACCTATAAAGGCTCTCATGAATTCATTCACAATAGGGTGTTTAGCAAGAGAGGGTAAACTGGTAAATCTGGTTTTCTATGTGAGATTGCTTGAACTTTAAAAAAAGGCGTAGATACAAAGAGCATGTTCCTTTCTTGCATTTCGCCTGAGACAGGCAGGCTAGTGTTCTCCAAGATAACTAAAAATGGAAAAGTGTAATAAATAATGTAAAAGTTAATAAATAAATCAAATCAACTAAATTTCTGACAGACTATTAGGGGGAAGGGGGGGGTGGACCCGCAACAGCTGGATTTGTATAGTGATTATTTGGTTGCAATATTTGTTACCAGCATAAAGAACCACTTTTTGCTAATGCTAATGGTTATGGTGCTGGTGGTGCGCCCTGCGTTCAGTAATTAAGACTGAAAGAGGAGTTTTTTTGTCTTCGCAGAGAAACAAAGCAAAAGACAGAGTGCGCCCACAAAGCGTTTACTGTCTTTTGCTTTGTTTCTCTGCGAAGACAAAAAAACTCCTCTTTCAGACTATTAGGGGGGTATTCAATGTGGGATCACGGCTGTCGATCCCCGCCGACAGCCGTGATCCAGGCCCGTTTGCGGTCAGATCGACCACTGAACGACAGGCGGGATACAATATCCCGCCTGCCGCTCGGCGCAAAGGGGGTGTGGCCGCGAAAACGGCCGTGGATTGTCGATCTGCGGCCCAAATAACGACAATCCACTTCCGGTACAGAACAGGCCAGACAGCTTCTGAAGTCGGGCCCGTTCTGCCGTGATCCCTCATTAATGCTGTTGTTAATGACAGCATTGAATAGGGAGCTGCCGCTATTTTCCACATCGGAAATAGCGGCAGCAGATTGAATACCCCCCTTACTGTCTAATTTTTTTTGTCAATTTTGAACATATGACTATGGGTGTGTATATATATATATATATATTCCACCTAAAACAAACAGAGGGGGCGCTTCATGGTGTAATATCGTTTTAATAAAAACGTGGAAATCACTTTAAAAACTTTTCTCCCACGGAGAAGATAAAGCCCGTACCGAAGTAATCATCCGGTGTGGGCTGAATACCACAAGATATGTAAAACAATCCACTGGTTCAATACTGCATGCCCAGAATTTTAAACGTGTCACTCACGGTACCACTCGGCAAGATGCCGGCGCCTCAGCGTCTCAGCAGCGGGGCTTCCAAACAGCGGACTCACAGATGCGTCACACAGACCACGCCCCTACGCGTTTCGTCGAAGTCCATCGACGAAACGCGTAGGGACGTGGTCTGTGTGACGCATCTGTGAGTCCGCTGTGTTCACGCTGTTTGGAAGCCCCGCTGCTGAGACGCTGAGGCGCCGGCGTCTTGCCGAGTGGTACCGTGAGTGACACGTTTAAAATTCTGGGCATGCAGTATTGAACCAGTGGATTGTTTTACATATCTTGTGGTATTCAGCCCACACCGGATGATTACTTCGGTACGGGCTTTATCTTCTCCGTGGGAGAAAAGTTTTTAAAGTGATTTCCACGTTTTTATTAAAACGATATTACACCATGAAGCGCCCCCTCTGTTTGTTTTAGGTGGAGTTTACGTTTGGAGTCCCGTGGGAATCGGGACATTCAGAGGGGAGCTGCACCTAGTAAAATTCATTTGGACTGGTGTGGATTATACATCCAAAGAACTTGTTTCCTTGGACTGAACGGACTTAATAGTGTCAGCGCACCTATATTTGTTTTGTATATATATATATATATATATATATATATATATATATATATATATATATATATATATATATATATATATATATATATATATATATATATATATATATAGGAGCATGGATCAGTCTGGCACTCGCCGTGAAGATACACAACTGCCCAGGTGCCTTCTCGAGAGATAAATAGTAGACAATACAAAACACGCAGAGGCACTCCAAGGTCTTGTGAAATCAAGCAGAGTTTAGTGGTAATCCAACGTTTTGGGGTCAACGAACCCCTCCCCGGCAATGAGTTCCAGAAGTCTACTGCTCTAATGGTGAAGAATCCTCTTCTTAATTCAGTACGGAATTTCTGCTGCCAAAAATTCAATCGGAGCCCTGAAACATCCTCCATACAGCCCCAGTATCTCCCCATCTTCCGTCCCTTAAAAAAATAACTGAAAGGTCAATATCCACCAATCACTGCTACAATGCTGGCCACACATACCTGCATCCCGTGGAAGCATTCCAGAGAAGGCTACATTATAGAGGGACAGCACCAGCAGCAAGGAACACACGTGAAGGATTGCAGACAGCTTAAGTGTTGGGTGATTTTATAAAAAAATCACAAAGGCCCTTATTCTGATCGGTGCAGTAATATCCGCGTGCGTTCGTGCCGCCGATGTTTTGTGTCTGCGCATGTGCAGAGGCATCTCTGCGCATGTGCGAGCGGGGCGTACGGCCAAATCCCACATGAAATGTGAACACTCCGAACAGGGGGTGGAGAGGGGCGTGAAGGGCTATTTGGGCTCATTACCATACGTACGCCCCGCGTTTCATGGGCGTTCCCATGCAAACGCTGGGCGTACGTATGGTAATGCGGCCGTGACGCACGTGTAGGGGGCGGACATATGACATCGCCAGATGTCAGCTGCCTGCCCAGATCCCTGCTTTTGCACGGAAAAATGTCTGTGTGGTCTGACATTGCGGGAGCTGGTGGACCACTCGGTCCTGCATTCGATGGTCTGCGACCATCGAATGATGGGGGAGGTTCCCTGAGATGGAGGAGGCGTATTCCGTGAAAAATACACGTGCGGTCCGTTCGGCCAGCTTCTTACCGCGTACGGACGGAGTTGGCGATCCGTATGGAAGGCGGGGTTTCGCACGCACGGTCCTGGCCGCATATTCGGATCCGGCCGCACCGATCAGAATAAGGGCCTAAGTGTCAGCAATGGACAATAGTAACTACTATTGTCACACTAAATACATCTGCATGCATGCCTTACTCTGAAATAATTAAGGAGTAACAGTTGTGAGAGCACTGTGCCATACTAATACATTTGGAAGAGAACAGCTGTGAGAGGACTGTGCTTTACTAATGTGCTTGCTGCATAATTACTAACTTTGCTTTGAACTCCATATGGGAAGTCTCTAATTTCATCTGTTTCAGAGACTACGATCACGAACTCCACTTTTTAACATTAGCCTCTGCAGAGATAAAACTATTAAAGAGTTTGCTGCTGCTGATATTGTGTTTATTTAATTTTATTTAATGACCGGCCGGTGGTTGTTGTTATAATTGTTGTAATTTTATGGTTAAATATGATTTTTTTTTTTACATATTAAATAATTTTTACTGTCAGTTCTTGCAGCGCTGCTTAATTTGTGTGTGTTTTAAGTTTGAACCAAGTTAGATAAGGAACTTTATATACACAGGGCTGAAGCCAGGATTTGTGTCACCCGTGGAAAGACATTAAGACTTAAGTATTTGGCTCTGATCCGTCTTAACCAGGAGTGTGCAAGCTATGGTCCGCGGGCTGGATGTGGCCGTGACCCGATCTTGACAGGCCTGCGGTGCCGCTGATGACAAGTTTTGCACTCCGCGCGGGGGTAGCCAGCCGGGATTTCCTCAGGCTCCCCACTGTAGGATATACTGAGCTGCTCCTCTATCCTCTATCCTCTTGCGCCTTAGAATCCTCCAGTGTTTATATTTTATAGGCTCCCCACTGGCCTGACTCAATTGAGTAACAGCCACCGCGAGGTTCTGTGGGACTGGCAGCATGGAGAGGAGAATGGGAGGGACAGCGTGGGCAGATGAAGCGGCAGTGGTGAGTACAACTTGCATTCTTATTTGGTTAGTTCCGCCCCCTTTTGTGTAATGCCCAGCGGCCCAACCCCTACTTGCTGGAGAGCAGCTGAAAAGTCAGCAACCCTGGTTTATATATATATATATATATATATATATATATATATATATATATATATATATATATATATATATATATATATATATATATATATATATATATATATATATATATATAATTACCATTAAATAATTATTTTTAAACCCTGCGTCTAAATTAAAAATGGGCCTCATACAAACCATTTAAAACTCAAATACAGTAAGCCAAACAAAGATAATGAAGGAAATCATCTGTGGGTTTCATTTGCCCCTTCAGTATAAGCTACTAGACCCTACGGAGACAGCAGATCAATAAAACAAGCACATTATCAAGCCTAGACTGGATAACTCAGGTTCTAAATCTATCTATGAATAGCAAAAAGGAGCAATCATTTTCTTAAAATATACAGAATATTAACTACAGTACACACCCTGTTGCAGCTTCATACCTGGGACTTTTGCATTTTTGCATTTCAGTTTCGTGTTTAAGCTAATGTTTCCTGACAATCTATTGCTTTCTGAGATATGCTCTGCACACATTTCCAACAATCTGATATGTTCAATAGATTACCCAGCTCTCAAATCAAAGTATGCCTTATAGAAAAGCAAATGATATGTGTAAAAGGGATGGGCAGTCATTTTGCGAACGCCTAAGCTATGGGGATCCTCCGACCATGCTATTTCTCTCCATTGCTGCATTTAAATACCGCAATTCACCGCTTTTTGAGGGGAGCGGATGGATCTAATGACACAAACTGTTGCATCATTACAACCACGCCACATGCTCAAAAGACCCGCGAATCGTGGGATTTGCAGTACTGGGGGTGGGGCATGATGATGTCTAGATCAGGCCCCAATGTGCTGTAGATAGTCTTTTCTCCAGGCTTCTCCTGGAGAGGAGACTTTAAAAGACGGCAAGCCTGACTTAAGAACTACATTGTTATTCTTTATCCAGTCAGTCATATGTATTTCTCTAGTGTAGTCACAGGCAGTGGCGACTCCAGTGGTGGGCTTCACCACGTTCAAAATCCAAATAGCGGAGTAACACCAACTGTCAGTGAGTCAGTTTGGAGTGGCAGTTGGTAGCAGCTGGTGCAGCTCCCCTATTTGAATTTTGAACTGTGCTGTAGCCCCAACTCTGGAGCCACCACTGGTCACAGGTGAAAATTATACACGAATCCCACATTACTTGATTAAACCGTCCCAAACATTAAGATGTTAGTGTTACTTTTTTACAAGTCCCTCCGCTATGAAATTACATATCAACTGAAAATCTCTTTTATGTATAACACCATGGCCCCCCATGGGCCCCCTTGTCAACATTGTGGCGGTCGGCATTCCAGTGTTGGTATTTCGACCGCTGGAATATCATACCGGACCCTTCCATACACAGTGATATTACCTTTATTGGCCTGAAGCAGAGTTATATGCAAATAACTGGTATATGCTCCCACATTGCCTACATGGAACAAATGCACATATTCACCTACTGTAAAACTGCATAGGAGTTTCTATAATGAGTGCAATGTGTGCAGTGCTCACGGGTTCCCCGGTGGGGGGGGGGGGGGGCAACGTCACATACACTGCACCCATATATTATACTTACCCCTCAGGAGTCCTGTGGCACTGGCTCTACACTGCAGACACAAATCACTCTGTAGAGTTTTGTGTTTTTTTTTTTCATTATAATGCTTTCTGGGAAAGTACTAACTGACAGTATTGTGACTCTGGAGTTCTAATGAGCACGGCTGCCATCAGCCTGTTAATGTACCAGCCATGGGGGAAGGAGAGGATCTCACTCTACATAGGAACCCTAGACATGGCAGCACACTTCTATAAACCAGAAATCTTCTGAGATTGAATCATATTTTTTATATTGATAATCAATTAGAGTACGGGTGGCCAAATGGGTCTTTGAGATCTACCAACAGTCCATGTTTTCCAGACCAGCTGTGGATCTTTACAATTTGTCATTTAGAAATGAATGCAGCACATGTTTTAAAATGTGACTGCACCTGTGCACCAGCTAGGTGGTCTAGAAAATGTGGACTGCTGGTAGATCGCGAGGACTGCTTTGGCCACACTAGAATTAGTGTTAATGAGCACAATATCCATATGTATAACCTTTTTAAACATTACATCATTTGTTAACTATTTACAGTATAGCCTTTGGTAGTTAGTTACACCCTTAGGCTCTCCACTTTGGAAACATTTGGCATTGACATATGGGTGAAATTTAATAGGATGAGAGATTCAGAAAGTGAGAGATTTGATAAGAAATCTCCAGTTTTTTAAAGCAGTTTGATTTTGCAGTGTATATGATTGCCGCTTTTAAAAAATCTGGAGATTTCTTACCAAATCTCTCATTTTCTGAATCTCCCAGTTTATTACATTTTACCCATGGTCTCTTCTGTGTTCTGTGTGTGTGTCTGTGTGTGTATGTGTTGTGCCTTGGCAATTTTAAAGTCTTGTTTAGTGCCAACAAATTGATAAAGGTTGAAATCACTAATAAGTAATGAGTACACACGAAACAAGAAAAAGATGATCTTTTAATGTCTTTGAGGACCAAGTTTGGGAACCAAGTTATCTCTTAAGGGGGGAGATTCTCTAAAAATCTCCGCCCCCCCCTTTGCCGCCCATCGCAATTATAATTATCGCACATGTTCTAACATATGCGATAATTATAGCAAAGGACAGCTCTTGCGTTAAGAGCTGTCCTTTGCAGTGAGAGTCGCTGGGTCCCAGCAGGTCCCGGCGGCTCCCCCCTCCCACACCCGGCGCTGCTGCTGCTGTGCCGGGCTCTCCTCCTTCCTGCACCCGGAAGAGGATCAGTGCAGGGAGGAGGTCACAGGTCCGGGTAGCACAGTTCTGTGCTGCCTGGACAAAGTTGAGGGGGCGATGCGGGGCGGCAGGGGGTCGTTGTGGGGCGGCGGTGGGATGCGGTAGAAGCCCAAAATGCGGTAAAAACCCGATAACAGGGTTTTTACCGCATTTTTAGCTTAGAGAATCTCCCCCAAGATCTTTGATGTAAGGGCTTTGATGTAATACAAACGGGAGGTTATTCTGATCGGAGCGGCCAAACGTGCGTACGTTCGCCATTAACGTACGCTAGCCGTACGCGGCCGTTAGGGTTAGGTCCACCCACAAATCAGCCGCTTACGTACGGGCAGAAATACCGTAGAAGGGGAGTGGCGTACAAATGAGCGTACGGCCCAGCCCTTGCACTCCGACAACAGGCGTACAACTGAGCGTACGGCGCCGTTTACGGACGTCTTTCGTCCGTCTCCCCACCGACTTCTTGCGGAGATCTGAGCGTACGCCAGTTTGCACGGACGGGTCCCTATTGTTTTCAATGGAAAACACAGCTTATGTCACCGCTCGTGAGAGTGAGCGTACGTCCGTGTACGCTGCCATACCCTTCACATATATGGACCTGCAAATCTTGCCTTTCAACTACAAATCTCACAATTGATTAATTAATCTATTTGTTATTCAATTATTGTTTTCTATTAACTCAATTGTCTACCTTAATAAAGACCTAATAAACCAACATTTGAACCCTCATTACATGTATATTTGTTATGTTCTAATGTGGCATTTTAATCACTATCTATGTGTCCCCATATTGCTGTTACTTTTAAATCAAGTTATGTTGGTGTTTCTGTATATGTACTAAATTATGTCCATAATTAGTTTGTCCAAAATGTGTAACATGTATACCTACCCTGATGTTATGTGTGATGTTTTAATCGAACAACATTAAACATTCATGCATTTTCACTATGTGTTATTTTACTCAAAAACACACACATTCACACATCAATCATTACCCCTCACCTCAAATTACAAGTATAACTTACAGTACACATCTGTATGTACCTACCCTTACAAGCCCTCTAACATATTTATTAGTAAAAACACAGGCAAGTTCGAACTGTACATAAACTTTTATTTCGGACAACAATAATAAGGGGGGGGGGGATAAAAAAAAATTAAATCCGGGCCTCCAGAAGTCCAAACAGGATCTGGAGGTACAGGAGGGTCAATACAATCTCCCTCATTAGGGCTGCCACCTCCTCCTGCTGCTGTTCAGTGTCTGTAGTGAAGGGATAAAAAAAAAATATATAACATACACAAATGTTTGTTGTATTTGTACATAATAAAAAGTTCAGAGTTATGTGTGAAGGCCACATACATTTTTAAACTACATTGAAGATGGGTCTGCTGTAAACACAGTACTAAAAAATAATATGTTAACACACACATACTGTACATAGTAAATAACATTAATTAAATTACTCCTTCATGGATGAATGTATGCTGTATCCCAATTGGTACTTTGGTTTTGGGGGACTGTCCTCTAACCTCACAATTAGGCTGTGCTATTTAAGGGTTATGACATTGTTGTGGCTTAAGCACTCCTTACTATTTTAAATTTAGGACATTGCTGTACAAATTATAGGCCTACAGCTATGTTTGTAAAGCATGCATCCGCATGGCCTCACACACTATTAACAAAACAATCTCTACATTTATGTTGCACCAGTGCCAGATTAAGCCTTTGGGGGGCCCGGGGTACTTTAGAGCGGGGGGCCCCCTTGCACTTGTCATTACTGGCCGCACACTGCATGGGAGAATATTATACTGTCAAAACACAGAGTAAAGGCAGAATAAACTTGGTCAATGGTTAACTGCATGGGATATATATATATATATATATATATATATATATATATATATATATACACACACACACACCACATGAAAAGCCTGTGTTTGTCCCTCTGCCCCTTACTCTGGAGGAGACCTCACAGTCCTAGTGCTGCCTCTGATTAAAAACCCTCCCATGACTAAGCTGCTGCTGCTGTTCTCCATGGACCTGAGAAGCATGTAATGAGCTCCACCAATCAGAGCTCAGCACAAACTTCTCAGCCTCTGTCCTCTGGTGCAAAGTGTCATGGGACTTAGTCAACTCCCAGAAATGCACTGCACACTTGTGCAATCAGTGTGCCTTGGCTCCCGATGCTCAGCACCATAAATCATTGTCACATTGGCAGATAGGTGAAGCTGCAGCACTACCCCACCCATGCACAAAACATTTAGCTAAAAAAAAAAAAACATCACTTAAACATTTTTTTTTAAAAAAATACATGACAACCACAGGGGGCCCCTAGCTAGAGGGGTGCCCAGGGGCACTGACCCCTTGTGCCTCCATTATAATCCGGCCCTGTGTTGCACATCATGCTGGGAACTGGAGTTACCCAACACCTGGAGCCACATAACTACCACACCACTAATGTCGGATATCTCATTGGATGTACTGTTATGTCAATTATTCAAGGGGTGAGGCATGGCCACACTCAAAAAAACCACCAAGGGGACCCTTGTTCCTGGAGAAGGACAGGACACACCTCATGGTCGCCCTGCAGTGATATGTTGCAACTAATGTTGATGTTGGATACACATATGTGGTTGTTGTGACTGTTTATGTGTAGAAATGTGTAGGTAAACATTAGACACATTATTTACTTACGGCTACTTGAGCCATCCTGGTCGCCGCTGGTTGGCTGTGCGGTGGTTGGGGGGGTCAGGAGCAAGGGGGATGGTACTGGAGTTTGGTTCGAGGTAGTGGGTGTGAGTGGGGATTGGAGAGGTTTGGGGGTGGGTGGTGGAGAGGTGTAGGGGGGTTGGAAATGGGGTGGGGAGGGGGGGGGTGGGTGTTGGGGAGGGGGTGGGGGTTGTGGAGGGGGTGGGGGTGGGGGTTGTGGAGGGGGAAGGGGATGGTGAAATTGGGTGGGCCCCAGCTTCACCCAGTGTCTCCAGTGTTGGGGAGGGGGAGGGGGTGGGTGTTGGGGAGGGGGTGGGGGTTGTGGAGGGGGTGGGGGTTGTGGAGGGGGAAGGGGATGGTGAAATTGGGTGGGCCCCAGCTTCACCCAGTGTCTCCTCTTCTTCCTCCTCCTCCTCTTCTTCCTCCTCCTCTTCTTCCTCCTCCTCTTTCTTCTCCTCTTCCTCCTCCTCTTCCTCCTCCTCTGCCGGCTGCTCCTCGGCTGCCTGGTCCCGGTGTGCCTGCTCCCGGGCTTCTCTGCGGGCTCTTTCCCGTGCTGAAATGTTCATGTTGATGGCATAGAAATCGAAGATTGGGTTTCATAAAAAAGGGGAAAAGAAAAATTCACATTACTCATGCTCATAACCTTCAAAATTATCATTGCTGTGATATTTCAGACATTTATCATGCAAACTAATTGATATCCTACACCCAAAAACTGAGCAACTACTTAAACCCCCCCCTATACACCCCCTATACACCCCCCATATACACCCATATACACCCCATATACCCCCCATATACACCCATATACACCCCATATACCCCCCATATACCCCCCATATACACCCCATATACCCCCCATATACACCCATATACCCCCCATATACACCCCCATATACACCCCCATATACACCCCCATACTCAGGAACATATTTATAAAAAGTACACAAAACATTGCTAAAAAACGCTGACATACTAGTAATCAAAACTTACATCGGGCAATATGGCGGCGAAGGGTGCTGAGCAAAACTGGCTGCCGCCGGCGAAGGTCTGACCAGCGCCGCTCAACCTGCCCCAGGCTTCTGCGGACGCCGGTCGTCGAGTATATCAGGCGGCGGGCAGCAGTATACGCCCGCCGCTTGTCCACATTCCTTACATATGGGCCCCTGGGCCCCAGGTGACGGTCCATTACGTCAACCAGGGCCAACAGCTCAGGGGTGGAAAACGGCCTAGCTCTGTTAGAAGTCATAGTGCCTATGGCGCAGTTAATAATTGCAGGTACATATATCACTTTTGGTGCTTGCTGATTGGTGTAAAAAATTGTTTGTTTGGTATTAACTTTATTAATCCCTCTTACATTAACAAACTGGATGCGAATAGAAACTTACGCGGACCGTTCCGATATACACACACCACAACCAACAGCATGCATTCAATGTATAGAGAGGAACTGTATTTACAGTGTGCTGAAAATAATACACGCAACCCTCTACTTATAACTACGCTGCTTAAAGGGGGCACGATACACCGATTTCCATGGAGAGGAGTACTGTATTTACAGTGTGCGGAAAATAATACACGCAACCCTCTACTTATAACTACGCTGCTTAAAGGGGGCACGATACACCGATTTCCATGGAGAGGAGTACTGTATTTACAGTGTGCGGAAAATAATACACGCAACCCTCTACTTATAACTACGCTGCTTAAAGGGGGCACGATACACCGATTTCCATGGAGAGGAGTACTGTATTTACAGTGTGCGGAAAATAATACACGCAACCCTCTACTTATAACTACGCTGCTTAAAGGGCCACAAAGCGACATGTTGCTGTATGACAATTTCATACACATTACATATGTAAGGAAAGCATTGTAACGTGATGTTTTGAAATGTGACTCACAAAGCATACACGAACTCCAACAGATACCAGCTGACAACACTCATCATTGGAATGACAGGTGCACACATTTCACGATGTAGCCCACAATGCTCCACAACCTGTGTATGTGCATATACAGGTGATTGATCAGGTGCGTTGAGACCTGCGTAATTTAAGCGGGAATTATCGGCGGGAAATATCGGCGTAAATTTGCATCTACATTGCGTGGAAAAATATACGCCCCCTTGTTCATGGCGGGAGATTAACATATAAATATTCAGTCAGATGCAGCCCACAATTGCTGCAAACATGTCTGACTCAGACGATTCCGCAGCTGAGGACGCTCTGCAGAGAGCTACAGCACAATCCCTGCTTGATGCACTGAACAAGAGGGAACAGGAGCGGAGAAGGAGGGCCCAAGAGAGGAGTAGCCTGCAAGACCAAGCGGGCCCCTCAGTAACAGGCCCTGTTGAACCTCCACCAGCTCCACAAGGGCCAAGCAACCAGCCAGAACAAGAGGTTGCATCTCTCCAAACAGGTGTGACCCAGCAGGTGCATGGTGAGAGAACTGGGGCCACCAGAAAACGAGCTGCAACATCTAGGGTGAGGACTGAGCAGGATACCACCACCAGAAAGAGAAACCCTGCATTTGTAGAGGCCGAAATGCGAATTCTAGTGCCCAGGGCACGCGAATGGATTGAATTGGCAACCAGGAAGCCGAGTGCCAGTGCAAGGAGAAACCTTTGGGAGAAGATCACAGAGGAAGTGAACCAGGTGGCACCAGTGGTCAGAAATTGGGACGCGGTGAAGAAAAGGTTAGTGTGTTTGTCAGGGCTATTTTTCAGCAGTCTCCAGCAGGAACTGCGGCCCTTATTCTAGTCACTCTTTCTGGCCAAATATTTCTTAGATGGACAAAACCATGTGCACTGCAGGTGAGGCAGGTGTTACTTGTGCAGAGATAATCAGATTTGGGTGGGGTTTTACACCTGCCTCACCTGCAGTGCACATGGTTTTGTCCATCAAAGAAATATTTGGGCAGAAAGAGTGAACTAGAATAAGGGCCTCAGTTCCTGCTGGAGACTGCTGAAAAATTGCCCTGGTCTTTGGCCCCCTGATGTCATATGTGTGTACATATGTTACATGTATGTTTTGAGACTAATAGAAAGGTGTGTTTGTAGATAGTGCTACACTTCAATGTCACATGTGAACACAACCATGTCTAATAACCCACATTGATATATGAAACATGCACCATTGGTGTGATGTGAGGTTATGGGCACAGTTCTGCTCATGTGAAGTATGTGATGGGACAAGAGAAAGTGTGTTTTGTAAAGAGTTGTTGTAACATGTTCCATATGATGCTACTGAAACAAGAATGACCAAACTGTGCACATGTAGCTGGTGAGAAACTACACATCCCAGTATGCCATTCCATAGTTAAATTACTCCATAATAACCACATTGTCAAGCTATGGTGGAATGTGTAGTTTCACACCAGGTGGAGGTGCCTAATTTGGCCATGGATGATGTCATTTCTGCATAGTGATGTATGTATGTGCATTTAGTGGCCTAATGAATGAGATGAGACACTGAAATGCCTCCTAATTGAGACATGAATGTGTGTGTGGGACACATATGGCAAAAAAACATAAGAGCACCCACACTAGGAAATGTCACGTAGCTAGGGGTACCACATAGTCCCTTTAATTCCGGACACATATTAATTACACAGGTTCTGTGGCTGGCTGACTTCAAGACTCCACTTCACCTAATTTTAAACTGCCACAGAACCTGTGTAATTAACATGTGTCCGAAATTTAAGGGACTAGGTGGTAACCCTACACGTAGCACAGTGGTGCACATATCTCATGGTGATATTTGTATTTTTAAACTTGTAGGTGGACTGACTTCAAAAGTACACTGAAGAGGAAGATGACTGACCGGTACAACCACAGCATGTCCACCGGGAGAGGTCCTATGCCTGACCATTTGGAGTATACCCCCCTGGAGCAGGACTCCTTGGACGTGATTGATGTGGGGGAGATCAGGGGGATCTCCAATATGGACAGTGAGCTCCCGGCGGAGGTCTTTGATGCTGCTTTTGATGGTAAGTCACAGTAATGCATTGTATTTAGAAAGATATTTTTTATTGCGTATGTGATGGTGACATTGTTTTCAATTCTTATCCTAGAAGAAGCAGAAACCCAGGATGTACCGGCAGCATCTTCCTCTGCAGAGCCACAGGTGGAGCAAGTGGTCCATCCTCCACCAAGAAGACACCCCCAGCCACAGGAGACATGGGAAGAGAGCATGATGGTGACGCTGGAGAGGATCGAGCAGCAAGGGGTGGATGCTGCGATCCGTCAGCAGCAGGTGGCGGAATTTCTGGCGGAGTGGAAGGCCACAAACAGGCTGCAGTGTGAGGCCTTGACCCGCATTAACGACACTCTGGCGGCTGGCATAGTAAGCATTGGCCAACACCTCAGCCGCCAGAATGAACTTCTTGCGGAGCAGCTGTCCACCGCCAGGTCCCTAAGGGACAATCCCCCATCTGCTGCCCCACCCCAAGCTGCTCCCCAACCTTCCACCTCTGCTGACCCTCCTGTGTCGACTAGGGGAAGACGCCGCAAGGCAGCTGAGCCAAAGGCCCCTGTCCCCAAGGCCCCATCTAAAAGGGGGAAAAAAGGGCCCAAATAATGAGACCTGGTTCACTTCCTCTGTGGTTGGACCCCAAATGTTTAAATTGCACTGGACATCCGCTTCCTGAGTTGGCCATCTATCCATTTGCGTGCCATGGGCATGAAAGTTCGTATTTTGACCTCTACAAATGCAGGATAAATTTGTGGTGGTGTGTATCTTGCTTAGTATTCACCCTGGTTGTTGCAGTACGTATTCTGGTGTCCCCATTTCTTTCACCATTGCATTTGCAGGGTAACACATGTTTGGAGATATGCAACCTCTTGTTCTGGCTGTTTTATTATTTGTGTGTCTATTTTATTTGTTTATTTGATTTCTCACATTAAAGTGTGAAATAAGCTGTGATGCTGAACAGCAAATAAATTTATTTTACAAATTAAATCAAAATTGTGGTATGTGTCATTTCTTGTGTGAAACAAATACTAGATTTATGTGTACTTACTGACCAGGGTATTTTTGAACATTTGTGGAAGTGTGGTCGAAGTTTCCCATGTGTAACCCTCTCCATGGCCATTCCCATGTTCCTATCCAACTTTTCCCTGCTAATTAGTTTGTGTCAGCACATGTGCAGAGCAACTTAATAGGTGAGAAAGCAGTTTGTGTGCAGGTGAGGTAGCTCCTACAGTAGTAGGTAAAAGCAGGTCCAGAACAATGCTTTCCTCATGGAGTGGGTGAGGCAGACAAACAAGGGTGAAAAGGTACATTTGTGTAGGAATGCATATGTGTCCTCCCTAAAAAAAGATGTGTGAATGGGCCAAACATGATAAATTAGCTTGTGAACAAACATGCATAACTTTTTAAATATATATGATTTTACAGTGTCATAAGCAGATGTAGGAATCCTTTGTTAGAGAGATGAGAGTGCAATAATGTGATTGGTGGCATCTTACATCCAACATCCAGAGTGTAGTCAAATCCAAATCATAGCAGATGAGATAGTGGTACAGGTCATTATTTTGGGTACTATACAAAGATTGTGTGCAAAATAGTGGTCATGGGCTTAAAACATTGCTGAAACATCCTTTGTAGGTGTTAGATGTGGTTTATGTTATTGTATCCTAAATACAAAACCTATGTTAGTATTAGAGTGAACACGTTGACACATGTCGACTTGTGTAGATTGTGTGCTACTGCGTAAAGTCTATGAAAGCACGTAGTGAATGTGTCTAACTGTTTAGCAAATACCTACCTTAGCGTATATAAGCAGGTCTTAAAAAGATTCTTACCTTAAATTAAACAAACCTTTAAATGTGGAGAAGTATAGAAACATAAGCTTTCAATGTGTTTGCGTGCTGTGTGTGTGGCTTGCAGGCAGTGAAATAATGGTTTGGACTTAATAGACTGCAGCATTGCTTATTACATTCAGGTGTATGTGTTTGAGTAGGAATCAGCATTAATTAGCAAACTCAGGCGCACGCTGGCATGCGGTATCTGTAGGGGTGGTTTGAGATGGCGGTTGGCAGCCGCCTGTTTTGTGTCCGAAATGAACGGTGCCTTAGTCGATCGTGCGGTAGTAGCACCGCTCATTTTTGGTGCACACCCCCGTGTACGCCCATATTTACGCCCATTTTCCCTCATTATTTCGGCCGCTCCCCTCATCACGCCCCTATGCCGCCCCCAATGCCCGTACACTCGCGTACAGGTTTTTTCGCACGTAGAGACCCGTCCGTAAGCGTTGTGGAGTGGTCGCGCCTGCGCATTAGCGAATTTACGCATGCGCAGATCATGAAAAACCCCGGGACGTACGCGTACGGCCCGGCCGCTCCAACCAGAATAAGGCCCACAATGTATTCAGAGAAGAGCAAGGTTGTTTTTGCAACATACAGTAACAAGAGAAAAGTCAAGTATATAACAGTAAAGAGATGAAGTGATTTATAATTAATTTAAGAGGGAATGTTAAACAAACTTTCAGAAGTAATGTGCGGCTGTATCTACATACAAATGCTATGTTACTGTCTTTTCCTAGAAAAACGCATTTAACAGAGTTGCACAAAACCCATCAACTCACTTATGTCACTTATTTCCCACTGTGTGGCTTATTGAGTTAAGTTGTATGAGAACACATCTGTACAACATGATATTGTAAAGCTTCATACACACTGGGTCGACAGGACCACCACGCTGAGCCATGTACTTAATCACAGATTGCTCAGCACGCATCGCTGGCACACATGCAATGCCCCAGCCTTATGTGCAGAGCGATCTGTGTGGACCAGTGTTCTCTGGTGAGAACACTGGCGATATCACTAGATTTTGACTGCATGCAGTCAAGAACTAGTCAGGCGATAGAGACGCATGGGACCGCGCATCACCGTCACTGGGGGTATACACAAAGGGCGATTTGTGTGTAATTTCTAAGCGATATCGTCAGATCACTTAGAAATAGCCCTGGAATTGCCCCGTGTGTATCGGCCGTAAGTGTGAGAAAACACCTTTATAGGAAAACTATATTATACATATGATTTGTTTGGTAGGATTTGAAAATTGATTTGTATTTGTTACATGCTACAAGTCAAAAACAGCTGTACATAGTTTGTGTAGTTAAAAAAAAAAGGAATGAAAAGGCGGCTTATGGGTGTGTCTGTGTAATGTTTGTGAATGTGCATTTCACATCAGTATCTGCAAACTTTACATACAGTACCTCTGGCCATAGTCTGCTGCACTCAAATTGCCACAATACAGGTACAGTGTTTGTACACAGCCAAAGACTGGGGGAAAACGAATTCTTTAACCCCTTCCCGACATTTGACGTATATATACGTCATGGCCGGGATGTACTTCCCGACACATGACGTATAGATACGTCATGACTTTAAACTGTCACCGCGTCTAGGGACGCGGTGACAGAGGGACGATGTCTGCTGTCCCTGACAGCAGACATGTCCCAGCATGCCCAGGGGGGGCGGCGATGCCTCCCCCCCGTCGGCGATCGCTGCGATTGGCTGTTCAATGTGAACAGCCAATCGCAGCATTTTCCTGTGTTACCGGCGAATCAGACGCGAATCAGACGCTCTGTAACACAGGGATCAATCACCGCCGGGTGTGAGGGGGCGTGAGGGGGTTACCGGTGATGACATTACCTCACCCCACCTGCCCCCAAGGCTGTGATTGGTCCGTCGGACCGACGGATCAATCACAGCCATGGCGCGTGATTTAAACTAACGGTGACTGCGCTGCAGACGCTATTCTGGTCTGGAATTGCGTGCAGAGCGGTCACCGTGCCAATCTGTCGTGATACTGACCTGATCCTTGCCTGATACTTACCTGATCACCGCTGGTAGCGTGCTGCCAGCAGCTGGATGCTTCCTGGATCTTGTGACTTCCTGTGTGCTGCTGCTGCAGTGTCATAGAGTGACAGATAGTGAGAGATAGTGAGAGATAGTGAGAGATAGTGACAGAGAGTGCTATATTTTGTGTCTGCTGCCCCCCCTTTTGTGCTGATCAGTATATCTGTGCTGATCAGCAACTTTTTGGGGGTGCAGGTTTTTTTTTTTATATATATACACATGTCAGTTGCACCAAAGGTTGTGCTGCCTGTGCAACTGACTGCTGCCCCCCCTGCTGCCCCCCCTTTTGTGCTGATCAGTATAAATGAACTGATCAGCAACTTTTTGGGGGTGCAGGTTTTTTTTTTTTTATATATACCCTGTCAGGTTGCACCCACAGTTTCTGCCCCTCACTGCTAATCAGTGTTGCATCACTGCATCACTGATCTGCAGGTTTTTTTTTTTGGAGAGTGCAGTGGGGTTTTGTTTTTACACCCACGTTGCTTTTGTGGGTGTCCTGTGGCCGCTGAGCGCTGATCAGTGACGTACATCACTGAACAGCATTTTTGGCACAGGGTTGATATAATTTTTTTTCTGCAGTTTTTTTAAATTGTTTTTTTTTTGGAGAGTGCTGTGGTTTATTTTTTTTAAATTGTTTTTACACCCACGTTGCTTTTGTGGGTGTCCTGTGGCCGCTGAGCACTGATCAGTGACGTACATCACTGAACAGCATTTTCGGCACAGGGTTGATATAATTTTTTTTTTTTTTTATTGGGATCAAATTCCTGTATAAAGTATTTTTTTTTCTGCACTACATACACACTACACACTACATACCCCCCGTGTTGAAATAAAGTTTGTACCCCCCCTACACTATACACGTGTTGAAACATTACACTTACAGAAACACAAAAATAAAAATGGCATCCCAAATGTCATCCCAGTCATCCAGAAGAATGTATTCAGCGGAGGAGGCATATGCCATGCTTGCCTCTGACACAGCCAGTGATGCAAGCAGGGAATTTGAAGGATTCGTCTTAACCTACTCTT
Source organism: Crinia signifera (assembly GCF_055691185.1). Lineage (NCBI taxonomy): Eukaryota > Metazoa > Chordata > Amphibia > Anura > Myobatrachidae > Crinia > Crinia signifera. The sequence goes on along the minus strand of NC_139219.1, from coordinate 73,442,638 downwards.
CCTCCTCTAGTGATGAGGGACCCCCTCAAAGACGCCCCCGTAGAGCAGATAACTTTTACACTAGCATCCCCCTGTTTAAGGCCCTTGGTTCAAGAGGTACAGCAGCTTGCAGTACTGTGCGCAAGAACCAAAGAGGCCTCCCAAAAACGCACATTGCCCAAGTACTGAGAAGGGGTGAAAGCAGGGCACAATCCACCGAAAATATGTTGTTGGTCAAATATAAGGACAAGAGGGATGTCCTTATACTGACAACAATTCATGGAGACAGTACCACCTCTGTCCCTGTACGAGGTACCAGTACCCACACCTCAAAACCTAATTGTATCCTAGATTACAATAAGTACATGGGCGGAGTGGATCTTTCAGATCAGGTACTGAAGCCGTACAGTGCCCTGCGGAAAACAAAAATCTGGTACAAGAAGCTGGCCGTGTATATCATCCAGATGGCACTGTATAACGCTTACGTGCTATTCCGTTCTACCAGCCAGAGGGGGACATTTATGCACTTTCAAGAGGAAGTCATAAAGGGCCTAATATTTGGGAACCAGCAGGCAGAGGGCCCCAGTACTTCTAGTACTGGCCCCCGTATTGTACCAGGGCAGCATTTTCCTAACGAAATCCCCTCCACTGCAAAAAAGGGCAGGACACAAAAAAGGTGCAAAGTTTGCTATAAAAAGGGAATAAGAAAGGATACTATTTTCCACTGTGAAACTTGCCCCGACAAACCCGGCCTATGTATAAAGGAGTGTTTTAAAATATACCACACATCTATGGATTATTAGGTTCATCATTTCACCGTGCTTCGGGGGTCTTGCTAATGCCACATAGCACCCACCATTCATTCCACCAGAATCTGAGCTGCAAAATCCAAAAATCACTCCTTCCCTTCTGAGTCCTGCCATGCACCCATCTGGTATTTTTTGGTCACACATGAGGCATTGCCATACTCGGGAGAAATTGGGGCACAGATTTTGGGGTGCTTTTTCTCCTTCATACCTTGTGAAAATGAAAACTTTTGAGCCAGAACTGCATTTTTGTGTAAAAAATTTAATTTTTCATTTGCACAGCCCAGTTGTATCAAAATTGGTGAAACCCCTGGGGGTTTGAAATGTACACTATACCCCTAGTTGAATTCCCTGAGGGGTGTAGTTTGCAAAATGGGGTCACTTGTGGGGGGGTTCCACTGTATTGGTGCTTCGGGGGTCTTGCTAATGCGACATAGCACCCACCAACATTCCACCAGAATCTGTGCTGCAAAATCCAAATATCACTCCTTCCCTTCTGAGTCCTGCCATTTTTTGGTCACACATGAGGCATTGCCGTACTCGGGAGAAATTGGGGCACAGATTTTGGGGTGCTTTGTCTCCTTCATTCCTTGTGAAAATGAAAAATTTTGAGCCAGAACTGCATTTTTGTGTAAAAAATTTAATTTTTCATTTGCACAGCCCAGTTGTATCAAAATTGGTGAAACCCCTGGGGGTTTGAAATGTACACTATACCCCTAGTTGAATTCCCTGAGGGGTGTAGTTTGCAAAATGGGGTCACTTGTGGGGGGGTTCCACTGTATTGGTGCTTCGGGGGTCTTGCTAATGCGACATAGCACCCACCAACATTCCACCAGAATCTGTGCTGCAAAATCCAAATATCACTCCTTCCCTTCTGAGTCCTGCCATTTTTTGGTCACACATGAGGCATTGCCGTACTCAGGAGAAATTGGGGCACAGATTTTGGGGTGCTTTGTCTCCTTCATTCCTTGTGAAAATGAAAAATTTTGAGCCAGAACTGCATTTTTGTGTAAAAAATTTAATTTTTCATTTGCACAGCCCAGTTGTATCAAAATTGGTGAAACCCCTGGGGGTTTGAAATGTACACTATACCCCTAGTTGAATTCCCTGAGGGGTGTAGTTTGCAAAATGGGGTCACTTGTGGGGGGGTTCCACTGTATTGGTGCTTCGGGGGTCTTGCTAATGCGACATAGCACCCACCAACATTCCACCAGAATCTGTGCTGCAAAATCCAAATATCACTCCTTCCCTTCTGAGTCCTGCCATTTTTTGGTCACACATGAGGCATTGCCGTACTCGGGAGAAATTGGGGCACAGATTTTGGGGTGCTTTGTCTCCTTCATTCCTTGTGAAAATGAAAAATTTTGAGCCAGAACTGCATTTTTGTGTAAAAAATTTAATTTTTCATTTGCACAGCCCAGTTGTATCAAAATTGGTGAAACCCCTGGGGGTTTGAAATGTACACTATACCCCTAGTTGAATTCCCTGAGGGGTGTAGTTTGCAAAATGGGGTCACTTGTGGGGGGTTCCACTGTATTGGTGCTTCGGGGGTCTTGCTAATGCGACATAGCACCCACCAACATTCCACCAGAATCTGTGCTGCAAAATCCAAATATCACTCCTTCCCTTCTGAGTCCTGCCATGCACCCAAATGGTATTTTTTGGTCACATGTGAGGCATTGCCGTACTCGGGAGAAATTGGGGCACAGATTTTGGGGTGCTTTGTCTCCTTTATTCCTTGTGAAAATTAAAAATTTTGAGCCAGAACTGCATTTTTGTGTAAAAAATTTAATTTTTCATTTTCACAGCCCAGTTGTACCAAAATTGGTGAAACCCCTGGGGGTTTGAAATGTACACTATACCCCTAGATGAATTCCCTGAGGGGTGTAGTTTGCAAAATGGGGTCACTTGTGGGGGGGTTCCTAACTTTTAGCATCTTATGGTGCCTAAAACCTACATGGTGCCTAAAAAATAATCTCATAAAAAGGAGGCTCCAAAATCAAGTAGGTGCTCCTTCTATTATGAAGCTTGTGGTTTGGTCAACGTGCACACTAGGGCCACATATAGGATATTTATGAAAACAAAAGAATTGGGGGAATCAATTTTTAGTCACATTTCTCTAGTAAAATCTACTGTGTTCCTTAGAAAAATGTATTAAAATTGAAAATCTGCAAAAAAAATGAAATTTTGAAATTTCACCTACACTTTGTTTTAATTCCTGTGAAACACCTAAAGGGTTAACAAACTTCAAAAATGCTGTTTTGAATACTGTGAGGGGTGCAGTTTTTGAAATGGCATCATTTATGGGGGTGTCTCACATACAAGTCCCTCAAAGTCACATCAGAACTGAACTGGTCCCTAAAAAAATCAGTGTTTGAAATTTTCTTGAAAATTTGAGAATTTGCTATTCATATTTTAAGCCTCCTAGTGTCCAAAAAAATTAAAAGGAGGTTGAAATAATGATGGAAACATAAAGTAGACATATGGTCTATGTTAGTTATTAACTATTTTGAGTGGTGTGATTATTTGTCTCACAAGCAGAAAATTTAACATTTTGAAAATTGCTAAATTTTCCATTTTTTTACGACATTTTGGTATTTTTCACAAAAAAACACAGACTGTATCGACCCAAATTTACCACTAACTTGAAGTACAATGTGTCACGAGAAAACATTCTCAAAATCACTGGGATAAGTAAAAGCAAAAAAAAGTTATCCCCACTTAAGTGATACATGTCAGATTTGAAAAAAAGGGCTCTGTCAGGAAGGCAAAAACAGGCTGCGGCGGGAAGGGGTTAAACTATTGTTTCACATATATTTGGACATTCTAAAAGACATAAATGGCATTACAGTATACAAAGAACATCTCACTAAATTAAGATTCTACAGAATTACACAATATACACATTGGGCCTAATTCTGGTTGGCTCGCAAAAGCAAAATCTCTCTCTAATGGACAAAACCATGTGCACTGCAGGTGGGGAAGACATTTGCAGAGAGAGTTACATTTGGGTTATTTTGTTTCTGTGCAGAGTAAATTCTGGCTGCTTTATTCTTACATTGCAATTTAGATTTCTGTTGGAACACACCCCATCCAAATCTAACTCTCTCTGCACATGTTACATCTGCCCCACCTGCAGTGTGGTTTTGTCCATTAAAGAAGGAGTTTGCTTTTGCACACTAACCTGAATCACCTCCTGAACGTATAAATATGGTAAAGAAAATGCATAGGAATGGGGAGAAGACCAATCAAATATATCAAGACATATAGAATATATTCCTTTTTATAAACGCCAGTAAAATTGTAAATACACAATATAAATATTTCAAATAGTAATAGTAAACAAATGTATTTACAAGTAAATCATAAACAAAATTATTTTAAATTATTTCCATTTGACAAATGACAAAACCAGACACTTAAAAGGTCAGTGTGAAGAATCGTAATAGTAGCTACAGCCAAAGGTCAGGTAAGGACGCAGAATAATGACACCAGAAAGGAATGGCAGGAATCTTGTCCTGAATGTTGCACCCTGGTATCGGAAATACATCTGCTATGGTAGAGATAATGCAATGCTAGGCCTATATAGATGCAGCCAAGCCTGGCCCTTTATGTCTTGTAAGTGTATACTGGAGTATATGGCTTTATGACTTGCTGGCAAGCGGCAACCATGATGTCTAGTACTTGTCTATTGCAGTATCCTTTGTTGTCACATGTGATGACAGTGTCATCTAAGCTAAGACCTAACTCAAAGACCTAACCCCAATGTATAAAGGAGCCGAGATGTGGTAAAGGACAGGGGCGCTATGCGCCCCTGTCCATATCGGCGCTGCTATCGAAATGATAGCAGGCCGAATGTGTGAACGGTCAGCATCGCTGACCGTTCCTCCCGCTGCTGGTTTTGGCTTTGCCAGCATCAGGCTGGCGAAGCCCTATCTAAAAAGCAGGGACAGCGCTGTCCCTGCTGTTAGGTCTGGGCTGCGCTGGGGATCTCGCGTGAGCAGCGAGATCCCACGCATGCCCAGTGCAGCCGGCCGGGGGACAGGAGACAGCGCATCAGTGTAAACTGATGCGCTATCTCCAGGAGGGGACATCGCCGGAGGGGGGAGTTAGCGCTCCCCCGCTTCGGCAGACAAGATGTTAATACATCTTGTCGATGTCCCTTCCTGCTTCGCCTCGTTAATGAGGCGAAGCAGGAAGTATTATAGCGGCGCGATAAGCGCTGCTATAATACATCTGCCCCATTAAGAGGAAAGCCCAGGAGGAAAGCCCAGGAGCAGAGCAATGTGTCCCTCCTGGAGAGGGTCATGTTGGGAGGTATGCAGTGGGTGACAGTGAAGGGTAATCTAGAATGACAGCAGAAGATAGGGAGAGGGTTGTCATGATTCGGGTAACAAGACATGTATTCTTACCTCTAAATTGTTTCTCCAGACTGTCACTGTGCTCCAGGTCTAGATACTGTATCTCCAGCGCTGTTTGCATGCAGTCCACAGCAGTTTCCCCTCAGTCTCTCCAGAGGTCACCTGATGCTGCAGCAATCCCTGCCTCTCATGTCTGCCTGTCAGCTCCAGTCTCCTGTGGCTTCCATGCTGCCACGATTACCATAGACCACAACCATGTGCTATACAAACACTGTTTCCCACACTTCCTGAGAAATGGGAGCAGCCATGTCCATTCCAGTCACCTGTTTGTTCACAGCCAATCCTGAGCGTCCTCCTGTCCTGTTAATTGCCCAGCTAATCAAAACATACTGGCTGCTACAAGGGTAAGATTACCAACCTGCCAGTTCATTGAAGTCCACAGCCTAGCTGGTACCTGTGCTTCTACTCCAGAGGAAAGCCTGGCTAACTGCATCCAGCTGCACAGTCTGGATCCTTCCAGTCTTGCTGGAATTAACTCCTTCAGCTACAGCTGATTCCTTGAACTCCTGTTACCCACCAGCATCAACTCTTATGGGCCCCATACATCAGCAATCACAATTTATGGATTTCCAGATCCAGGGATTTTTTGGCCAGATAAATGGATTTTACAATCTATCTGACTTTGCCCACACATTACAGATTTATTTCAGTGATCGGCAGATTTTTCCATCTAAAGATTGCATCTTCATATCTGGAAGTTGCCCAATCGATTGCTGTTCATAATGTAAATAGATGAAGAAGACGAATTGGGAATGCCCACACATATAAAAAAGATCTGCAGATAATACCAGATTATTAAACATGTTTAAAAACATGATTAACCATTCATTTGTCGATTTTGATTGGGATTGCAAAAAGGGGGAGCCCACACATCTAAAAATAATTGTGGCAATCATCTCCATATCTGAAAATTGTCACAATTAATTGCTGATGTATGGGGCCCATTAGTGTGCTATCCAGTTGCTCCAGTGGACTCTGCTCCTTCCAATGACCCCTGTCATTCCAGCATGCAGCTCGTCGGGCTTCACCGTGTTTCGCCAGCGATACCTCCCCACCATCGGTGTTCTGCCATTGATTGCAAGCTCCATTGGTGTTCCGCCATCGATTGCAATCTCCATCAGTGTTCTGACATTGATATCTTCATGCCATCGGTGTTCTGCCATCAATCCCAAGCTCCATCGGTGTTTCATCATCAATAGCTCCACACCATTGGTGTTCCATCATCGATACTCGACAACATCTGTTTACCATGGATTCCACATCGACTCCTCATCGGTTACAGCCGACCTCTTGAGTCTTCTACTAGCGTCCTAGCTAGTCTACCGTGTCATCCAGTCACCATCGATTCAACATATATTCCATATCGATTCCTCATCGGTTCCAACCGACCTCCTGAGTCTCCTGCAAGCTTCCCAGCTAGTCTCCTTCTCCATCAGTGTTCTACCATTGATACTCGCCTCCATAAATGTTCCATCATCGTTCCTGAACCAACTGGATTGGGATTCACAGCAACATATCCAGGGCCGCCGACAGAGGGGTGCCCTGGGTACAGCTGTCCTGGGTCCCGGCCTCTGTAGGGGCCCCGGGCAGCTGCCCACAGCCCCCCGCACCTGTACACAGCCTCCCCCCGCACCCACACACAGCCTCCCCCCGCGCCAGGCACGCAATACACAGTGCAGCCTCCCCCCACGCCAGGCACGCAATACACAGTGCAGCCTGCAAAGCGCCGAGCCTAGAACACAGTGGGGTTCTGCAGGCTGCACTGTGCAGTGTGTGCTCCGGACCGTGGAGGCTGAAGGAGCCAGAGGACGTTGCCGCGGGTGATGGTAAGTAATCGTAATGGGGACGGGTAGGGGGAGGCAGGGTGCGGGCAGGAGTGGGCAGGCACGCGGGAGGGGCACGGTGGAGATATGGCGCTGTGCTGCTGGGGGACCGGACTGTAGTGGCGGCCCTGAACATATCCTTCAGTTCATTGTACTTCACAGATAATACCTGCAATAAGAACGGCATCAGTGTTTACACTGCACCCATTGCCTTTGACAGTCGGGGAAATTTAATAGGATGAGAGAATAAGAAAGTGAGAGATTTGATAAGAAATCTCCAGTTTTTTTAAAGCGGCAATCATTTACACTGCAAAACAAGTGTAAATGAATGCCGCTTTAAAAAAAACTTTCCACTACCAAATTTCTCACTTTCTGAATCTCTTATCCTATTCAATTTTACCCTTGAATGTATGATATTATTAGAGATGTGCGGTCCGGATTCTTCAGAATCCGAACCGCACTGAACGCTGGGATCTGCCAGACTCGGAACTCAAAGTGAGGCCGCATGGCGCCTTCCCACCGTCGGATTCTCGCAAGACCTGGATTCCATTATATGGGATCCAAGTGGAGGTAACAGCACGCTCCACTGTTTAATTAAAAACTTGTAGAGTGGACAGTTTTAGTTCATCAGTGGGCAGCTTTGTTTAAGGCACTTGCAGTGGGCAGAGGCACCAGCTTTGTTTCACTTTCAAAGGCAGTGGGCAGCTTTGTTTCATAGGCAGTGGTCAGAGGCACCAGCTTTGTTTCAAAGGCAGTGGGCAGCTTTGTTTCATAGGCAGTGGGCATAGGCACCAGCTTTGTTGTTTCATAGGCAGTGGGCACCAGCTTTGTTTCATAGGCAGTTTAGGCAGTGGCCACAAGTTTTTATTTTAATTAAGTTTAGTAGCACCACCAGCAGCATTGTTTAACTTTTATAGTGTATAACTCTACATAACCCAGTGTGTGCAGTGCACTGCATACTGTACACCCACTGTGTGTAGTATATATGCCAATATTATGACTGCTGTCTATAGCTCCGTATCTCATCTTGTTACTGTGACTGCTGGTACCCCATCTGTTTATAGGGTACTGTAACTGCTGTCCACAGCTCCGTACCAGTTTATAAGGTACTGCTGTGACCGCAGGCCGTAGCCCACTGTTTATTTAAAATTAATAAAATTATTAAAAGTTAAAAAAAAGAGAAAAAAAATTGCTCTCCGTAGCTCCGTAACCCATCTGTTTATAAGGTACTGTGACTGCTGTCCGTATCCCATATTTATAAGGTACTGTGACTGCTGTCCGTATCCCATATTTATATGGAAGTGTGACTGCTGTCCGTACCCCATCTGTTTATATGGTAGTGTGACAGCTGGTACCCCATCTGTCTATACGGTAGTGTGACTACTGTCCTTACTCCATCTCTTTATACGGTAGTGTGACTGCTGGTACCCCATCTGTTTATACGGTAGTGTGACTGCTGTCCGTACTCCATCTTTTTATATGGTTCTGTGACTGAAATGATTGGTTTGTTAAAGTGTGCATGTCCTGTTTATACAACGTAAGGGTGGGTAAAGGGCCCAAAGAAAGTTCCATCTTGCTCCTCTTTTCTTTAGGCGCTGTTGGGAGCAGTTCTTCATTAAGTTTATTAAAGTTTCACACTATTATTTTTTAAAGTGTTCAAAATAGACGGGAAATAAAGGTAATTGAGGTTGATACAAAAGCAGGCCAAAATTCTGTGATCTTAGCTGTTTTTATGAGTTTTTCAAAAAATTACAGATCCAAAACCAAAAAGGGCGGTTTTGTCAAAACCAGTGGCAGATACAGATCCAAAACCAAAACCTCAAAAAGTGGCCGGCGCACATCTCTAGATATTATTATTAGAGATGAGCGGTTCCGGATCCCCGAGATCCGACAGATCCGAATATCGGGGATCCGGGCCAGATCCGAGCCGGCTCGGGTGTTCCCGCCTGAATTCCGGACCAATAACGAGGCCGAACGTCATCATCGCGCTGTCGGATTCTCGCGGGAGCGGGATCTTATAAAAGACGCACACGCGCCCGCCATCTTCACTCCAATCTTGGAGAGGGAAGAGGGTGGTTGGGAAGCTCCGTGTGCTCCATGCTGTGCTCTGTGCCATGTACTCCGTGACCTGACCTGTGCCCTCACTGCCCTGTGCTGTGCTCCGTGCCATGTGCTCCGTGCTGTGCTCCGTGACCTGCCCTCCCTGCCCTGTGCTGTGCTCCGTGCCATGTGCTCCGTGCTGTGCTGTGCCCTGTGTTGTAGACTTGTGGCCTGAGCCCTGTAGTGTGATTTAACTAACTAGGTGCTGCAGTGCTCACACGCAGGGGCTGCAGTGTCCACTGTCCAGGGGCTGTCCTGTGGCCCGTGCCCTGATGTGATTTATTTAGCCCTAAGCCCTGTGTTGTGATTTATTTTATTTAGCCCTGAACCCTGTGTTTTTTTTTGTGATTTAACTAACTCAGTGCTGCAGTGCTCACACACAGGGGCTGCAGTGCTGCTGAGTAGTACACTGTGTACAGGGGCAGCATTAATACAAGGGGCTGTGTCCAGTGTGACGGCCTATATCTTATCCATTGTCCAGTGTCACAAGTCACTCACGACATATATCCTGTGTCCTGTCCTGTGTGACGACTGACGACATATCCTGTGTCCAGTGTGACGACATATATCCTGTGTCGTGCTGCAGTGCTCACACGCAGGGGCTGCAGTGCTGCTGAGTAGTACACTGTGTACAGGGGCAGCATTAATACAAGGGGCTGTGTCCAGTGTGACGGCCTATATCTTATCCAGTGTCACAAGTCACTCACGACATATATCCTGTGTCCTGTCCTGTGTGACGACTGACGACATATCCTGTGTCCAGTGTGACGACATATCCTGTGTCCAGTGTGACGACATATATCCTGTGTCCACTGTGACGACATATATCCATTGTCCAGTGTGACGACATATATCCTGTGTCCAGTGTGACGACATATATCCTGTGTCCAGCGTGACATATATCCATTGTCCAGTGTGACGACATATATCCTGTGTCCAGTGTGACGACATATATCCTGTGTCCAGTGTGACGACATATATCCTGTGTCCAGTGTGACGACATATATCCTGTGTCCAGTGTGACGACATATATCCTGTGTCCAGTGTGACGACATATATCCAGTGTCCAGTGTGACGACATATATCCAGTGTCCAGTGTGACGACATATATCCAGTGTCCAGTGTGACGACATATATCCTGTGTCCAGTGTGACGACATATATCCTGTGTCCAGTGTGATGACATATATCCTGTGTCCAGTGTGACGACATATATCCTGTGTCCAGTGTGACGACATATATCCTGTGTCCAGCGTGACATATATCCATTGTCCAGTGTGACGACATATATCCTGTGTCCAGTGTGACGACATATATCCAGTGTCCAGTGTGACGACATATATCCAGTGTCCAGTGTGACGACATATATCCTGTGTAACGGGCTGTGTCGTGCTGCAGTGTCCAGTGACCAGGGGCAGTGTCCAGTGTCACAGGCTGTGTCCAGTGTAAAAAATCAGAAAAATAAAAAAAAGTATTAAAAATTTTTTTGGGGGGGAGGATGATGGAGGAGGAAATAGTGGGAGATCAGCAACCTGATAGAACTTCTGAAGCTGCTACCACCAGTCAGATTCATGATGGCAAGGCCGATGGTCAAAGGCCTAGAGGCCATGTAAAAGCAAAGCAGAAATCAAATTTTACAATGGTCCATAAAAAAAAAATTAAGTCACGTGCGGAGAAAAATAAAATTGGCAATATGCCGTTCACCACACACAGTGGGAAGGAAAGGCTACGGCCTTGGCCTTTGTTTCTGACTGATGGTACAGCGTCTCAGAAGAATGATGGTAGCCCTTTTGCTACTACAAAAAAAAGAATGAAAGTTTTTAAGACAAAGGCGAGTTCACAAATGTCACAAATCCCAGAGGAGAGTCTAAGTGTGTCCGTGGATGCCATATGTGAGCCGGACCTTTCAAATACTGTTTGTGAAGAGGAGGTTCATTCCACCATTTGCATGCCCTCTGCAAGTGTGTGCAAGAGCATCCCCAGTCAAGATTTTGACCTGGTTATTGAGGATGCTTCTGAGGAATTGGATGTGGATTCTGTTGGTGAAGCTGGCACACAGAGGGATGCGGATGATGACGATGTTGGGGATGATGTTGTTTGTTTTAAGGCACCGACGGAGACAGTTGTTGTCCGGGGTGTGGAAAAGCCCATTGTCATGCCAGGGCAAAAGACCAAAAAATCCACCTCGTATGTATGGAATTATTTCTACCCAAATCCGGACAACAACTGTCAAGCCGTGTGTAGATTTTGCAAAGCTATTGTAAGTAGAGGTAAGGACGTGCAGCACCTTGGGACCTCCTCACTGTTACGGCATTTGCAGCGCATCCATCAGAAGTTTTTGTCAAAAGAAACTGTGAACAAACATGTAACAGCCCGCCCAGCATCACCGTCCTGCTCCCCTTTCTCTGTTAAATCCAAGGTCCTGTAATCTCCTCAAACAACTGCATCATCCCCATCCTCAGAGATTATGGGATTGGGAAGTAGTCCTGCACCCAATGTCATGATCCTGACTGAATCCTCTCCTATCCTGGATTCCTCAGAAGCATCCTTATCAGGTACACCTGTTGCTTCTGCTGCTGCTGGTGCTGCTGCTGCTGCTTCAAGGAAAGGGACCAGGAATGCTAGTCCTGATCACTTAGCCAAGCAACTGACTGTAAGTCAATCCTTTGAAAGGGGGATGAAGTATGCCAGCAGTCACCCCGTTGCACAGCGTATTACTGACGCCATAACAACTATGTTGGTAATAGACGTGCGTCCAGTATCCGCAATTAATTCTGTGGGTTTTACCCAGTTGCTAGAGATCCTGTGTCCCCGTTACCAAATTCCATCTAGGTTCCACTTCTCCAGGAAGGCAATACCCAGGCTGTACACGGACATTAAAAAAAGCGTTGTTACTGTCCTTAAAAATGCCTCTGTACCCACTGTCCACTTAACCACGGATATGTGGACAAGCAGAACAGGGCAAACAAAAGACTACATGTCTGTGACTGCTCACTGGGTGGATGTATTGCCTTCAGCAGCAGCACCAACAGCAGCAGCAGCAACAGCAACATCATCTCCCATTGCTATTCAGAGGCAGGCTACACTGTGTATCACCGGTTTCAGTAAAAGGCACACAGCGGAAAACCTCCTAGAAAAACTACGGGAAGTCATTGCGCAATGGCTTACCCCACTTGGACTCTCCTCGGGATTTGTGGTATCCGACAATGCCACCAATATTGTGAGTGCATTACATGTGGGCGAATTCCAACATGTCCCATGTTTTGCTCACACAGTAAATTTGGTGGTGCACCATTTCTTGAAAAAGGACAGGGGTGTTCAAGAGATGTTGTCCGTTGTTCGGAAAATTTGTGGACATTTTCGCCATTCTGCAAGTGCGTGCAGGAGATTGCAAGACTTGCAAGAAAAGCTAAATTTGCCCTGCCATCAGCTGAAGCAAGAGGTGGTCACGAGGTGGAATTCCACCCTCCATATGCTTCAGCGGATGGAGGAGCAGCAAAAGGCCATCCAAACCTACACCTCGACCTATGACATAGGGAGAGGAACGGGAATGCACCTGAGTCAAGCTCAGTGGAGAATAATTTCCGTGGTGTGCAAGATCCTGCAGCCCTTTGAGGCTGCTACACGCGAAGTTAGTTCTGACACTGCCAGCTTGAGCCAGGTCATTCCCTTGATACTGTAGGCCTTTTGCAAAAGCAGTTGGCGAAATTGAAGGAGGAGTTGAAGCACAGTGAATCTGCAAAATATGTAGGACTAGTGGATCACGCTATTAGTTCACTTAGCAAGGATCCAAGGGTCGTCGATCTCTTACAATTAGATCATTATATTTTGGCGACAATACTGGATCCTAGGTTTAAGTCTTACATTGTGTCTTTGTTACCAATGGGAACAAATCTGCAGAGGTGCAAAGACCTCTTGCTCCAAAATTTGTCAGCTGAAGCGGAAAGTGGCAGGCACACAACTTCTCCTTCAATTTCTACCACTGGGGTTGCGAGGAAAAAGCTAAATTTTCCTAGGAGACCCACTGCTATTCAGTCCGGAAATATATTTGACATCTGGTCCGGACTGAAGGAGCTTCCTAGCATAATGGACATGTCGACTGCTACTGACTATGATGCTATCACAATTGAAAGAATGGTGGATGACTACTTTGCCGATAGCATCGATATAGGTATGTCAGATTGTCCATTCCATTGTTGGCAAGAAAAGAAGGCAATGTGGCGTCCTTTGCACAAACTGGCTTTGCTTTACTTAAGTTGTCCACCCTCCAGTGTATATTCTGAGAGAGTCTTCAGCGCAGCTGGGAACCTTGTAAGCGATCGGCGTAGGAGGTTACTTCCCCAAAACGTGGAGAAGATGATGTTCATAAAAATGAATTTCAAATTCCACGAACTTGACCTCCTTCACCAGCACTTATGTCCTCCTAATACACACAGTCCTCCTGTATTGGTTGATTCCAGCGACGACGAATTAATTGTGTGTGAAGAAGAGGATGAGGCTGAGGAATCTGATGCTGAGGATGACATCTTGTAAAGCCAGTTTGTGCAATGGCCATTGCCATTTATTTTTCGTGGGGGCCCAAACAAACCAATCATTTCAGCCACAGTTGACAGTCCCTGCCGCTGAAGTCCCTGTCGCTGAAATGATTGGTTTGTTAAACAGTGCATGTCCTGTATACTACATAAGGGTGGGTGGGAGGGCCCAAGGACAATGTCATCTTGCACCTCTTTCTGCGTCGTTTTGTTGGCTGTTGTAGCGTCCTAATTTTTTTACCTCTTTGGTGGATGAATGTTGGGGAGATGGGTGATTTCTCTCTCCACATCATCTATTATGGATGAAAATATGTCCTCATGGACATCCATGGTCTCATCCATTCCTATCGTACTTCTTTTTTGGATGGGATGTGATGGATGGATGGCTGGGTGGCAGGGCCCCAGCAAATCTTTTTCTTGCACCTCTTTCTGCGTCATTTGTTGGCTCTTTGTAGCGTCCTAAATTTTAAAATCTTTGATGGATGAATGGTGGGGAGATGGGTGGTGTCTTTCTCCACATCATCTATTATGGATGAAAATATGTCCTCATGGACATCCATGGTCTTATCCCTTCCTATCGTACTTCTTTTTGGATAGGATGTCCCGGATGGATGGATGGCTGGGTGGGTGGCAGGGCCCCAGCAAATCTTTTTCTTGCACCTCTTTCTGCGTCATTTGTTGGCTCTTTGTAGCGTCCTAAATTTTTAAATCTTTGATGGATGAATGGTGGGGAGGTGGGTGGTTTCTCTCTCCACATCATCCATTATGGATGAAAATATGTCCTCATGGACATCCATGGTCTTATCCCTTCCTATCATACTTTTTGGATGGGATGTGATGGATGGATGGCTGGGTGGCAGGGCCCCAGCAAATCTTTTTCTTGCACCTCTTTCTGCGTCATTTGTTGGCTCTTTGTAGCGTCCTAAATTTTTAAATCTTTGATGGATGAATGGTGGGGAGATGGGTGGTGTCTTTCTCCACATCATCTATTATGGATGAAAATATGTCCTCATGGACATCCATGGTCTTATCCCTTCCTATCGTACTTCTTTTTGGATAGGATGTCCCGGATGGATGGATGGCTGGGTGGCAGGGCCCCAGCAAATCTTTTTCTTGCACCTCTTTCTGCGTCATTTGTTGGCTCTTTGTAGCGTCATAAATTTTTAAATCTTTGATGGATGAATGGTGGGGAGATGGGTGGTGTCTTTCTCCACATCATCTATTATGGATGAAAATATGTCCTCATGGACATCCATGGTCTTATCCCTTCCTATCGTACTTTTTGGATAGGATGTCCCGGATGGATGGATGGCTGGGTGGCAGGGCCCCAGCAAATCTTTTTCTTGCACCTCTTTCTGCGTCATTTGTTGGCTCTTTGTAGCGTCATAAATTTTTAAATCTTTGATGGATGAATGGTGGGGAGATGGGTGATTCGCTCTCCACCCCATCCATAATGGATGAAAACATGTCCTCAGGGACATCCATGGTCTTATTCATTCCTAGACCGAGTGCGTGGCTTCGGGAGGAACACACGTGATTTGGTGAAGTGGTGAGGGAGGTAAGGGAAAACACACCTAGCCAGCCAGCTCAAACAAATTAACCTTAGCGGTGAATTGGGTGACAGATGTAGCAGACTAATTGACCCTACTACATAGATAGCGGTCTATAAGGGTAGACCTATATAGGGATCTCCTAACCTGGGGTCCTAGAGAGGTGGAGGCCACCAATTACCCCACCCCTGCCACCAATTACCCCACCCCCCTCCACCCATTAGGTGATGGATGAGGAGGCAACTGGTAATGCTCCCAGCGTTCAGAAACCACGTGACCTCACGCCAGATAGGGGTCTTGTTAGATATTAAACTGATATAATCAGATACTACCTTGCAGACTAAATAAGTGCTGCACGAAACGCCCACTGCTCCTTGGCTGAACATGAGGAAGAGTGCTCAATCAAGCCAAACAGGGGTTTTGGTACTTGATTGGATCTTCTACCAGAGGAGCGCAGCTACTAGTATAGCTTTGAACGAAGATCGGTCCTTCTCTATTGGGGAAGAATAGATGTCATCAGTGACATCCAGAGTATATCGTCCTTTTGGGATAGTATGGATGGATTGATAAATGTTTGGGAAGAAGTAGTCCCAACAGCTGCTGATGGTCAGTGTACTAGACCAAGTGCGTGCCTTCGGGAGGAACACATGTAATGTGGTGAAGTGGTGAGGGAGGAAATGGAAAACGTACGCCTAGCCTGTCTGATCAAGTTTGATAAGGAGGTATCTTCACAAACCACGTGACCTCACGCCAGATAGGGGTCTTGTTAGATATTAAACTGATATAATCAGATACTACCTTGCAGACTAAATAAGTGCTGCACGAAACGCCCACTGCTCCTTGGCTGAACATGAGGAAGAGTGCTCAATCAAGCCAAACAGGGGTTTTGGTACTTGATTGGATCTTCTACCAGAGGAGCGCAGCTACTAGTATAGCTTTGAACGAAGATCGGTCCTTCTCTATTGGGGAAGAATAGATGTCATCAGTGACATCCAGAGTATATCGTCCTTTTGGGATAGTATGGATGGATTGATAAATGTTTGGGAAGAAGTAGTCCCAACAGCTGCTGATGGTCAGTGTACTAGACCAAGTGCGTGCCTTCGGGAGGAACACATGTAATGTGGTGAAGTGGTGAGGGAGGAAATGGAAAACGTACGCCTAGCCTGTCTGATCAAGTTTGATAAGGAGGTATCTTCACAAACCACGTGACCTCACGCCAGATAGGGGTCTTGTTAGATATTAAACTGATATAATCAGATACTACCTTGCAGACTAAATAAGTGCTGCACGAAACGCCCACTGCTCCTTGGCTGAACATGAGGAAGAGTGCTCAATCAAGCCAAACAGGGGTTTTGGTACTTGATTGGATCTTCTACCAGAGGAGCGCAGCTACTAGTATAGCTTTGAACGAAGATCGGTCCTTCTCTATTGGGGAAGAATAGATGTCATCAGTGACATCCAGAGTATATCGTCCTTTTGGGATAGTATGGATGGATTGATAAATGTTTGGGAAGAAGTAGTCCCAACAGCTGCTGATGGTCAGTGTACTAGACCAAGTGCGTGCCTTCGGGAGGAACACATGTAATGTGGTGAAGTGGTGAGGGAGGAAATGGAAAACGTACGCCTAGCCTGTCTGATCAAGTTTGATAAGGAGGTATCTTCACAAACCACGTGACCTCACGCCAGATAGGGGTCTTGTTAGATATTAAACTGATATAATCAGATACTACCTTGCAGACTAAATAAGTGCTGCACGAAACGCCCACTGCTCCTTGGCTGAACATGAGGAAGAGTGCTCAATCAAGCCAAACAGGGGTTTTGGTACTTGATTGGATCTTCTACCAGAGGAGCGCAGCTACTAGTATAGCTTTGAACGAAGATCGGTCCTTCTCTATTGGGGAAGAATAGATGTCATCAGTGACATCCAGAGTATATCGTCCTTTTGGGATAGTATGGATGGATTGATAAATGTTTGGGAAGAAGTAGTCCCAACAGCTGCTGATGGTCAGTGTACTAGACCAAGTGCGTGCCTTCGGGAGGAACACATGTAATGTGGTGAAGTGGTGAGGGAGGAAATGGAAAACGTACGCCTAGCCTGTCTGATCAAGTTTGATAAGGAGGTATCTTCACAAACCACGTGACCTCACGCCAGATAGGGGTCTTGTTAGATATTAAACTAATCAAATGTTCTCTTCTCTTGCTAATGGTGTGGAGGTTCTAAAAGAGGAGTGCAGCTACAAGGGGGGGGGGTTATTAAACTGCCACAATGTCTGCCCCTGTAGTGCTGCTCTGCTTCCGACATGTGCCAGGTTGGAAGTGTAAGGTCCACATGTATGTGATGCCCACTGCTGTCGCCTAGCTTAGTCATCCAGCTACATCGGGATAACCTTATGGCCCTACTACAGTAAATGAAAACGATTTTGTGAGCTGTGAAGTGATCAAAATTGTCTAGAAATGAGTGGAAACTAATGTTATTGAGCTCAATAACACTTTAGGGGCAAAAACAGGCCTGAAAACTATTATTTTAGCAATTTTTAGCATTTTTCCAAATAAATCCAGATCCAAAACCAAAACCCGCAAGGGTGGTTTTGCCAAAACCAATCCAGATCCAAAACACGAAGGGAGATCCAGATCCAAAACCAGAACCAAAACCCGAAAAAGTGGCCGCCGCACATCTCTAATTATTATGTTAACTTACTGCATTTATTTAAGTTACCAATTGCAAGTCTTTTCACCAATGTTTACCACCTTGTGGGTTTAATAAAGACTTTGTATTATAATTACCTGTGTCCTGCATTCTGGTCACACCCTTGGGCATTCCTACCAATTACCATAATCTTCTTCATGCTTCCAAGTTCTCAGAGTCCTCTATTGAGTCAACCCCTACGCCGGTGGCTTTTGGTTCCAACCAACCTTTGGGCATGACAAAGGGCATACCTCCCAACTGTCACGATTACAGCGGGACAGTCCCGATTTTCGGGTCCCGTCCCGCTGTCCCACCCGCGGCAGGCATTGTCCCGCTGCGGGGGGTGGCAGTTGGGAGACCCCCCAATCTAATAGAATAGATGCTGTTTTCGTATGAAAATGAGCCTGCGGCTAATTAGCATAAGCCGCACCTTCATTTGCATACGCCCCGTCCCCTTTTCGGGCACTCGCGCGTCTTCGCCGCGCGAGTGTCCCTATTTCCCCAACACAGAAGTTGGGAGGTATGCAAAGGTGATGCCTTGGAGAAGCAGAGGGTTATAGGAGAGGGTTTTGGGGAGTAAGTGTTACAGGGGAGAGGCAGAGGGTGAGGTGGAGAGATATGGAGAGGCAGTGTGTGGTATGCCAGCCGCAGTGTAGGTGCAGGACAGGAGAAGGACTGAAGATCTGAGTGCGCACATGCAGGAAGTGTGTCCACAACAGGTGCGCACCACCTCAGTGTGGGGTACATAGAGGTTGCTTCATGCGCTTCCTATGTGCAGGATCATACAGCTAGTCAATGGTGTCAGATATGATGCGATGATGCATCCTACAACACAGTTCAGATCAGTAATTCATGCAGGGGGCAGGACAAATCTAGCTAGGAAAGCAGTTATTTACAAAATTAACTGCTAAGGTCTGCTTGCAAATATCTACCCTAAAATTATAAAATTCCACACAAGTGTAGACTACCTGTGAAGGACTAGCACAGTGACATTTCACACAGTGAGCTACGGAATGATCACATTCCTGCTACAAACATTGTGAGCTCTATTACTTACAAAAGCAAGTCACCCGTCAATATTTTCCATGCTACATATGAACCATGACATACACTTAAACCCCAGTAATGTCTCTTGACAAGTCACTTCCACTTGCTGAATTATTTCCTCTGTTTACAGACAGAATTGTATTGAAAATATTACAATATGTGCAAACTCTGAATAGCTCTGTTCAGAGCCGCAGCAAGGTGTTAATGGACATGTGGCATGCTCAGGGCTGGACTGGCCATTTGGCACTTCTGTCAAATGCCAGAGGGGCCGATTTGGTAATCCATGGAGGTAGCTCAGCCTTCCGGCTGGTGCACATAAAGAGCCGATGGACCGGCGGCTCTCTCTGTGCACTAACTGGGTCCAGGATAGAGGTGGGAATCACTTACAGCTATTCTTCTCTGTCCTGCACACTGGGATCAGCAGCCTGGCATGTACACACACTACTTCACGTCGTGTGCGTGCCCAAATGCCAGGGCCGATTCAGTGGCCCAGTCCGTCCCTGGGCATGTTGATGTCACAAAGGGGCCTGGGCCACAGCCACGAACAGGAAGCACATCCTTGGCACATCCTAAGCAGGGCCATCTTATCTGATCACAGGGTTGCCTACTCTTAAAGTCTCCTCATATTCATATGATTTTCCCATTTTGTGCAGTCTGTGCGTATCTCTGGACTTACTTGGTGGCTGTAATAGTCAGGCTGACCGTGGCCGGAGCTGACGTCACAAACCCTTCCTCCACATTCCTGAACACACCTGCGTTTTCCCTGACACTCCCAAAAAATGTCCAGTTCCTACCCCCAAAAGCCGGCTTCATGTCAGTCACCATGCGAACGGCCAGAGATTGTGGCAGGATTTCATTGCAGGACGGACTTGCACGTGCGTACTTTGATCGATAATCTGCTAATTTATAGCCGTGAAATCAGGCTCTGAATTAGTCCCCATGTCCCAACATCTGCCATTTAAAAGCAAGTACAAAGGATACCAAATAAGTGCAACATGCAGCTATAAGTTAATGTTTGGGAGTGTACTGTAGAACACTTATATGCTATGGGCAGGAGAAGGTAAACTATGGGCTTAATGCAGACCAGTTAGCATGCATTTTTAGCAAATGGATAAATGGCTGGCAAGTTAGACAGAAGCATGCACAGATCAGTGAGGTCTGTGCATGCTTCTGTTTGGAAAAGCATTCAAATAGTAAAAGTAAAGGAAAACCGGCATTGGAAACGCATTGACGGGACTCATGACCCGCATTTTTTTGTTTCCGTTTTGCAAAAAATCGCACATTTCCATAACTAAAAAACACAATTAGCCTTCAAAAAATTGCACGTTTCTGCTACTAAAAAAAAGCACCAGAAATCGCTATCAATTTCCGGTTTGACCTAAAAATGACATGTGTGATTTGTTAGAGAAAAATCGCACATTGAGCATTTGGCTTATACAGTATGTCCTTATGTGGTATATCAGATCAGCCTTGCCTTTATAGAGTCTTCAGATGTTTACACAAATATTCTTGAAAAGTTACATTCCAGACGCGCAGTACATAGTACAATTATAATAGGGTTCATTTCTTTTTTGCTCACAGTGAAACTCTACAATCTTTACACACAAGATCGAAAGAGGATAAGACAGAAAAGGAACAGGGAGATTCATGTACTAACAGTTATTTTGTTGAACCTATTAATAAGAAAAGTATTGTATTTCATTATTGCAATAAAAGCACTTAAAAAAAAGTCATAGTGTACGTTACTCTCTACTTTGATTATTGTTGTCATATAGACACACATAATAAGGTCATTTAATACAATTTGAAAGACTTTGTATTACTCAGATTCAAGGGCGTAACTACCATAAGTGCAAGGGGTGCAGCTGCTATGGGGCCCAGAGCTGAAGGGGGCCTATCTTTGCTGTCTAACTAATATGTTTTACATACAAAATATCCGGTAAAAATGCCAGGGCCGTAGTCGAGGAAAACGAATCACTTTAGTTATTGCCGGTACATGATCTGTAGTCAGGTCATTGAAGTTTAGTTACTGTAAATATTGCACCCTGAAAAAAAAAAGTTGCTGTGAGCGAGGCCGGCATTTTTAGCGGATATTTTGCACATCTCTCACAGCAACGTTTGCACTCAAGGCGTTAAAATTCTTATGCTATAGCAACAATTTTATAAAACATTTTTTGGAGACATTTAAGGCCACCATACACTACTGCGATTTGGTCCGATTTGACCCGATTTTGACGGATCGGGATGATAAATTGGACCAAATCGCATGTGTTTGACATCCCATCTGACTCGATGCGTGGTCCTGTGCACATCGGTCGCACCCTAGAGATTGAATCTTCTGCACCTAGAATTGATCAGATCGGACACATCAGCAGCACATCGCGGGTGCTTTATAGCACCTGCGATGTATTAGGTCCAATACTGTAGGTGTGTGCCAGCAGTGAAGCACCGCTGGCACACACCTATCTGCAGGTCCAGGCGGTGGAGTGGGTGGCAGCTGCTGAAGTTTGGGCGGCAAGGTGAGCAGTGGGCGTCAACCAGTGAGTGACAGGGCAGGCAGCAGAATAAAAAAAAAAAACCTGTCAAAAAGCTGTTCTCTCTCAGCCAATCAGCGATCTCTCTCAGTTCTCTTTCAGCCAATCAGCGAACAGCCAGTCTTTTTATGTTTAAAAAAAAAATTCTCCAGACCCTCTGCAGCTCCCAGGGACTCTTTACATGTGAAATGTAAATGTTAAAATGGCACTTTAATGTCAAATTGTAAGTGAGCCCTCCCGGGGAGCTGCCAAGGTGTCATGCTAGCAGTAGCACCAGCTGGAGTGTAACGGAGGCTAGGTGCATTGATGTAAGGTTTTTGCATAGACGACAGAAGGGAGGGATGCAATTGTATAAAAGAAAACCAGTTTTAATAAAGATACTGCGATACAGAAGATGAACTGTGGCACAAAGGTAATACTGAAGATATGAAAAAACCAGAGTCAATGATATATAAAACTTATTGTAAAGTTCGTAGTGGATGGATAACGAGGTTGAAAACTGAAGATGACTTGAAGTGTAGATTTGAAGAATAAACGTAAACTTGAATAGTTGATTTGAAGGATTTACTTGAAGAAATGATTGAATTGAAGATTGAATGATTGAACGAAAGATTGGATGATTGAATGGTTGAACGATTGGATGGTTGATAGGATGGAGGTGAGCCGCCGCCGCACCGCCGCATCACACAATCCCCCTCCCTACCCCTGGAGTTACTTAGCATCACCTGACCCCTCCCCCCTGGAATGACTCGGCGGCCTGTCGCCGCATCACCCGGCACACTTAGCATCACCCGACACCCCCTGCCAAACACCCCCCCCCCCTGTGGAACGCAATTACCGGCACCCAACTCCCCCCCTCCCCGTGTACCGCGGCCGAATCGGAGTACCCCCCACCTGGGGCGCTTCGGTGCCTTGCACTGGCACTGAAATAACTGGAATACACTGAAAAACCTTCAATGTTTTAAAACAACAATACTGAAAGTTCACTTATGTCTGCTCTAAGCTATGGAGAAAGATTTGATAAATAGCAAGCCATGCCAAAAGAGTGCATGCTTAGTCCAGGGAAAGTGCATCTCAAACTGGGGGAAATGTAGATGCTATGACAGGGTAATATTGATAAGATATTGAGCTCTATGGATTTTTTTAAACCTGCAACATTAATTATGTATTCATGACTGCAATGAAAATATGCATTTTTTTTATTACACAAACCTAATCACAATTCCTAAAATTACAGAAAAAAATCCTAATTTAGGACGTCTAAATAAAAAGTAATAACATTAAAACAAAATACACAGCTTAGAGAATGTAAAGGAAGGTGTGTTACATTACATACCATTATTTCTTGCCTAGATTACCACGCCTGTCTTTCATTCTTTATATATTAATCACAACTGGCAGCACAGAGTTTGCAGATTTTTAATCTTAAGGGGCTGATACATCAGCAATCTATCTGCACAATCCTGCGTCTGACTATCTGAAAAATCCAACATGTTGGAAATCCGTGAATTACCGATTCCAACCCATAAATAATCAGAATCAATGAGTCAGGGATTTCTAGCATGTGGTATTTTGAAAACAGTCTGAAAAAGGAAGAATGAGAAGTGGCAAATCAGATTGGGAAATCAAACAAATATCCCAATTGATGTATGGGCCCCTTTAGACATTCCATGATGCAGAGTAATGTCATGCGTGATTTGACAGGATATACAAGTAGCTTTTAAATCACTTATTTGAGTAAGCATTCTTTCTGTTCCTTCTTTTCAAAGGGGATAATTGTTTACCAAATATATAATTTACTTTCTATAATGCTACCTTCCCATATATTATTTATACCCCTTTCTGGGTCTGACGCTGCACCAACCCATTATACAGAGGGTGACACAGGTTTAATCCTTCTTATAACCCGTGTCATAATGCCGGGTTGCTTGACCTGAGTTATAAATTTTGGCACTTTCACACCGCACCTCAACCCGGGTTTATACGTCATCAACCTGGCAATAAACCAGAATACTGATGAGGGCATCGTGAAGGAGGGATCCCCATCAGGGGTCAGGCAAGTATACTCTACCTTGAAACTCCTTCCCATATAAATAAGCGGTGCTCCAAGATCAAGTGCCATCTGGATATAAGACCCCTTATAACAAATGGCAGATTGCCTAAATATGCATGAACTAGCATTCCAGCATGTGTAACAGGCCATTTAGTGATGAAGAATAGCCCACCCAGCCGTAGCCACTTGCTACATAGAAACATAGAATGTGACGGGAGATAAGAACCATTTGGCTGTTAGGATAGCTGGGTGTCCTCGCCAACCCTGACTCCGTTGTCACCGAATGGGATTGGCGGACGCGTGCTGAGCTAGGCTTCGCCTATAATAGCCGCGTTCGACAGAGCCCGTTAGTCAGGCTCCGCCCCCGATGCCACCAGGTCTTTACGGTTGACAACGCCGCTGCCAAGGCCAAGGATAAACAAGGGGAAAGCTAACTATCCCTAGAAGGGTGAGGCCACCCTGCTCAGTGGACAACAGAGTGGGCGTAACAATACGCAATGATGTAACACAACAATATCCCAATAAGGTGTAACAATACACAGAGATGTCCCACAAATATCAAAATAAGGGTAAGGGCTGTTTGGGGGTAAACCCCACTTATCTGTGCACCAAGGATAAAGGGCAGCAGGAACCAGGAGACAGGTAAGGGACGACACACGGACACGGGATGAACTGGAGACTGGACGGAGGACACAGCTGGAAATCAACAACAGGATACAGGATGACTGGATACAGGAACAGAGAAGCACGGAAGGTTGGGAACCAGGAACACTTGAGACCATGTGGTACAAAAGCTATAACCGGCGCCTGTCCTGGGCAGACGCCGGCTATTTATTAAAAAAAACCCGCCGGCGCTGATGTGCGCTGCACTGCCGGGCGCTTGACGTCAGCGCGACGGCGCGCTGACGGAGAAGCTCGGGGACATTGCCCAGCAACGCCCCGACGCCTGACTGACGATGCCGTGGGGACGGAAGCTAGGGGCGTTGCTAAGCGACGCCCCCGACGTCTCCCCCGGCACTCGTCTCTACTGACTGTCCCGGCGGGTCCGGGACAGCAGTGTAACAGTACCCCCCCCTTGAGGAGGGGTCACCGAACCCTTAGAACCAGGTTTCCAAGGAAATTTTAAAAAAAATTCAGCTCTTAACCTGGGCGCATGTAAAAATTTCTCTGGGACCCAAGATCTTTCCTCATCTCCAAACCCCTTCCAATGGACAAGAAACTTGAGCTGACCCCTGACAACCTTGGAATCCAAAATATGTTCCACCACATACTCCTTATGCCCCCTAACCATGACAGGTCTTTGAGTACGTGTAGAGCTGGATGGAAGGGTTCCGACGACAGGTTTGAGCAGGGAACAATGAAAGACATTATTGATGCGCAGAGATCTGGGAAGCTGTAGTCTAAATGCAACCGGGTTGATTTGTCCGATAATCAGGAATGGACCGATAAACCTGGGACCCAGCTTGGGGCATTGCTGCCGAAGTCTAATATGGCGTGTGGACAACCATACCCTCTGACCCACTTTAAAGAGATACGGTCTTCTATGTCTATCAAAGAAAATCTTAGACCGAGCTGAGGATTGTCTAAGGGCAATGTGTACATTCTTCCAGGCCTTTCTAAAAAACGAGACAGTGGAAGAGGATCTTGAAGGATCAACAGGGGGCATGAAAGAGCTACATTTAGGGTGAAAACCTGAGTTGCAGAAAAAGGGAGAGCTCTTAATAGCTGTATGATAAGAGTTATTATATGCAAACTCCGCTAATGGAATAAGCTCAGCCCAATTGTCCTGGCACTTCGAAACGAAACAGCGGAGGTATTGCTCCAAAGCCTGATTGACCCTCTCGGTCTGTCCATTAGACTGCGGGTGGTAACCAGAGGAGAGACTGACCTGAATCCCTAAATCTGAACAAAACTGTTTCCAAAACCTGGCCACAAACTGGGAACCTCTATCAGAGACAATATCAACCGGGAGTCCGTGAAGTCTAAAAATGCTGGTGATGAATAAATTCGCTAGAAGTTTAGCTGTAGGGAGCCCGTGTAATGGAGTAAAGTGAGCCATCTTGGAAAATCTATCAACAGTAACCCAGATGGTAGTGAACTTGCTAGAAGGAGGAAGGTCCACGACAAAGTCCATGGAAATATGGGACCATGGTCTTTCAGGAATAGATAAGGGAAACAGCGGCCCAATCGAAGACTGTCGAGGAGATTTGTGTCGCGCACAGATCTGACAAGAGGACACAAATTGGTCGACATCCTGCTTCATAGAGGGCCACCAAACAGTCCTGGCTAACTGTTCCAAAGTTTTGGCAATACCCGGATGCCCGGAGCTTTTTGCAGAGTGAAAATCCTTGAGAACCGCCTCCCGTAATTTCTCGGGAACAAATAGACGGTCCTGTGGAGTCTGTTGAGGAGCCGATGCTTGGGCAGCAATTACTAAGGTAGCTAAATCTTAGGTCAGGCCTGCCATAATGACCGAGCGAGGAACGATGGGAGATGCTTTCACCTCAGATCTCTGGGAAGTCTGGAAACTGCGGGAGAGGGCATCCGCCTTCACGTTCCTAGAACCTGGCCTAAAGGTGATAACAAACCGGAATCTGGTGAAGAAGAGTGCCCACCGAGCCTGTCGTGGATTGAGGCATTTGGCGGACTCAATATAGGAAAGATTCTTGTGGTCGGTGATCACCGTGATGGTATGTTGGGCTCCCTCAAGCCAGTGACGCCACTCCTCAAACGCCCATTTGATGGCCAATAATTCACGATTGCCTACATCATAATTTCTCTCGGCTGAAGAGAATTTGCGGGAAAAGTAAGCACAGGGATGAATCTTTTGATCATGTGGCTCTTTCTGAGACAGGACTGCTCCAGCACCCACATCAGAGGCGTCGACTTCGACTAAAAAAGGTAGACTGGGATCTGGGTGATGCAAAATAGGGGCTGAGCAAAACGCTTTCTTTAATTTCTCAAAAGAATCCATCGCCCGCTGAGACCATTGTCCAGGGTCAGCTCCTTTACGGGTCAATTCCACTATGGGGGCCACGATGTCCGAGAAGGAGCGGATAAATTTGCGATAGTAATTAGAAAAGCCAAGAAATCGCTGAATGGCCTTGAGAGTGGTTGGGCGAGCCCAGGATTGAATGGCCTGAACCTTAGATGGATCCATGGAGAAACCCTGAGGGGAGATTATATACCCCAAGAAAGTCACTTGTGATACTTCGAATTCACATTTTTTTAACTTGGCATACAAATGATTTTCCCGTAGCCTCTGCAGCACCAGGCGAACGTGCTGCCGATGCTCGGGAAGAGATTTGGAAAAAATGAGAATGTCGTCCAAGTAAACTACGGCAAAACCCCCTAAAAAAGGCTGAAGAACCTCATTAATAAAATCTTGGAAGACCGCAGGGGCGTTGGCAAGACCAAAAGGCATCACAAGATATTCAAAATGCCCCGAGTGAGTATTAAAAGCGGTCTTCCACTCATCTCCACTTTTAATTCTGATTAAGTTGTAGGCCCCCCTGAGGTCTATTTTGGAAAAAATCACTGCCTCCCGAATCTGGTCAAATAATACTGAGATGAGGGGTAATGGGTAAGAATTTTTAACCGTAATCTTGTTAAGGGCTCTATAATCAATACAGGGCCGTAAAGACCCATCTTTTTTCTCCACAAAGAAAAACCCCGCCCCTACCGGAGACTTCGAGGGACGAATAAACCCCTTTTCTAGACTTTCTTTAATGTAACGGTCTACGGCTTGGGACTCAGGTGCTGATAACGCATATAAACGACCCTTAGGGAGTCTGGCATTGGGCACTAAATCAATGGCGCAATCAAAGGGGCGATGAGGAGGCAGGGTGTCAGCTTCTTTTTTAGAAAACACGTCCGCAAAATCGCGGTACTGAGGAGGGAGAGACAGAAGATCAGGGTGCACCACACGGAGAGGGAGAGTGAGACAATCATCCGAACAGGACCCTCCCCACCGAGTGATTTCCCCAGTCCCCCAATTAAATTCAGGGTTGTGTTTTCTCAACCAAGGCAGCCCTAGGACAACAGGAGTGAGAGGACAGTGAAAGATAAGAAATGAAATATCTTCGGAGTGAAGAGCCCCCACCGACAGACGAAGGGAAGGAGTCCTAGAAGATATACTACCTTTGGACAGTGGACGGCCATCCAACCCACATACAGAGACGTGATTGCCCAACGGTACAGGCACGAGCTCCAGTTGGTGCACCAGGCCTTCATCAATGAAGTTGCCGGCCGCCCCACAATCCACAAAGGCAGATCCGTTCCAAGAACGGTCGGTCACAGAGACTGATACTTGAATCAATATGGAATCTGAGGGATAAAAACTCGACAGGCCCAAGTGAACCCCCCAAGTATCACTTAGGCCCTGTCTTTTCCCGCCTTCAGCGGACAAGCAACAGCATGGTGACCGGGACCCCCACAATACAAACAGAGGCCCTTGAGACGTCGGCGGTTCTTCTCGGAGGAGGATAGTCGAGTGGCATCAAATTGCATAGGCTCGTCTCCGGGTACCTCGGTAGACTCGTCCAGAGATGAGGAAGGCAACACTCCAGACCGTCTCTCCCTCTGCCGCTCCCGAAATCTCCTATCCACCTTAATGGCTAACTGCATGATCCCATCTATGTTTTTAGGAGTGGGGTAATGCACTAACGCATCCTTAAGGGATTCGGACAGACCAATCCAAAACTGACTTCGAAGCGCTGGGTCGTTCCAGCCAGAATCAACGGCCCAACGTCTCAGCTGTGTCCTGCCCTTGACGCAAGGCCCTAAGATTTGCCTCAGCAGAGGCCGCCCGGTCAGGGTCGTCATACAACAACCCCATGGCTGAGAAAAATGCATCCACAGAAGAGAGAGCCTCAGAACCATCAGGAAGGCCAAAGGCCCACGACTGAGGATCTCCCTGCAGGAGTGATATAACCATTCCTACCCGTTGAGCCTCAGAACCGGAGGACACTGGGCGCAATTTGAAATAAAGCCTACATGATTGTTTGAAATTAAAGAACTGGGACCGGTCACCAGAAAAATGGTCGGGAAGATTTAACTTAGGCTCCGGACCCCTAGCGGAGAAGGAGCTAGGCTGAGACCGTTCCTCCTGTGAGTTTACCCGTAGGGTGAGCTCCTGCAGTTTCTGAGTCAGCGTGTGCATCTGTCCCATAAGGGAGTGACCAGTAGCCTGTTGTGTAGGATCCATGATAGTGGCTCACAATGAAACTACCGAACCTCTGGGCTGCAGGGGCAGCGTACAGTCCCAGAGTATAGTATGGCCGGTTATAATGTTAGGATAGCTGGGTGTCCTCGCCAACCCTGACTCCGTTGTCACCGAATGGGATTGGCGGACGCGTGCTGAGCTAGGCTTCGCCTATAATAGCCGCGTTCGACAGAGCCCGTTAGTCAGGCTCCGCCCCCGATGCCACCAGGTCTTTACGGTTGACAACGCCGCCGCCAAGGCCAAGGATAAACAAGGGGAAAGCTAACTATCCCTAGAAGGGCGAGGCCACCCTGCTCAGTGGACAACAGAGTGGGCGTAACAATACGCAATGATGTAACACAACAATATCCCAATGAGGTGTACAATACACAGAGATGTCCCACAAATATCAAAATAAGGGTAAGGGCTGTTTGGGGGTAAACCCCACTTATCTGTGCACCAAGGATAAAGAGCAGCAGGAACCAGGAGACAGGTAAGGGACGACACACGGACACGGGATGAACTGGAGACTGGACGGAGGACACAGCTGGGAATCAACAACAGGATACAGGATGACTGGATACAGGAACAGAGAAGCACGGAAGGTTGGGAACCAGGAACACTTGAGACCATGTGGTACAAAAGCTATAACCGGCGCCTGTCCTGGGCAGACGCCGGCTATTTATTAAAAAAAAACCGCCGGCGCTGATGTGCGCTGCACTGCCGGGCGCATGACGGAGAAGCTCGGGGACGTTGCCCAGCAACGCCCCGATGCCTGACTGACGATGCCGTGGGGACGGAAGCTAGGGGTGTTGCTAAGCGACGCCCCCGACGTCTCCCCGGCACTCGTCTCCACTGTCTGTCCCGGCGGGTCCGGGACAGCAGTGTAACATTGGCCCATCTAGGCTGCCCCTTTTTTAACCATATTGTTACCTCAAACCATATTTGATCCTTATTTCTTTGTAAGGATACCGATGAAGCTTATCTAATAGGCCAGTGCAACAGAATGGCCCAACTCTCTCCGCTGTTTGCCAAGAATGGGTCACGGAGCATCTCACACCTGCATCCTATTCTCGGGTAGCCTTGGCGAATGGCACACCTAGATGGGACGCTTTCAGGATGGATAAGTGCGGCTTCATCTGTATCCTTATGTATATTCCATACATGATTAAATGCTCTAATGTCTTAACCTCTACCATCTCTGATATAAATCTATTCCACTTGTCCACTACCCTTTCTGTGAAGTAATTTTTCCTCCAATTTCCCTGAGAAATACCTCCCTCCAGGTTCAGTTCATGTCCTTGTGTTCTAATACATCACTTCATTTGAAGAATATTTCACTCCTGGACCTTACTAAACCCCTGATATAAAGTTTCTATCATGTCCCCCTTTTGCCTTTTCTTCTCCAAACGAAACATATTGAGATTTCTAAGTCTTTCCGGGTAGGTTTTGTGATGTAGGCCATGCACCATTTTAGTTGTCCTTCTTTGTACTGTCTCTCATGTATTCATATCCTTCTTGAGAAATGGCCTCCAGAACTGGACACAGTATTCTAGATGAGGTCACAGTGGCATTATTACTTCTTTCTTTCTGCTGCTGATTCCTCTCCCTATGCAACCAAGAATCAAACTTGACTTCCTTTGTTACATTTGTTACCTGCCTTTAAATCACATGAAATAGTGACTCCTAGATCCCTTTCATCCTCAGTAGTTTCCAATATAGTGCCTCTAAAACTATATTTAGCCTTTCAGGGGCAAACGCAGGATTTTCAGAAGGGGGTTTCCAGAGGGGCGGAGCAAAGCACGGAGATGGACACTTAGGTGACCCAGTATATGTGCCGGGTCAGTTAAAGTATTATAGATAGACCAAATGTATATAAATAATAATAAATATATATATATATATATACATATATATATATACATACATACATACATACATACATACATAACAGCAGTGTAGACCCCTGGGCATAGCAATGTATTGGGGCCCCTACCTGCTATGAGCGGAAGCTTTGATGTCCCGCGGGTGGTAGGGGGTATTATATCAACCGCTCAGCATGTAGGGCTCAGTAATTTCCACTAATTACCCCTTTACTGCACAGATGATGGGAGAAGGGAGAAGGGGGCATTGGGCTGAATGAAGGGGTCCCAATACGTAACTTCCAGGGTGGTAGAGGATGTTTATTACGCAGAGGAGGGGTGTATAGTGGAGTTATTCATAATTTTCTGGTGGGAGGACAGCTGGCTTGACTGCAGATATCTCCAATTCCCAATTAATGGAATTAAAAACTAGAGAATCCCACCTACCAAATGATATTGGGGACTAGGGGATCAGAGTTCAGGAGGCAGAGCAATCCGCCAATGAGTATATTAAACTACATACCAGGTGTGTGGAGCTGGAGCAGTAACCAGCTGCTTGAAGGCTGATATCTCTGATTCTGGGCACAGTAGAGACAAGCTACTAATGTCCCTCAAAGGGGGAGAGTCCCAGCTTTCTGAATACTCAGAAAAACTAAGTCAGACAGAAACTGAAATATCTGACTGGGGAGAGCAATTAACAGGCTTGGATGGGGACCACTGCTTTGAAGTCAGATATCTCCGGTTCCCCAGGGCCGATTTTTAAAATTCTTGTACCCATGGAAAGAGGGGACCCTCAGCTTTCAGACTCGGGCCCTCATATTCCTGGGGGGTTTCTGGGTACTCATAAACCCCCCTGTGTGCGCTACTGCCTTTGTATTTTTGAGAACCAAGTGCATGATTTATTTTAGTATGAAACTGTAGTTGCCATTGCTGCTAACCATTCCTCAAGTCCGCAGGTTCTCAAACTCGGTCCTCAGGACCCCACACAGTGCATATTTTGCAGGTCTCCTCACAGAATCACAAGTGTTTTGTTTTACCCCTTCTGGTGTGTTAACCATGTTGTGTCATCTGCAAAAAGGCATATTTTCCCTTCAATGCCAAATGCAATGTCACCAATAAAGATTATAAAGCACTGATCCAAATACAGATCCCTGGGGTACTCCACTGGTATCATTACCCTCCATTGAATGCACTCCATTTACTACAAATTTTTTCTATCCTGCAACCAAGATCTTATCCATACAACTATTTTAGTATCCAATCCCATGCTTTTGAGTTTATTTAGCAGATTGCAATGTGGGATGGCCTTACTTAAGTCTAGATAAATTATATTTAAGTCTCCGTTCCCTTTATCATTTACTTTAGTCACCTAGTCAAAAAAGTCAGAAATGTTTTTTTAACATGATCTACCCCAAGTAAATCCATACTTTTGGGATCCTGTAAATTGCTGGATTTGAGATAATCCATCAATTTACCTACTACTGATTAAGGTTAACTGGATGGTAGTTGTTTGCATCTTCCTAGCTTCCACTTTTGTGCAGTGGTACAGCATTTACTCTTTTCCAGTCTTCTGGAATTACTCCTGTAGCTAGTGATTGGTTGAACAATCCTGTTAATGTTGCTATGAACACCCCTTTGTGTTCTTTTATTATCCTTGGATGTATCGCTGAATAATTCTCAATTTAATTGTGACCCCTTCCTTTCTCTTTCAGTAATGAATATTGAGCGAAAATAATTCTAAAGATGTTCCAACAGTCAGAAAAAAGATTGAATACCCCCTGAGATACAGTATGCGATAGAGAAGTTTTCGGGATGTAACTAGAATGTTGACATTTAGGGGTACATTTACTAAAGCTTCTAAAAGTGAAAAATATGATGTTGCCCACAGTAACCAATAAGATTATAATTTTTCTATTGCATCCTAGAAAATGATAGACAGAGTCTGATTGGTTGCTATGGGCAATATCAACTTTTTTCATTTTTACAATCTTTAGTAAATTTAACCCTTACAGTTATGATGTCAACATAGCTGAAATGTTGACATCGCCCATGTTGGCACCTGTTAAATGTAAGTGTCAATATGTGAAAGGTTACATTCTACACAGTCCAGCAGTGGAGGGTTAGGCACAAGTGGGAGGGTTAGGGATTGGCACTAGGTGGACTGTTAGGGTTAGACATTAGGAGAAGGGTTTGAGTTAGGAACTATGGGGGAGGGTTAGGCACAAGGGGGTGTCTTAAGGTTAGGCAGTAGGGGAAGTATTAGGATTAGGCATAAGGGTGAGGGTCTGAGTAAAGCTCTAGGGTAATTGTTTGCACTAGGGAGTGGGTAAGGTTTGCCACTATTTAGAGATAGAATTTGTAATTCTCACCCCTGAAAGCCAAGTAGAAACCAGCAGAAGTTATTCTGACATCACTAATGTACCCAGAAGACGACCCTGGAGTTGTTGGGCGAGCTGGACCAGGTAAATTTGCCTTATATCACATTTTGTGAACATTCTAATCCGATAACATTTCATCAGAATTGACATGATAATTGTTAATGTAGCCAATGATTATGACCATGCTGACAAGATAAATGTCATCAAAATATACACACAGGGGGTGCACATTACCATGACTGCTGTTTCCATGCATTGTTGTTGTTGTTTTTTTTAATGAAGAACAAGCATCGGAGTTCTGACAAACTCCTCCCAGGATGAAACGTTGTGCAGCTGGACGTATTGATTCCCAGCTGGTCCTGATAAAGACACCCTCTCTGAGGTAGGTTATACAGATTAGCCTTTAAAATCTTATGTACACAGTTAGTTCATTTGTTTTCATAATAAATTGTTATTGCACAATACTTGCTGTTTTTTTTGTCTATTATGGATACACAGTGATACTGTATGAGCACTCTGTAGAAATCAGCTAAATTGATATACAATTTTAACTAATGCTTTATACACACGGTGCGATTCTGACTAACTTTCTATTTCATTTTGACTATATACTGTAGTCAAAGTCGAATAGAACGTTAGTCAGAATCGCACAGTGTTAGCCGCATTCGATCCAGAATCAATCCCGATGCGCTGACCTGCGGCATCCGGATCTCAAGCAGAAATAGACTGGCAAGTCTATTTCTGCTTCAATCGAGGGGTCTGCACATATGCGAATATGCACATATTCTGGGAGCAAATGGCTTCGGCGAGTTTCACACTCGCCAAACCGTTCGCTCTGGGAAGGGAGGGATGGGGGAAGACAGGGGGCGGCAGCAGGAGAACCCCTAGCTATTTGTGGGCGTCCCCATAAAAACACTAGGCGTTCCTCTGAGAATGCAGGCATGGCGATGCCTGCTCGGGGTGGCAGGCAGGAATAAAAGTCAGTTTAGAGTGACTTTTATTACCGAAGGGCAGGACCATCTTTCCCATTGGGCAGTTGCCCAGGGGCCTTTTGACCTAAGGGCCCACCCCAATGGGGAAGACGGCACTGCCCCTACACCCACTCCAGCCGGAGATGGCAGCTCAGGGCGGTCCTGTCAGCCATCCGCCCGCTCTCCGTCATGCCAGGTGCATGCTGCTGTCTGTGGTACTGATCCCCGCCTGTGGCCCCCGCTGCCAGGCTCAGCCTCCTGCAGTGCGGACCCGCACACATACACGCTGGATAGGCTGCATCAGCTGACGGGCGCGCTACGGCCAATCACAGCATCGCAGCCTCCCTGGGGGAAGTGGTGCTCCGGCTAGCTGCACCCGGGATATGGGAGGGCATCCTGTGCTCCAGCTGCCTGACAACGGGGGTAGCGGTGGGGTATCCTGTACTCTGTCTGCCTGACAGCGGCTGGACAGTGTCCCACTATTTCAGGGTCGGCGGGACACTGAGACTGGCCAGATGCTGATTGGCTGAGAGAATTCAGCCAATCAGTGTCCAGTGGACACTGATTGGCTGAATTCTCTCAGCCAATCAGCATCCGGCCAGTCTTTTCAAAATCAGCAGCGCTTCCCGCCGACCCGGCAAATAGCGCTACAGCTCCCAGCCGTCACTGCTCAGACCCCGCTGCCCATAGGTATGTGGGGGGGTTGTATGTGAGGGGGGCCCACTCTAGTGTTCTGCCCAGGGGCCCCTGACAATGTTAAGATGGCCCTGCCGAAGGGGATAAAAATCATTCCATGGTCAGTGATCATCAAATGATTTCTCTCCTGTTCAGCCGCATGCGAGTGGATGGGTTCGTGTACACATCACCTCACATGCTAGCGAGGGGATTCAAGCATGGGAGGGGGGGTGTTCAGCCTAGCGAACAGGTCTGAATCAGGCCTGTAGTATGCTCCCCAGACTCGCTCCCCCTCTCGACACCACTGTAGAGGACTGTGACGATTTCCTCATACTTCTGCCCATTTCTGCATAGTCTCAGTTGGATCGGGAGTAGTGGTGTAGCCCAAGAGGTGGATTGTGGGAGCCGGTGCCACGTGGGCACATAGTCTATGCAGATTCCATGCATGGTTAGCTAAAATATCCCTCAAACAATGTCTGCTACCTAGAAGGCGACAGATGGACCTCTATTGCCTTTTAGGGAAGGGAAGCTTCATCTATAGCGCGACCCGGAAGTTCCGTATTCCAGGAGTGCTGGCGTGCCTCTGAGCATGTAACCCATGGAATTGAGCAAGAAGCCCCAGGAAAGAACATGTAACCACGGGCATGAAACCCCTGCCATTGAACAAGAAGCCCCTAAAAAAAAATATGTAAGCACAGGCATGAAACCTCAAGCAAGTAGCCCCTGACAATGAACATGAAACCATAGGCATGAAATCCAAGCCAATGAGCAAGAAACCCTTGGCAACAAGCATGAAGCCCTTGGCAGCAAGCATGTAATTAAAAATTCGAATCAATGTTTTTCTTGGGGGAAGGGGCACAGTAAACTTGGTACTTGTGTATTTTGGCGGCGCCCATCGCATCGCATACCATAACGCATACGATGGTATGCGATGCGACGCGATATCGTACGATAGTGCACGATGGCATACAATTTTGAAATTGTATGCCATTGTACATGGCATACAATGCCATACGATGCGATGCGATTAAACATTGTATAAGCACCCTAATGGGTGCTTATACAATGTTAAGCACCCTAATGGGTGCTTACAATGTTAAATGCACCCCCACGCCACCCCCCCACTATAAACGTGAACCCGAAGCGTGGCGAGCGCAGCGAGCCCGCGAGGGGCGGCGGTACACGTCCTACGACCTTTTCATACCCCCACTATCCACGTCGGCGTGGAGTTGAGAATAGAATAGTGTGGCGAGCGCAGTGAAGTGTGTGGCGACGCGAATACCTGTGAAGCCCGCGAAGGGACGCGTTTACCTGTGAAGGTATCCGCGTCCCCTCGCGGGGCTCGCTATTCTATTCTCAACTCCACGCCGACGTGGATAGTGGAGGTATGAAAAGGTCGTAGGACGCGTACCGCCGCCCCTCGCGGGCTCGCTGCGCTCGCCACGCTTCGGGTTCACGTTTATAGTGGGTGGTGGCGTGGGGGTGCATTTAACATTGTAAGCACCCATTAGGGTGCTCAAAAGCACCCTTTAGGGTGCTTATACGATTTTTTATCGTATAGGGGGTCAAAATCGCGTCGCATCGCATCGCATGCCATCGGGTACATGGCATGCGATGCGATACGTTCATCGTACAATGGACATCGGGGGCGCCGCCAAAATACACAAGTACCGTAAACTTTTTCGCAGGGAGGCACTACAAATCTTTAGTTACGCCACTGAGCTGGAGGGACAAATGTTTGAGTACTATGGTGTATACTGAGTGAACATGGAATGTAAGCATTAATATTAATCCTATTTATCCAGCAGATTTGCCACACTAAACGACAAAGCAGCGTCATGAGAAGATAGTAAAGCATCATAGTCATGGAAATGTTAGTACACGCTAACCTGCTTGATATCCGATATGAGTCCTAACTGATACATATGCTTCTGTCTTAATACAACACTACATTCCTGAAAACACACCTTTGTTTAAGCATACAATTATAATAGCACACTTTAGTGGTTATTCAAGGTTAGAGGTGAGATAAGGATATGTCTAAAAAGTCAGATATCAGACATTTAAGAGCATAATGTTTCTGTACACAGCTCTGTACACATACTGTAATTCTGCCTACTTATTTACATTTAAAGGAATAGGATGGCAGTCACAACTGTTGTCATGGTAATGGATTTACTGAAATAAACAGTGTTTTTTTTTTTTTAAATACAGGTTGAGTATCCCGTATCCGGGCATCCCGTATCCGGGCTTCCCGTATCCGAATTATTCCAAAAAATGTGTTTTTTTGGAGTAATTAGAATTAATTTTTTTACCCCCTTTTTTTTATACCTACTAAGTCCCCTGGGGTCCATGGCAGGCCATCAGCATCCTCTCCGTCGTCTCCAGCGGTCCCAGGAGTGCGGGCGCGAGTGTGTGTGCGCGCCGGTGATGTCACCGGCGCACCTGAGAACTTGCACAATGCACTCCTGGGACCGCTGGAGATGCCGGAGATGAAGCTGAAGGCCTGCCATGGACGCCGGAGGACACCATGGATGCCCAGGGACCATCAGGGCACCACCAGGGGACAGGTAAGTACAGTATGTTTAAAAAAATTATTCCAAAATCCGGACAAATCCCTTATCCAGAATGCTCGTGGTCCCGAGCATTTCGGATAAGGTATACTCAACCTGTACTATATATTTTGTGCTACAATTTTCAATGCAAATAGATGGGAATATTTAAATCAGCTAAAATTTTTCGATACATTTTCAGTACCGGCTTTAACAAATGGATAAATCAATAAACAAATAATAAAGGAATCAGTTTAGGGGTTGGTGCCTTAGAAAATGATTAAAAGAGACTTTTATAGGATATACGTTAAAAAAGATACAACATTCCATTTGTGGTTTGTTATAGTTTATTTATTGCTGTTATATCTTAATTAAAAAAATAAGTGTATATGCCCTACAGTTTGGCAGACGGTGACCGGGACAGGGATCGCACATAGGAATGCCCAGCGTTTTATGTGCGTCCCCATGAAATTGCTGGGCATTGCAATGGGTCTGCCGGTGTCGGGTGGCTGATGCCACAGGACAGCAGCTGTCCACCCCGTCTTCGTCCTGGCACCTGCAAATAAAAGTCCGTTCCCAATTACTTTTATTTGAGAAGCGGAGACATGCGAGGGGATGTGTCTTCATTACATATCCCCTCTTATGTTAACACGGGGATTCGGGTGGGCGGCGTCAAAGCTGCTTGGTAAGCTGCGAGCTTCGTAGCTTACCGAGCCAACCAGAATGATCCCGGAACTATTACAGTGGGCATTATGTATATGCAATACTTTGCGAAGCTGCAACTGTGGGCATAATGTATATACAGTAAGTGGTGCTACGTCTGTGGGAATTATGTATTTAAGCGCCACTACAACTGCAGGCAGGATGTGTATAGGAGGCACTATGACTGCAAGCATAATGTGTATAAGGCGCTACAAAAATTGCATAATGTGTATAAGCATTGCTAATACTGTGGGTATATGGACCTGATTCTGGTTGGATTGCAAAAGCAAACTCCTTCTTTAATGGGCAAAACTATGTGCACTGCAGGTGGGGCTGACATAACATGTGTAGATAGATTACCCGCCTTACCCCTCCCGCGTCCGCCGTTGGTCTTGTCTGCTGTCCCGTCCCAACTCTCCTGGCTCCTGCTGTTAATGAAAAGGGTCTAGCATCCACAAAAATGGTCTGCAGTATGGGGGCAGCCATTTTCTGAGTGTCTCTTTTCATAAGCAGCAGGAGGGAGCCAGGAGAGCCGTGAGTCACGGCAGGTCACGGTGGATGGCAGCGGGTAACTATAGCAGCACAGACCCCCTGGTGCCCACACTTTCTCTGCGCTAGTGGGGTGTGATCAAGCTGAAATCTAAATTGCAGTGTAAAAATAAAGCAGCCAGTATTTACAGAAACCAAATAACTCACCCAATTGTAACTCTCTCTGCACATGTTGCATCAGTTTTACCTGCAGTGCACATGGTTTTGTCTATTTAAGAAGGAGTTGCTTTTGCAAACCAACCTGAATCACCCACTATGTGTATAAGCCATGGCTGTAACTAGGTACCAGTGGATCGATTTTAGGGGCTGTGTGACATCACACGCAGCTGCTGATAAAGAAAAATGCAGGCGGTTCGCCTGCCCTTGCAGCCAGGATGCAAAGACAGGTGTCATCTTGTAGCACATGGTAGGCCGTTTCTTGCCCTGTGCTTAGCACCCCCCAGCATGC
The DNA here is from genome assembly GCF_055691185.1 of Crinia signifera. Taxonomy (NCBI): domain Eukaryota; kingdom Metazoa; phylum Chordata; class Amphibia; order Anura; family Myobatrachidae; genus Crinia; species Crinia signifera. Next base: position 73,403,768 of record NC_139219.1, on the reverse strand, counting down.
GATACCATACAGTCGCAGTTTGATATTTGAGCTACATCTGAAACTGAATTAACCCGAATAGTGTGTACACATTAGGCTGTATGCACAATTTGTCATTTTGATACATTAAATTGTGCCGAAATCGTCCTAATGTGTACCCACCCTAAGGGATAATTAAACTGTGTATATAATCTGTGCACAGCAGCTAGCTGCTGCCTTCAGAAGATACAAATGTAACCTTTGCGGATACCGACACTGTGGACTGTGTATAAAAAGAAATGTTCCAGCAAGAATAAGTGGATCACATGATGGGCCTACTTTAGCATGGATTGCTAATCTGAGAATTGCAGTTGATTGCGAGAGAATTGCTAATGGATCGCAAATCGCGTTCCACACGCAAATCCATACGTAATTCCCAAACCATTGAAGAATGCCTGTGCAACTGTAAGAAGGCCAACACTTTCCATTAATCTGCGACTGAGAACCCCAAAACACTTGGGCATGCCTTCGTATTTTCTAACTCACCAAGAAAAACATCAGGTTTTCACCCAGAAACACAGTTTTCCTGTCAGTTAAACTGCGAGTGGACTGTGTTTACCATCCATACGCATTTCATTTTGCTATTTCCCCTCGCACATGTGCGATTCATATGTAATGCATATTTACGCAATGTGCAGTCGTTCAATAATCGCTGGATTTTCAAATTCGCTAAATAGCAATCAATGCTGAAGTTGGCCCAATGTTAGACACTCTTTGAATTTGCAGTAGCAAATATTAATTCATAGGCCTATAGTCTATCTTGAATATTGGTTAATTTCACAAAATACTTCACTGAGTACACAATGCTAGTACACTTTTACCCTATTATTACATTTCTAACAGGAAAACATTTTACCTGTTAATGTTCATTTTGTAACTTATATTTTTATATATTAACTTAACTACTAAAATAAAATCATTGGCGGTTATTTACTAAAATGGGAGTTCTACCTCAGATGGGCAACCAATCAGATTCTCTTATCTTCTAGATACATAAATAAGAAGTAGAATCTGTTTGGTGGCCCATAGCAACCTCCCATCTGAAATAGAATGCCTATCTTAGTAAATAAACTTAATTGAATCAGAATCAGCCCATATGTGATACGTGTAATAAAACCTCATACCTGGCTTTGACGTATGACGTATCACGGGGTGATTTCAGGGCATTTTCTAAGCGATATAACCAGATCACTTAAAAAATGCCCCTACATCGCTCTGTGTGTAGAGGCCCAAGCGATAGCGCTATTGCCCGGCTATTAATATCCAGCATGCTGGATAAATCTAGTTAATTGCCAGTCAGAGCCGGTGTTCTCACCGGAGAACACCGGCCCTGACAGAACACTCAGAACACAGCGCTGACAAATCGATCTTGCTGAGCGATCTTACTGAGCGATCTAGCATCACTCAGAACAAATCTCCCCATTTGTATGTCCCTTTAGAGTAGAGATTGTTTAGGTTGGATTACTTCTATCTGCCATAGCAACACAAGGTCATTAAATTTGCAGTTAATAGTTGTGTTTTCGATGTTGTCATAGCTTAGTTAGCACACAGACGCATTACACAGCAGAGTTAATGATTGTTTTTTTTTATCCTTGCATAGATTGAAATTTATAGTCACCTAATGTTTGCTGAAGATAATTGCAAATACCTATTAATGACTTGTAAGCCTTCAGCTATATGTAACTAGATTCCCCAAACCCTTTATTTCATCAGTGCAGTTTGGAATGTGGTTTAAATCTGTGTAATCCTGTAATGAATAGATCACATTTCTTTTGATTTGCTAATAGTAATAAGGTGCAAGGTATGGTGTCTGCATTACATAAAGTGTCCTAAGCATGCTGGGGCGGCCCACAATAAGCTTTTTCATGTTGTGGAAATGTTTTCATTTTATTGGACCAACACAAATACAACTATGGAAAAAGTGTATACAATGTGCAAAGTAATATGTATTAGTTATATCAAGCTGTTGTGTGGAATTGTTTTGGCATTGATATCCAACTAGCATGGGACATCAGAAAAGTGCTGGCTTTTGGTGCGGCAGAACAGTGGGGACGTTGCCCATAGCAACCAAGCAGATTCTGTCTATCATTTTCTAGTAATAGAGTAATGAGGGGTAGATGTATGAAGCAGTGATGATGGAGGTGAAGTGATAAAGTTTCTGGTACTATATCACCAGCCAATCAGCTCCTGACTGTTAAGTTACAGGCTGGGTTTTAACCCTTTCCCGACGGGGCGTTTTTTGTTATCTTTTTTTTTTTTTTCCTCCTCGCGTTCAAAAAAGCGTAACTTTTTTAATTTTCCGGCTATATAGACACATGAGGGCTTTTTTTTTGCGGGACAAGTTGTACTTTTTAATGTTACCATTTACTATACCGTATAATATTCTGGGGAATCAGGAAATAATTCAATGTGGGGTAAAAAGGAAAAAAAACGCAATTCCACAATTTTGCGCTGGTTACGGTTTTTTTGGAGTTCATAGTTCGTTTAAAATGATGGGTTATCTTTATTCTATGGGTCGTTACGATTCCGGTGATACCAAAATTATATAGTTTTCGTTACGTTTTACCACTAAAAAAAAAATAGAAAATTTTACGGTTTTTCTAATTTGCGTCGCGTCGCCATGTTCTGCGGCTTATAACTTTTTTATTTTTCCACCTACGGACCTGGGTGAGGGCTCATTTTTTGCGGGCTGAAGTGTACTTTTTAATTAATACCATTATGGGATATGTGCGACTTTCTGATCTCTTTTATTTACATTTTTTTGGGTAGGCGATGCGACCAAAAAACGTAGTTTTGGCGTTGGGAATTTTTTTCCGTTTACGCCTTTAACCGTGCGGGATAACTAATGTTATATTTTAATAGATCAGACTTTTAGGAACGCGGCGATACCAAATATGTTTATTTTTTTTATTTTTTATTTATTTTTATTTGTGAAATGGGGAAAGGGGGGTGATTTGAACTTTTAATATTTTTTTATTTTTTTTTTATTTTTACTACAAGGCCCCCTAGTGTACTTGACCACTAGGGGGCGCGATCGCCTGTACTAGGTTCAGCCATAGAGCTCTATGGCTGAACATAGTGATTTTCAGCACTTCCTATTACATCCTGCCTCAGGAATGCTGACATGGCCAGCACAGGGGTCTACATTAGACCCCTGGCTGCCATGGCAACCGATCGGCACCCTCCGATCTCGCAGCGGGGGGCCCCGATCGGCGCCGGAGGGGGGCGCCCCCCCTCCGATCAGCTATTTAAGCACTGCGGGCGCTTTGCCCGCGGTGCTTAAAGGGTTAAACGGCCACGATCGGCGAACTCGCCGCTCGTGGCCGTGAGAGCAGGTACCTGGCTGTAATATACAGCCATTACCTGCTCTCTTTCAAGCCAGCTCACTCCGTGAGCTGGCTTGATTCCCCCGCAACCGACATATGACGTACATGTACGTCATATGTCGGGAAGGGGTTAAAAGGGACAGTCAGGAGCTGATTGACCGGTGCAAAATTACCAGGCACTTTATCACTTCTCCTCCATCATCACCACTTCATACATCGAGCCCTGATAGCTAAAATGTGATTGGTTACTATGGGCAAAATCCCTTCTTTTCACTTTTAGAAGCTTTAGGAAATTTACCCAGAAGACTCTATGGGGAACATTGTCTTCCTTGTATGGTCCATCAGCTCCAATTTGCATCTATAATGGGATATGTTAGGTGGTAATATTATGACCTTTCGTTAGGACACTACATAAACCCCATTTTGTGTCCTCTCTTCGAGACGTGACAATTCCACCCAGAGAAATCATGCCTAGTGCGCCCAAGATGTTTGCAATTCCTCCTTTTAACATTTTGTAGAAAAGTCACACAACATTGCAGTGAGTATCACAAATTGACATTTATAAATGGATTTCGCATTTATTGAATGCGTGCATTTGTGTGATGTATGCAAGGATCATTACAAAAAACTTTGAACTGATTGGATGGACCCGTCGTGTTATAATGTATGTGACATTGGGTCTGTGGAAGGGTGGCACAAGGGGCTAGTAAGCAGGACCATTGCTCTGTGCACTATTGCCTGGGGCACAGCTGCAGTCACCCCACCAGCATCTGCAGCATCTGTTTGTTGCTAGATAACAGCCGCTACTGTTTGCTGAGAGCAAACATCCGCCGAGCCCTAGGACCTTGTAGCTCTCTGGAGAGTGTTTGCATATGCGCAGCTTACAGCCCACCATGTATTGTAGGACTAGACTAAGAAAAACTTCACTCAAGGAAGCTGAAAAGAAAACATTAAAACACTGCTGCTTTATGAAAGAAATGTAATTGGTGTATGGCAATTTTGCTATCCTGTATTCAACTAAACTTTTCATTGATCTCCATTTATAATTCCTTTAAAATGTAATCTTTCACAATCAGGGCACTCTACCGTTTTTTTGTGTTCCCGTAATTGTAAACATTTAGGACACGTACCTTATGTAGGACCTGTTACCTGATATGTAGGGGGTATGGAGTAGCGATGCTAATCCTGGGGCATTTTTTCAATCCCAGAATCCGGAATTGAAAAATGCTCAATCCCAGGATTCTGGCATTCCTAATAAACAAACACGCCCGTCCACCCACACCACCCCGCACATTAACTTACACTGTCGGGCGGCCAGGAGCGGGGCAGACAGCAGCAGCAGAGCATGCGGGTGGAGCGGCCGGGAGAAGAGCGTCAATGTGTGAGTGCAACAGGGAGGCCTTCACAGCGTGACCTCTTACTGTCACGCTGTGTAGGCCAAATACCGGGTCGGGGGCAGCATCTGAACGGGGGCTCAGATGATGCCCGGCATTAGACTGTGCATGCGCAGTCTAATCCTGAAATCCCAGGATTGGATACCCTAATCCCGGGATTGAAATGCCTCACATTTTGCGGCCAAATCCTGGGATCCCGTCGATCCCGGGATTGGCCACCCTACTATGGAGGGTGCACTGCTAAATGTGACTGGTACAATGATTGTCAATCCTCAGGGTTTGGTAACCAAGGTAAACAGCTAGTAGGTGTACTAGCGCTGACTGTGGGTGAAAAATAATAAACCACTATAATATTAGTTATTAGGTATGATCTATGTTGATGGAACGGTTTCTTCTAAAAACAAGAATTTAATATATAATAGCAACAAGGTTAAGTATTCATGTGGATATCCATTAATACACCCTCTGACGAAGTCTCTGACGAAACGCGTTAGGACGTGGTCAGTGATACCCGTACTGACTGTGTCCCGACGCTGTCTCCTGCCTGCATCTTCCCTGCCTCCGGTTTCTAAGTACGGCCAGTGCAAACCAGCGCGTGTTGTTCCTGTGAATTGGATGTCTGTGGAGCGGTGGTTGGAGCAGCTTGCCTGGGTATTTTATATCTATATCATGTGGTAACCAGCCCACAGTGATTTTTATATTGGTACGAGCATCTGCTTTTGTTGTCTTGAAGGAGATTTTGTTTCTCCAAATAAATATATCGTTTACATGCACCATGGAGCGTCCCTCTACTCTTTATATTTTCTAGATTTCATACTTCCTGACCCTGGATGTCGACTCTGTCCATTGAGGGAGCTGCAGTCTATATTATTGGACTTTGGTGAAACCGTTTGTCCTTGTTTAACAAGGCAATTATAACTGGACTCATTTGGGTTTGTTAAAACATTAGTGCCGCCCTCACAACTGTTTTTTCAATGTATCCATTAATACATATTAACATACATACAGTATGTGTATACTACAAGAATTGTATAAAAACAGTTATTCGGTAAGAGGGCCAGTGTAGATAGATTAACTGGACTAGGACAACTCCAAGATAAATAAGCAGCATAGGTTTTGCCAGGTGGCCATCAACAGAGTCCCAAGTTTGAGAGCGGTGTATATTCTTTCCAGCAATATGGGAGATGGGCAGACCTGGATGACTAGTCAAGTGCCTCCATGGAATTCCTCCTGTTATGTTGATAAGGTTCCAGTGGAGTAAGAAACAAGTGTCCAGAAATCGTCCAGAGAGAGAAGGATGAAAAATGAGACAGCTTATGTGGCTCAGCTCTACGCATTTCTCTGGAGGTAGAGCCTCCCAGTTTCCTCAGGAGTAGAATTTTTATTGGATTCCATGAAATCATCCAAACTAATAACATAGCTAAATTAATGAAGTTTTTTCCAAAACCATCATTTTCAATATTGTTTTATATAAATTTTATTAATGAAAAGTCAATGAATACATATACAGTATGCATTAAAATTTTCTTGTAAACTTAAATTCAAAAGAAATATTTAGAGCATTCTGTTAAATATAACATCAAGAAATTTCTAAAGCATTTCGGAAATTAACAGCTTGTTTTATCTTTTTTAAAAAAAAAAAACATATTATCTTCATTCATATCCGATAGACAATTCATTAGATTTTTTTATCTAACTAAAATTATATTAAGACGAAAAGAATAGTAAAGGAATGGAATGGAAAGGAGGGGGAACCAACCCGGCTAATGCTTGAGAGAATAGGAAATGTAGGGCAAAAAGGGAAAAAATATATTTGAATATATATAATTTTAACGAAATGCTTGAGGAATATTGAAATATGAACTCAATGGGTTCCAGACTCTAATAAATTTAGTTGAAGAACCATTTAAAATGCTAGTTATATACTCCATTGAATAAACATGCCATATTTTATTAATTATCTCTGTCAAAGTTGGCAGTTCTGACAATTTCCAATGACTAGCAATACAGGTTCTAGTCGCAAGAACTATATGCATGAATAATTTATTCTGAGCCTGATTGGCCTCTGGGATGTTCATGGAAAGGAGAAAACATCCAGCTTTCAAAGGGACCTGAATTCCTAAAATTGAGCTAGTTAACACATTCATTTCTTTCCAAAGTGGAATTAAAACTGGACAATCCCACCATATATGAAGAAATGTGCCTTCCATACATTTACATCTCCAACAAATAGAGGAAAATTCAGAATTTATTTTGTTAAGTTTAACTGGGACATAGTACCATCTGTATAATAATTTGTACGCATTTTCTTTTAGTTTTACACATATTGAGCTAGAAGAAACATTTTTGTAAATTTCTGACCATTCTTCATCATCTAAAGGATCTCCCAGGTCTTTTTCCCATGCCAATTCATGTAAATCTCTTTTATTTGAACCTTGTTTTAATAATAAAGGATATAATGTTGATATAAGGCCCTTAGTGTTTGTTCTGCAATAAACTAACTTTTCAATTGGAGTCATGTTTCTAGCAGTGATTTGTTGTTTTGTCGATAAATGAAAGTATCTGGAGATATTGAAATTTTTTTTTATGAGGAATTGAATGTAGAGTTTGAATATCCGCAAAACTTGGAAAAATTGTATTTTTAGAAATATCATTAAGAAATCGAATTCCACTCTTCCACTCTTCGTTTTCAATATTGTTATGTTATATTATAAAAATAACAAGTTAAAAGATTACATTTTAGGAGCAAATAAATCTAAATTTCACTAAAAGAGTTTTGATTAAAAAAATAATAATTTAAATATAGAAATATTATATAGCTTCCCTTCTGGACTTGTAACTGCTATGCTATTACTGGTGCCTGTCCTTATGTTTCCCCCCTACATCCCTATAGATTGTAAGCTTGCAGCAGGGCCCTCCTACCTCCAAGTCTGTCTGTTGTTACCCAGTTTGTCTTATCACTGTCTACTATTGTAAAGCGCAACGGAATCTGCTGCGCTATATAAGAAACTGTAAATAAATAAATAAATATTATTTAAATCTTATTTGAAGATATTAAACATTAAGTAAAATATTTACATTTAATCTTCCAAACCAAAACACTTAAAATACATATTTCTAATAGCATGCATTATCTGAAAGGTAGTTTGACTGTTGTATGGATGTTTTTAATCTCGATGATCACATTAATTATGATGGGCATAATAAAACATGACATTTTTGGGGGAATAATGATTGTCAGACTTGTAGGTTAAGTCATCAATTTAAAAATTGTTGCAGTTTTTATTTATTACTATTTATTAACAGTTTCTTATATAGCGCACACATATTCTGCAGTGCTTTACAGAGACTATTTGAACATTCACATCAGCCCTGCCCTACTGGAGTTTACAATCTACGTTCCCTACCACATGTACACGCACGTTCACGCAAGTACTGGGAGAATATACAAACTCCACACAGTTAGGGCCATGGTGGGAATTGACCGCATGACCTCAGTGCTGTGAGGCAGTAATGCTAACCATTACACCAGCTGTAGTGCCCATAAATGTAAATGCAGTTAGAGTCCAAATGGATATATACCCTTGACACCATCAGTCCAGGAGGACTAAACATGTTCTTTTGATCCCTGTTTCTCCCCATGTAATAACTCCGCTGAATTTTAGCTATTTCTTTGCTGCCTAACTTCCCTAGTTTACTTTTTTACATATGCGTGATGTCTTATTTTCCTTTTTGGATTCATTCAATATTTCGTATGTATACAGTCCACAGTCAGTATTTATTACTCTTATGATTACTGCACTTTATATGCCATTGATTAACACGTATATTTTGTTATCAATGCACCTGTTTGATATGTAACCTGGTCCCCATGCCAACGGAGATGCTGCCCGAGCAATACGCCTCTCTCTCAGTGTGGCCGGAGTGCGGCCGAAACGACATCAGTTGCAAATTCTGAGAGCACCTGGCCAGTCGGAGTGCCGGGGCCGGTCAGTCACCTCACGTGGAGGATGGACCTCTCCCTGACAACACATATAGGTAAGTCAATATGCTTAAACAAAAAAAGTCTGGAGCGCTAGGGGTAGTAGGTGGAGGGATGCCGCCCTCCAATATGCTAAAGAACAGGAATGGTACCGTCAGGCGCTGAGGCGTACACAAAGAAACCAATTTGATAAAAATGTATGGTAATTTATTCAAACAAGCATTATTGTTAATAATTACATGCATGCATTAAAAAAACATATTAAAAAAAATTAATACTGTAACTAAAAAATATAAACTAATATATGCAAATAATACTAAATGAAAAAGAGAGCCTGAATACATATAAGATAATATCGCCCGGGAGTGGCTATGAGTCAATGGGGCTAGAGCTCTTATATATTGTTTCGAGATGGAAATATAGGGTGAGATTTAATAGGATGAGTGATTCAGAAAGTAAGAGATTTGGTAAGAAATCTCCAGTTTTTTCAAAGCAGCAATCATTTACACTGCAAAACCAGTTTGATTTTGCAGTGTAAATGATTGCCGCTTAAAAAAACCTGGAGATTTCTTACCAAATCTCTTACTTTCTGAATCACTCATCCTATTCCATGGTGTTGGTCTTCCTCCCAATGTATTAAGCGTAATGATGTTTTGTATAAGGTGTAGCACGGGATGCGGGTCCCGATGTACGCAGAGTCCTCTGCTCCTGGCTGTAGCCAATGGCGGGGGTGGCCGGTTATCAGACCACTGGCTTAATATACCGCTGATCGCACAAGTGGCACAGCTCCAAACTCCAAACACCGCCGTGTATTTGTATGGTGGGGGGACCGTCAATATGAATGAGCCAGAAATCAGGTGATGTCAGCGCGATTACTGGGGAAGTGGCTGTAAGTACTGTGTGCGCAGTACTTAGCACTGTAATGAAGAGAAAGATACAGACACAACTTTGGAAGGTCAATATTCTATTCATTCTAATAATAATTTTATTTATATAGCGCTTTTCTCCAGCAGGACTCAAAGTCATTTTGATGTGTTAAAATGTTCAGTGTTGAGGGGGTTCCACAGAAAAACACGATATTACCTTTTCTGACACTTCACAGATTCCATCCCCTAGGATGCTTTGTATGATAAAACCATGTGCATTGCAGGTGGGGCAGATGTAACATGTGCAGAGAGAGTAGAATTGGGTGAGGTTTGTACTTCAAATTGATATCTATATGTGTGTGTGTGTGTGTGTGTGTGTGTGTGTGTGTGTGTGTGTATGTGTGTGTGTGTGTGTTTGTCTCTGTAATATATTTCATTTACACCATTTTTAATAACACAATTTACTATAAAGTTGGAAGTCATATTTCTAAAATTATGACTTTATGTTATGGTTTGAATAAATCCCGGTACTTGTGGAGTATCACGGCTCCCATCGTATGGCATCGTATGCCATATGTAGTGGCATACGATGTCATACGATGCGATGCGATGTTTTACCGATTTTTGAGCATTTTTGCTCAAAAATCGTATGCCATCGCATGGCATCGTATGCCATATGTAGTGGCATACGATGTCATACGATGCGATACGATGTTTTACCGATTTTTGAGCATTTTTGCTCAAAAATCGTATGCCATCGCATGGCATCGTATGCCATATGTGGTGGCATACGATGCGATACGATGTTTTACCGATTTTTGAGCATTTTAGCTCAAAAATCGTATGCGATCGCATCGGATGCCATACGATGGCATGCGATGCGATGCGATCGCACCCGATTTTGCATTGAAATGCATCAGAATGCATTGAAATGTGTATTAAACTTGTGAAATGGCCCCAAATGCCATTTTTCATAGTGCACCACCCCCACTATCAACGTCAACCCGAAGCGTGGCGAGCGCAGCGGCACGCGTCCTACGACCTTTTCATACCCCCACTATCCACGTCGGCGTGGAGTTGAGAATAGAATAGTGTGGCAAGCGCAGCGAGCCACCGAGCCCGAAGCGTGGCGAGGGGACGCGGATACCTTGACAGCTATACGCGTCCCCTCGCGGGCTTCACAGGTATGCGCTCGCCACGCTTCGGGCTCGGTGGCTCGCTGCGCTCGCCACACTATTCTATTCTCAACTCCACGCCGACGTGGATAGTGGGGGTATGAAAAGGTCGTAGGACGCGTACCGCCGCCCCTCGTGGGCTCGCTGCGCTCGCCACGCTTCGGGTTGAAATTGGCATTTGGGGCCATTTCACAAGTTTAATACACATTTCAATGCATTCTGATGCATTTGAATGCAAAATCGGGTGCGATCGCATCGCATGCCATCGTATGGCATCCGATGCGATCGCATACGATTTTTGAGCTAAAATGCTCAAAAATCGGTAAAACATCGTATGCCATCATATGCCACTACATATGGCATACGATGCCATGCGATGGCATACGATTTTTGAGCAAAAATGGTAAAAAATCGATAACACATCGAATCGCATCGTATGCCATCGTATGCCACATGCGATGCGATTTTTAGCATACGATCTGCATACGATGCTTGTCGTGGGAGCCGTGATACTCCACAAGTACCTAAATCCCATCCCAAGTCACTAATAAAACCCAAACCCCTCTTCTACTTTTAAACAACATCATTATTTCTGGAAGTTCTTAGTCTATACACTACTGACATCTTGTGGCCAACCATATAAATAGCAGGTGAATACCCTCAGTCTAACTTTTGTTTTGAGAATAATATAGATGAAACTCAGGAAGATCAATATTTCCCATTATTACATATGGCCGGTACTTATAGCGGAATGTTTTTTAGGATACCCAGTATTTTATTGTGCAAGAAAAATACTTTACACTGTTAGTTTCATACTACATGCTGGCTATTTGACCAGTTTACCACTGGTTCATTACATTAATTTGGATCTGTGTTTGTCCAAATACTTGGCTAGATTTTTATGTGTATAGAATATAGGGTCTAGATTCATTGTTGTATTATTTGAATGCTCAATTAAGCCTTTGTACCATTTTAGTGGTATTATTGTGAATAGTTTTCTATTGTTATTTTATTCTCTTTGTCTGGGCTGCAGAACTGTACACAGCACACCAGGCAAATACTTACCTGTCACATGTAAATAATGTAATCATCCTATTCCTGATATTAATACCACTGTGTAACTTCTAGAAGCAATAGAACCATCTGCCTCGGGGATCCAAGCCCTAAAGGGGCACCTGCATATACAAAACCACCTTAGTGATCACAGTTGGATCCAAATGTGACCGCCAAATGGTGCCCGCCTGCTGCTGCTGCAGAGTTAGTTGTCTCTGTCTAAGGAGACCTGCAAACACCTGCAATTGGGGAAAGGATGGTTCCGCTCAGTTTGCACTGCGACAAGCAAAGGTGCACCCACTGCTATGGCTGGACCGTAAGATGAGACCACTGAATCTTAAGAGTCTGAGCCTGACCCACCAGCCATTGTCACATTATTATAATTCGGGGGGGGGGGGGGGGGGGGGGAATAGGGGTTGGTGGCACAAAATCATAACTTGCCTCCTGACGACTGGGATGAACTTTTGCTTCTGTGTAAATACATTACACACAACTTTATATGTCTCTTCTCTCTGTTGTTGTTATTATTATTATTAAGACATTTCATCTCCATTCTGTTTTTTGTGTCCCACATGCATTATTTTACATTTTACTGTATTAGATTCCATGTTTAATTTTATTATTTTTATTATCTAAATTTTGCTACTTGTTTACATCTATTGCATATAACCGCTTAAACATTACAATATCTATTTTCCCAATCTGATAAGATAATATTCTAATTACATCTATTGGATGCAGAAATCATTACATTAACCTCTATGCCAGTGTTCTTCAACCACTGTGCCGTGGCACACTAGTGTGCCTTGAGCGTTTCTCAAGTGTGCCTCCAGATCTAGAGATGCCCAAACTAGTTTACAGCCACCACCAGTTCAAGTGTTATTTACTAGTCTCTTCTTTTCATTTTAAGGGCCAATGTATTTTATTTGTGTTACCTGTGGGGACCAGTGTGATTGTTTTTTATATGGGGGGCAAGGTTTGTTTTTTTTCCTGTGGGGGCCAATGTGTTTTGCCCTGTGGGGATCTCATGGTGTGCCTTGCCAATTTTAAAATCTTATTTAGTGTGCCGCAAGGTAAAAAGGTTGAAAATCACTGCTCTATGCAATAGGAGGAGCAGTCTAATGTCTGATAGATTTATACAATATATAATACAGGGACCATTCTAGTGACCAGAATAAATTAAAAAAATTCTAAAACATATGATATATCAATGTCGTTAATAAAGATAACTGACAAGTAATAAAAACTTACATTTATTTACACCTTAAATACAATCTACTACAGAAGCCGGAGAATCGGGTGACGTCAGCCCAAGCCGCCCGCCATACACAGAAGACGCTGATCGGCAAAACACTGCCGTCTTCTCCTGTAATCAGGTTAGCAGTTAGGGTGAGCTAGTAACACCACTAAAACTGGACTGTTGCCCTCCTAAAACATTTCCAAAAGAGTGTAAACAAATTGTGCACGGTTTCATTTTATTGTTTTTTATTTATATATTTTTTTATTTTATTCTTCACTTATTTTTATTTATATTCATCTTTCACTTTTTCTATTCTTACCTCTACCATTACCCCCTCCAACCCTCCCTACACAAGCGCCCAATAATCCTTTGCTTTTAGCAAAAACCCCACACTGTACGTTCAACTTATTGGGCTGCTCAAACAAAGTGCATAATTGTTTGGGAAACTCCTAACCCTCCACAATCTACTACCTGCACACGAACAATTTCAGCGCTTCATCATTCTCTGCGGTTAAAAATAGATAATACATTTTTCTGGAGAACAGTGAAATGTAGCAATTCATTCATTCATCATTTTAATCAGCAGGAGGTGCTTATGTAACCTATTCACTGCATTTTTATAAACAATATGCTATTTAACTAAAAAAGTCACAAAAAATATGCCATGCCGTGACTAGAAGGGCTGTTCAACATGAGAGGAGACAAGATGTATGTGGACATCTGTAATAATGGGGACATAGGCCAAACAGTGCTATCCTGTGCAGCCAATGAGGATAATTCAGACCTGATCCCTGCTGAATTAGCAGCGTCAGGTAGACGTCTCCCTAGTATAGAGTAGTGAAATACCACCTTTAGAATAAATGTGCTCGCTGAGCGACTGGATGTGTACCCTAGAGTACAATTGGCAGCTGAGCAAAAATGTCCATAGCCAGAGACTTATTCTGCGACTGCGATGAATACAGGCAAGCGTCCATTTTCCCTGACTCTCCCAGTGTTTTTTTATTAACACACCCATTTAATGGCCGGTTACCAACCACAGATAACTACTTCCTGCATATCACTTTGTGAATGGCTAGGGAAGGGGAAAAAAGCAGGGTTTATTTGCTACCAGGCTTTGTGCATGCTTTCGTACACAGTGTATGGATAATCAATGTCTGTGTTCATTTGCACATAAGCAATCATGTCTGAATCGGGCACAACAGCAACTTGGAGGAAAGGAACATTTCCAGTGGTGTCTCTGAGTTTAAGGGAGCAAGGTTGAGGAAGACTAAATCCCTCCATTGGGCTTGTGGCTTTTTCTGTAGTGCAGAAGATATTTGTTATGGGTCCATGTACGTAGATCGAAAGCGGAGGCTCTATTGGAAATAAGTATTCTCCCATCATTTAGCTAATAGAGCTAGATTTTTTTAATTGTTTTATTTATTTTGTATTACTACGAAGTGACCCGATCATTAGGACTTGTGTGGTAAGATTGTCATTTTTATGCAGTCTAGCCCTGGGGTGAATTATATTCCTTTCACATCGCAAAAATAACCCGGGTTGATGTGCAGTGTGAATGTACCACCCCAAATAAACCAGGTGGACCATCCCGGCGTTTTGACCCGGGTTATAAGAAGGGTTCATCTGAAGGCGTCAGACCCGGGATCATGATGTGAAAGAGGTATTAGATAGGCTCATTTTCTATAGTTTTAACCCCTTCCTGACAGAGCCAGTTTTTGCGTTCCTGACAGAGCCCTTTTTTTCAAATCTGACATGCATCACTTAAGTGGGGATAACGTTTTTTTGCTTTTACTTATCCCAGTGATTTTGAGATTGTTTTTTCGTGACACATTGTACTTCAAATTAGTGGTAAATTTGGGTCGATACAGTCTGTGTTTTTTTGTGAAAAATACCAAAATGTCGTGAAAAAATGGAAAATTTTGCAATTTGCAAAATGTTAAATTTTCTGCTTGTGAGACAAATAATCATACCACTCAAAATAGTTAATAACTAACATAGACCATATGTCTACTTTATGTTTCCATCATTATTTCAACTTCCTTTTAATTTTTTTGGACACTAGGAGGCTTACAATATGAATAGCAAGTTCTCAAATTTTCAAGAAAATTTCAAACACTGATTTTTTTAGGGACCAGTTCAGTTCTGATGTGACTTTGAGGGACTTGTATGTGAGACACCCCCATAAATGATACCATTTCAAAAACTGCACCCCTCACAGTATTCAAAACAGGATTTTGGAAGTTTGTTAACCCTTTAGGTGTTTCACAGGAATTAAAACAAAGTGTAGGTGAAATTTCAAAATTTCATTTTTTTTGCAGATTTGCAATTTTAATACATTTTTCTAAGGAACACAGTACATTTTACTAGAGAAATGTGACTAAAAATTGATTCCCCCAATTCTTTTGTTTTCATAAATATCCTATATGTGGCCCTAGTGTGCACGTTGACCAAACCACAGGCTTCATAATAGAAGGAGCACCTACTTGATTTTGGAGCCTCCTTTTTATGAGATTATTTTTTAGGCACCATGTAGGTTTCTAGGCACCATAAGATGCTAAAATTTAGGAACCCCCCCACAAGTGACCCCATTTTGCAAACTACACCCCTCAGGGAATTCATCTAGGGGTATAGTGTACATTTCAAACCCCCAGGGGTTTCACCAATTGTGGTACAACTGGGCAGTGAAAATGAAAAATTAAATTTTTTACACAAAAATGCAGTTCTGGCTCAAAATTTTTCATTTTCAGAAGGTATGAAGGAGAAAAAGCACCCCAAAATCTGTGCCCCAATTTCTCCCGAGTACGGCAATGCCTCACATGTGACCAAAAAATACCATTTGGGTGCATGGCAGGACTCAGAAAGGAAGGAGTGATTTTTGGATTTTGCAGCTCAGATTCTGGTGGAATGTTGGTGGGTGCTATGTTGCATTAGCAAGACCCCCCAAGCACCAATACAGTGGAACCCCCCCACAAGTGACCCCATTTTGCAAACTACACCCCTCAGGGAATTCATCTAGGGGTATAGTGTACATTTCAAACCCCCAGGGGTTTCACCAATTTTGATACAACTGGGCAGTGAAAATGAAAAATTACATTTTTTTACACAAAAATGCAGTTCTGGCTCAAAATTTTTCATTTTCACAAGGAATGAAGGAGACAAAGCACCCCAAAATCTGTGCCCCAATTTCTCCCGAGTATGGCAATGCCTCATATGTGACCAAAAAATACCAGTTGGGTGCATGGCAGGACTCAGAAGGGAAGGAGTGATTTTTGGTGGTGGAATGTTGGTGGGTGCTATGTCGCATTAGCAAGACCCCCAAAGCACCAATACAGTGGAAACCCCCACAAGTGACCCCATTTTGCAAACTACACCCCTCAGGGAATTCATCTAGGGGTATAGTGTACATTTCAAACCCCCAGGGGTTTCACCAATTTTGATACAACTGGGCAGTGAAAATGAAAAATTACATTTTTTTACACAAAAATGCAGTTCTGGCTCAAAATTTTTCATTTTCAGAAGGTATGAAGGAGAAAAAGCACCCCAAAATCTGTGCCCCAATTTCTCCCGAGTACGGCAATGCCTCACATGTGACCAAAAAATACCATTTGGGCGCATGGCAGGACTCAGAAGGGAAGGAGTGATTTTTGGATTTTGCAGCTCAGATTCTGGTGGAATGTTGGTGGGTGCTATGTCGCATTAGCAAGACCCCCCAAGCACCAATACAGTGGAACCCCCCCACAAGTGACCCCATTTTGCAAACTACACCCCTCAGGGAATTCATCTAGGGGTATAGTGTACATTTCAAACCCCCAGGGGTTTCACCAATTTTGATACAACTGGGCTGTGCAAATGCAAAATTACATTTTTTACACAAAAATGCAGTTCTGGCTCAAAATTTTTCATTTTCACAAGGAATGAAGGAGACAAAGCACCCCAAAATCTGTGCCCCAATTTTTCCCGAGTACGGCAATGCCTCACATGTGACCAAAAAATACCATTTGGGTGCATGGCAGGACTCAGAAAGGAAGGAGTGATTTTTGGATTTTGCAGCTCAGATTCTGGTGGAATGTTGGTGGGTGCTATGTTGCATTAGCAAGACCCCCCAAGCACCAATACAGTGGAACCCCCCCACAAGTGACCCCATTTTGCAAACTACACCCCTCAGGGAATTGATCTAGGGGTATAGTGTACATTTCAAACCCCCAGGGGTTTCACCAATTTTGATACAACTGGGCAGTGAAAATGAAAAATTACATTTTTTTACACAAAAATGCAGTTCTGGCTCAAAATTTTTCATTTTCAGAAGGTATGAAGGAGAAAAAGCACCCCAAAATCTGTGCCCCAATTTCTCCCGAGTATGGCAATGCCTCATATGTGACCAAAAAATACCAGTTGGGTGCATGGCAGGACTCAGAAGGGAAGGAGTGATTTTTGGTGGTGGAATGTTGGTGGGTGCTATGTCGCATTAGCAAGACCCCCAAAGCACCAATACAGTGGAACCCCCCCACAAGTGACCCCATTTTGCAAACTACACCCCTCAGGGAATTCATCTAGGGGTATAGTGTACATTTCAAACCCCCAGGGGTTTCACCAATTTTGATACAACTGGGCAGTGAAAATGAAAAATTACATTTTTTTACACAAAAATGCAGTTCTGGCTCAAAATTTTTCATTTTCAGAAGGTATGAAGGAGACAAAGCACCCCAAAATCTGTGCCCCAATTTCTCCCGAGTACGGCAATGCCTCATGTGTGACTAAAAAGTGTCAGGACTCAGAAGGGAAGGAGTGATATTTGGATTTTGCAGCACAAATTCTGGTGGAATGTTGGTGGGTGCTATGTCGCATTAGCAAGACCCCAAAAGCACCAATACAGTGGAACCCCCCCACAAGTGACCCCATTTTGCAAACTACACCCCTCAGGGAATTCATCTAGGGGTATAGTGTACATTTCAAACCCCCAGGGGTTTCACCAATTTTGATACAACTGGGCAGTGAAAATGAAAAATTACATTTTTTTACACAAAAATGCAGTTCTGGCTCAAAATTGTTCATTTTTAGAAGGTATGAAGGAGAAAAAGCACCCCAAAATCTGTGCCCCAATTTCTCCCGAGTATGGCAATGCCTCATGTGTGACCAAAAAGTGGCAGGACTCAGAAGGGAAGGAGTGATATTTGGATTTTGCAGCACAAATTCTGGTGGAATGTTGGTGGGTGCTATGTCGCATTAGCAAGACCCCCAAATCACCAATACAGTGGAACCCCCCCACAAGTGACCCCATTTTGCAAACTACACCCCTCAGGGAATTCATCTAGGGGTATAGTGTACATTTCAAACCCCCAGGGGTTTCACCAATTTTGATACAACTGGGCAGTGAAAATGAAAAATTACATTTTTTTACACAAAAATGCAGTTCTGGCTCAAAATTTTTCATTTTCAGAAGGTATGAAGGAGAAAAAGCACCCCAAAATCTGTGCCCCAATTTCTCCCGAGTACGGCAATGCCTCATGTGTGACCAAAAAGTGGCAGGACTCAGAAGGGAAGGAGTGATATTTGGATTTTGCAGCACAAATTCTGGTGGAATGTTGGTGGGTGCTATGTCGCATTAGCAAGACCCCCAAAGCACCAATACAGTGGAACCCCCCCACAAGTGACCCCATTTTGCAAACTACACCCCTCAGGGAATTCATCTAGGGGTATAGTGTACATTTCAAACCCCCAGGGGTTTCACCAATTTTGATACAACTGGGCAGTGAAAATGAAAAATTACATTTTTTTTACACAAAAATGCAGTTCTGGCTCAAAATTTTTCATTTTCAGAAGGTATGAAGGAGAAAAAGCACCCTAAAATCTGTGCCCCAATTTCTCCCGAGTACGGCAATGCCTCACATGTGACCAAAAAATACCAGTTGGGTGCATGGCAGGACTCAGAAGGGAAGGAGTGATTTTTGGATTTTGCGGCTCAGATTCTGGTGGAATGAATGGTGGGTGCTATGTGGCATTAGCAAGACCCCCGAAGCACGGTGAAATGATGAACCTAAAAATCCATAGATGTGTGGTATATTTTAAAACACTCCTTTATACATAGGCCGGGTTTGTCGGGGCAAGTGTCACACTGGAAAATAGTTTGCTTTCTTATTCCCTTTTTATAGCAAACTTTGCACCTTTTTTGTGTCCTGCCCTTTTTTCCAGTGGAGGGGATTTCATCAGGAAAATGCTGCCCTGGTACAATACGGGGGCCAGTACTAGAAGTACTGGGGCCCTCTGCCTGCTGGTTCCCAAATACTAGGCCCTTTATGACTTCCTCTTGAAAGTGCATAAATGTCCCCCTCTGGCCGGTAGAACGGAATAGCACGTAAGCGTTATACAGTGCCATCTGGATGATATACACGGCCAGCTTCTTGTACCAGATTTTTGTTTTCCGCAGGGCACTGTACGGCTTCAGTACCTGATCTGAAAGATCCACTCCGCCCATGTACCTATTGTAATCCAGGATACAATTAGGTTTGGAGGTGTGGGTACTGGTACCTCGTACAGGGACGGAGGTGGTACTGTCTCCGTGAATTGTTGTCAGTATAAGGACATCCCTCTTGTCCTTATATTTGACCAACAACATATTTTCGGTGCATATTCCCCTGCTTTCACCCCTTCTCATTACTTGGGCAATGTGCGTTTTTGGGAGGCCTCTTTGGTTCTTGCGCACAGTACCGCAAGCTGCTGTACCTCTTGAACCAAGGGCCTTAAACAGGGGGATGCTGGTGTAAAAGTTATCCACATAGAGGTGATAACCTTTATCCAGGAAGGGGTGCACTAAATCCCAGACAATTTTTCCACTAACACCGACGAGGGAGGGGGGGCATTCTGGCGGTTCAATTCTTGAATCCTTCCCTTCATATACCCTAAACCTGTGGGTGTACCCTGAGGTGCTTTCACACAGCTTATACATTTTTATGCCATACCTTGCCCTCTTACTGGGAAGGTACTGGCGGAATTTAACCCTTCCTTTAAAATGTATAAGGGACTCATCTATGCAAATGAATTTATCTGGGATGTACATCTCTTCAAATTTGGCACTGAAATGATCAATGACCGGCCTGACTTTGAATAGCCGGTCAAAGGTGGGATCATCTCTGGGTGGGCACTGTGCATTATCGTTGTAATGCAAAAATTTAAGGATCGTCTCAAATCGAGCCCGGGGCATGGCCATACGGTAAAATGGGGTGCTGTACAGAACATCTGTACTCCAATATTGCCTAATTTCTGGCTTTTTTACTATGCCCATATGAAACACCAGACCCCAAAACGTCATCATCTCTACTGCATCTACAGGGGTCCACCTAGCAAATGATGACGTGGGGTTTTGAGCAATAAACTGCTGGGCATATAAATTAGTTTGGTCCACAATTAAATTTATAAAATCATCAGAGAAAAATAATTTGAAAAAGTCAATTTCTCTGAGACCTGTGGAATCAAATTGGATTCCTGGCATGGCCAAAAACTCAGGAACCTGGGGCTCAAAATTGTCTGGTGGTGGGGTCCATACGAGATCAATTATTGGGGGGGGGGTCTCAGCTGCTCTACGGGGGCGTCTTTGAGGGGGTCCCTCATCACTAGAGGAGGAAGAGGAGCTTAAGACGAAGCCTTCAAATTCCCCGCTTGCATCACTGGCTGTGTCAGAGTCAGAGGCAAGCATGGCATATGCCTCCTCCGCTGAATACATTCTTCTGGATGACTGGGATGACATTTGGGATGACATTTGGGATGCCATTTTTATTTTTGTGTTACTGGTAGTGAAATGTTTCAACACGTGTATAGTGTAGGGGGAATACAAACTTTATTTCAACCCGGGGGGTATGTAGTGTGTAGTGTGTATGTAGTGCAGAAAAAAAAAAATACTTTATACAAAAAAAAAAAAATTGAAGGGGTTAAAAAAAAAAAAAATTGAAGGGGTTAAAAAAAAAAAATTGAAGGGGTTAAAAAAAAAAAAAAAAAAGGTCCTGCGCCAAAAATTGAGCACAGATGTTGGTCAGTTACGTCCGTCACTGAACAGCGCTCAAAGGCAACAGGAATTTGATCAAAAAAAAAAAAAAAAAGATCAACCCTGTGCCGAAAAAGCTGATCAGTGATGTACGTCACTGATCAGCGCACAGTGGCCACAGGACACCCACAAAATCACAGTGTGTGTAAAAAAAAAATTAAAAAAAGACCCCACAGCAGCCTCAAAAAAAAAAAAAGGTGATCAGTGATGCGACACTGATTACCAGTGAGGGGCAGCAGGTGCACAACCTTTGGTGCAACTGGCAGCAACTGGCAGGTATATATATAAAAAAAAAAAACCTCTGCACCCCCAAAAAGTTGCTGATCACCTCAGATATAGTGATCAGCACAAAAGGCGGGGGCAGCAGACACAAAATTTAGCACTCTCTATCACTCTCTGTCACTATCTCTCTCTATCTCTCTATCTCTCACTATCTATCACTCTATGACACTGCAGCAGCAGCACTGACAGTTATATATATGAAAAATAACCCCTGCACCCCCAAAAAGTTGCTGGGGGTGCACAAAATGGGGGCAGCAGACACAAAATATAGCAGTCTCTATCACTCTCTGTCACTATCTCTCTCTATCTCTCTATCTCTCACTATCTATCACTCTATAACACTGCAGCAGCAGCACTGACAGGTATATATATATATATAAAAAAAAAACCTGCGCCCCCAAAAAGTTGCTGATCAGTTAATTTATACTGATCAGCACAAAAGGGGGGGCAGCAGTCAGTTATATAAAAAATATATAGCACAATCTGTCACTATCTCTCTATCTCTCTCTATCTCTCTCTATCTCTCTATCTATAACTATATCACACTGCAGCAGCACAAAATATAGCACTCTCTGACACTATCTCTCTCTATCTCTCTCTATCTATCTCTCTCTATCTAACGCTATTACACTGCAGCAGCACAAGTTCACAACACAGGAAGTCACAAGTAGTAACAGGATCCAGGAAGCATCCAGCACACTACAAGCAGTAATGAAGCAGTGATCAGGTAAGTATTTTGCAAGGTTCTGGTCAGTATATCGCGGCAGCTAGGCACGGTGACCGCACTGCACGCAATTCCAGACCGGAATGGCGTCTGCAGTGCAGTCACCGTTAGTTTAAATCCCCCTCCTTGGCTGTGATTGGTCCGTCGGTCCGACGAACCAATCACGGCCTTTGGGGGCGGGCGGGGTGAGGTGGGGTGACACCAGTGTACTTTACAGCACCAATCACCTCCGATCGCGTGTCACCGGCGAACGTTATTCGCCGGTGACACAGAAAACGCTGTAATTGGCTGTTCACACTGAACAGCCAATCACAGCGATCGCCGACGGGGGGGCGGCATCGCAGCCCCCCCTGGGCATGCAGGGACATGTCTGCTGTCAGGGACAGCAGACATGTTGAAACTGTCACCGCGTCTATAGACGCGGTGACAGTTACAAGCCATGACGTACATTTACGCCATGTGTCGGGAAGTACTTCCCGACCATGACGTAAATGTACGTCAAATGTCGGGAAGGGGTTAAGATGTCCTTTGCAGCAAAGTTAGAAACAGACTCCAGATCTTATCACTCACTCCCCCTGCCTCCGAGTTATACCATCAAACTTCCTTACCGCTTTATTAGAAATTGTGACCTAGATCTGAATTTCTCTCTCTCAGTTAAAATTCATACACTAGGGCAGTGGTTCCCAAACTTTTTTGCATCACGGCACACTAGGGGGGTTATTCTAGTCCATTCTTTCTGACAAAATCCTTCTTAGATGGACAAAACCATGTGCACTGCGGGTGGGGCAGATGTAACTTGTGCAGAGAGAATTAGATTTGGGTGGGGTTTTTCTTCAAAGTGAGATCTATATTGAAGTGTAAAATCATGCAGTCAGTATTTTCCCTGCACAGAAACAAAATAACTCACCCAAATCTAATTCTCTCTGTACATGTTACATCTGCCCCCTGCAGTGCACATGGTTTTGTCCATCTAAGAAGGATTTTGTCAGAAAGAATGAACTAGAATAAACCCCTAGATTATCAGAATATTTGTTAAAGCACCCCTAGGTGCAAAGTTTTCTACAGATAATTTCAGAAAACAATATTAAATAAATAAATTATGCTTATATGTCATCCTTAGGTCCAGTTATGTGGTGAGGGACAATTCACTTCTGTTTATCCACATATTTAAAAACTGGAAGCCACAAGCACTGATTTTGCCTATCACATTGACCATAAATAATTTGAATCTGTTCTGGACAACCAAACCGAGGCACCCCTGCAAGTGCTCCGAGGCACCCCAGGGAGCCTAGGCACACAGTTTGGGAACCACTGCACTAGGGAGGTTATTCTGGTTGGTTCATTCGCATGCGATTTCATACGCAGTGCGTTTTTTTAGCTCAGTACGATCACTTGTACACGCTCGCACCCTTGCAAACAGAAATAAGCTTGCAAACGAGCCCAACCAATGTAGGTGTGATGTGGGTGTTCCTCTGGGCCTCGAAAAAGGGCAGATATGGGTGGAAACCGGGGCGTATACAAGGGAGTTGACCACAAGTGGTGGGTGGTGGCCCAACGTTCACAACACCAATCAGCACACACAATTTCTAAAATACATGCACCTGCATACAATACTCGCCCATGCACCATACAAGTTTCTCTCATTAACCAATTAGCTAACCACATCTACTTAATGCAGGCCCACAGTAAGCACATTGTTGCAGTTTAAACATGTCTCCCTTTCATGCTTCTTATGTTTAAAATATATGTGCGTATATGTCACACCTTAATATTATTCTATGAACAAACTGTTGCTGTCTGCATGTGCACACTGAATTTTTCAGACTAATTCACTGTAATGAGTGACAATTATTGTGCCAAACATCTTAAACCTAGACACACTCACAAATCAACCTGTGTCCAAACTCTGCTGCAGCTTCCAGTCCCTCACCAACAGCGGGATTCCAGTGGCTGTCTGTATGCTGTGACACGGCATGTGCCCCTCGTCGCCGCCGTTCCCCACCGCCACCGGTCCCGCCTCACCGCGACGGGCAGGGACCCGCAGCGCTGCCGTCGAGAGACTGGGACACGCATGTGTGAGAGACGCATGTGTGAGAGTGGCTCAATTCAGTGTAGCCCCTGTCCACCGGCGCTTGCCAGAGGGGAGGGTCTGTCGAGCCCCGGCCAAGGATGACAGGGGCTACATCTGTATGTATGCAGCAGTGTATATGGTCTACACCTAAAAATATTTTATATAAGCTACAGTATAGCGCCGATATTTTTTGTGTCTATATTCGTTCCCTTAAAATTCTAAGCTGCGAAGCTGTGGTCAACATCGTGTTTACATACTGTGACATAAGAGCATATTTACTCATTACTCTTAGAGACCTGAGAATTATAGTTACTTATTTCTGTTTTTTGCAGCAATAAGAAATTAAAGATTGACCGAATGTATTAAAAATTAAAAACAGGGACATGAGGTCAAATAGGAACCAGTCTATGTGATTTATTAGTTGTGAAATGGTCACATTCACACAAGTGGAGTTCTCAGGCTGATTGTAGCCTAAGGACTACAATGGATTCCTCCTCTAGTAGCTTTTGCAGACTGTAGCCTACAAGCCATAATGATCAAAGCCATCTGAAGATGGTATTAACCCTCTCGTGCCATCATCTATGTGAGAGATGCGCGAAATATCCGCTAAAAATGCTAGCGTCACTCACATTTTTTATATAAACTTAAATAAAAATGAGTTGCAAAAAGAAAAAAAGATTATATAGGAAACTATATAAGGTAAAACATTACAGGTGATGATGGTGGATAAAAATGTTGTCTTGGCAATTTTCACTCCTATTTTGAATTCAATTCACTTGAGTGTTAATTACAAGGTCCAAGCCCTTGATTACAAATTAGGGCCTTATTTTGGTTCATTCTTTCTGACAAAATCCTTCTTAGATGGACAAAACCATGTGCACTGCAGGGGGGGCAGATGTAACATGTGCAGAGAGAATTAGATTTGGGTGAGTAATTTTGTTTCTGTGCAGGGAAAATACTGACTGCTTTATTTTTACACTGCAATATAGATTTCACTTTGAAGTAAAACCCCACCCAAATCTAATTCTCTTTGCACATGTTACATCTGCCACACCTGCAGTGCACATGGTTTTGCCCATCTAAGAAGGATTTTGTCAGAAAGAATGAACCAAAATAAGGCCCTTAGTTAGGAAGATCCCATAGGCTTCTAAGGGCAGTGGCATCCCTAGGGTAGTGTGGGCCATAGCAGGTTCTCTTCTGCAGAAGGGTGGCGCCAAAATATCAACTCCTGTCACAGTGTAGCCACAACAGTCTCTGGGTGTCCCAGAGCGAGGAAAGGAGGCCATGACCTCCCACAAAACCACTCCAGCTTAAAGTGAGGCCATGTCATTTCTTCAGAAGTGGAATTTGACGTTTTGACTTGCTTTGGAATCCGAGACCGAGAGAAAAAACACATCTCTAACTAAAATGCATATAAAGGGAAGTATATTCTTGGGTGTGGGAAATCCACAGTTAGTGAACCGGCAAAACAACAAGAAGAAAGTAATAACTCTCAGTGTACCAGATAAGAAGCCTCACCCAAGAGTTTAGCAACAATAGCAAAAATCTTAAGAATTTTTAAGGCATGTCTTTAACAACAGTCAGGGAATTTCTTTTTATGTATTTTTGTATTTGCAATATAATGCAATAAAATATTTGGAGATGAACCAAAGTCAAGCACACATTTTCAATTGGTAACATAAAAAAGAGCAGTGGAGGTAGCATTTATCAAGTCCTTTTAAAAAAATGATTGGTAGATGTCTTGGCTCTCACTGGTAACTAAATGGGCTTCTACAGCATGTTTAAAACAAGGGTAACCATTGCAAAACACTCCTTCATTGTAATGCATCCTCTATTAGAGTACAAGATAACTCTTCCTAGGAATATTTTAAAAAAAGGAGTAAAAGAAGGACTGGACATTTATAGCATCTGGTTCACTTTAAATCCAAAAATCCAGCGCTGTGAGGAGTCCTGAAAAATCTTTTCTATTTTTTGACTTGTGATAAGTTTGCAGCTGAACTTGTTTGTCAGGACCATCAGCAGCAGGATTTAAAAAGCACTCAAGATAATTTTTTATCATTTTTTTTGGCCCTTTAGACCCTGTCGACCTTGTGACTGTCGACCATTAGTGGTCGACCATATGATTGTAGACCTAGACACTGGAGATGTTTTATACCATAACTCCTGTGCATGGGTGAGCGCTTTCCACATCATTTGATGGTCGCAGGCATTCGAATGGATGTTCACATAAAACATTCACATGCTGACCGGCAGAATTCGGCATGCGAATGGATGGCGGCGGTGATCCATTCGCCAGGCGGGTTTGTTACATTCGCTTCGGCCCGTGCACAGGTCCGAGCAAAGCAATCAGAATAAGGGCCTTGGTGCGTAAACCCGTGTATTTGTACATCTTTTTTCCAGGGTAGTTTGATAAGTGTTCTTTCAGTGTGAATAAAAATCTTAATTTATATACAGTATATTTTATTATTGTGATTTTTTTATTAATTAAATTAAAGTGTTTTTGAAATTTTTGTTGGTTTGATCTTGCCACATTCAATTGAATACCACTCAAAAGAAACCACTATAGAAGGTTACATCACATGTACAAGTAAGCTTTTATGTAAGCATTCCATTCTTTACGTGTAAATCACTATGGTTAATTGAATGTTAAAGGTACATTTACGTTACTTATTTCAAGTGAGCTTCCAAGTAAGCATTTTGTCAGAATGACCTATTCCACAGGGTGACCCATAGAGGTTAAGATACAAACCCATATCAATAAAGGTGCCCATACACCGAGCCTATTTGGGCCGATTGCGACGAATCAGGCTATGAAATAAGCCCAAATCAGCTTGGCTTGATATCCCCTCAGGTCCGATGCACGATCCCGTACGCATCGGACCCACGCAGGTGGTCGGACCTGCTGGCCATCCGACCACCCGTCCTGGGACCTCCTACACATGCAGGGGGTGCAGGCTGCGGGGTCCAGCCAGCTGGTTGGGTGGCAGAGGCAGGCAGGGGTGGCTGGTAAGCGCCATGGGGTGGGCAGCGGGGTCCCTGCAGTGCTGGTCAGTGCATCCGGCGGATAGGAACTGAGTGTGTAGCACTATTTGCGGGGTGGCGGTGTGCTTCTGAATTTGAAAACACTGGTCGGACGCTAATTGGCTGAATCTCAGCTAATCAGCGGTCCGCCCAGTGTTTTCAAATTGAGCAGCAATTCCCACGCCACCGCCTGGCGAAAAGCGCTACTCACTCAGTTCCCATCCGCCACAAAGACCCGCTGACCAGCACCGCAGGGACCCCGCAGCCCGCCCCGCAGGAACCCCACTGCCCGCCATACGCCGGAGGGACCCTGCTACAGTTTACAGTGGCAGTGCCCAGCACGGAGAGGTGCACAATTAGAGAGCAAACAGCTGACCTCCCCGCCAGCCACTTTGACAGCTCTTATATATTCCTGGTTTTAGGTCACATGTCTATCAGCTGATCATCTCGAGACAGCCAGCTTTTGCACTGGCCACACAAGACTGTGTTCTCGCGACCCAGTAATATTGGCTGGTGGCCATTACGTCAATCGCAATCTACCGGTCGATCGCTGACCATCCGCCTATAGATCAATATCATTTTCTAAAGTATAGAGCCCCATTTACCAGCTGAAGGCTCTTCTGACAGCAGTCCAAGTAATGCGGTGCATGGGTGCATGGGTGACGTCACCGCGCATCCACACACTGCAACTGAGGAGGACTGAGTTCCTTGTTTGAGCCAGCCAGCATCTGTGTGCTCAGCACTGGCTGGCAGAAAGGGAAGCCTGAGCAGTGGTGGGCAGACCAAGCAGCAGTGTGGGGAAACTGCATCGCTCTGGACAGCCAACTAAGTGTAAGACAGTTTGCTTTTATTATGCCCCTATGATTTTTTTTTATATGGTTTTCATTGAGGGAGAAGAAGAAGGGGCTCTCTGTTAGTTCATACTAGTCAAATGGGATGGAGTTGTGTGCCGCCCCCCTTTAAAAAATATACAGATGGAGCAGGGGATGGCGATGGCGACGCCAGCCGCCATCCCCCGCCAGCGCCATCTCTATAGCGAGAAGGGGACGCGCACTCGTCACCCGGGGTCCCCGCCGCCTGCCTGAAGCGGAGACGGACAGGGTTCTGACGGCGATTGAGACGATGGTGAGGCAGGCTACTGGCGGATCGCCAGCGCTGACGTTATGGCGATTCGCCAGCAAAGAAGAGGCCTGCCCCATCTGTATATATAATTAGTATGAACTTAAACTTGTAAATATACCCCCTCCCACTGCATAACAGCATATTAAAAATATTATACATTATGTGGTGGCAGAGGGAAGGGGGTCTTTTCACAAGTGTATGTTCATCCTAATTGCTAGCTGTGATGGAGCTTTATATATAATATAATATTTTTTATATGCTGTTATGTGGTGCCGTCACTTTCCCTGTCTCTGATGTCACTTCCTATGTCCCTGCTGTCCCTCTCCCTGTCCCTGCTCTCCCTCTCCCTGTCGCTGCTGTCACACTTTCTGTCCCTGCTGTCACTCCCTATGTCCCTGCTGTCACTCTCCCTGTCCCTGCTGTCACTCCCTATGCCCCTGCTGTCACTCACTCTGTCCCTGAATCTTGGCTCAAATTGTGTGGCATAATGTAAAGGTTGGCTCATATTGTGTGGCATAATGTAAATTTTGGCTCATATTGTATGGCATAATGTAAATTGTGTGGCATTATTTGAAGTTTGGCTCATAATGTGTGGTTTAATCTGAATTTTGTCTCATATTGTGTGAAATTTGGCTCATATTGTGATGCATTATATGAATTTTGACTCATATTCTGTGGCATTATGTGAATTTTGACTTATATTGTGTGGCATTATGTGAATTTTGTCTCAATTTGTGTGGCATTGTGTGAATTTTGGCTCATATTGTGTGTTATAATGTGAATTTTGTCTCATATTGTATGGCATAATGTAAATTTTGGCTCATATTGTGTGGCATAATGTGGATGGGGAATATTTTTTGCAGAGGGGATACGCTGGTAGATATTCACTGGTTTCCCATTCCTTTCAGAGTTCTCTTTAAACTCCTCACCACCACCTACAAGGCTCTCTCCTCCTCCACTGCTCCTTACCTCTCTTCACTGATCTCTATCCACACTCCCTCCCGTCCTCTTCGCTCCATCGCTGACCACCGACTGACCTCTCACCTTATCACCTCCTCCCACTCCCGTGTCCAAGACTTCTCTCGCGCTGCCCCCCTGCACTGGAACAACCTCCCGCCACCCATCAGGCTTTCTGATTCCCTTACCTCCTTCAAGCGCTCCCTTAAAACCCACTTTTTTCGACTAGCCTATCCCTCCTCCTAACTTATATCCTATTATACAATCTTTGAAATAAGGACAGGTACATATAGTATTTGGACTTACTATTCTTGGGACCAATTGTGGCACACCGAACTGATCATAGGTTACCATCACAGGGGCCTGCCTTCGTCTTTTTGGTCTAGCCGTAGCCTCCCCATATATTCTCTCCTCACTTAAAGATGCACAGTAATTAGGGTCTTCTATTATACACTCCTCTCCTTCACCCCACTTTCAATTTTCAGGATTATCAAAAACCTCAGCGATAAAATCCCAATCAGTTTGATGCGGGTATTCTGAGAGAAGGTTAGTATTAAGGAGCCCATACACGGTCCGTTGTGTATGGCTCCGTTCTGTACTATGCGATGCGCGCTCCCGCAAGGTGGCCATGCTTATCATGAAGCACTTGCATTACTATAAGACAATACTTCCTCGGCAACACCAATTGCAACCATCTTCTTCCATCCAGGAATTTGGAACTTCTGTTCAGCACTCCTCTATAGATGTTTCCTCTGTTTCTTCAGCAATTCAACTTCTCTTGCAGTCTCTGTATAGGCAAAATGATCTATTTTGCATTAGATGGCATGTATTATTCCAGTATCTGTCCACTGTCTTAGTTTTGGTAAGTCTTCCATCTCCATTTGGCTTATTCAGCAATAAGACATGGGTAATACTTCCAAGACACCAGCAAATTCCTTTGTTACTGGAGGGCTTACAACGATACAGTAACACATCCCTTTGACTTCACTGGCTAGCACCTCAATACATTCATTTTCACAGTCTTCAACAGTCTGATTCGGTATCCTGGAAAGGGACTCTGCATCAACATTGTTGATTCCAGGTCAGTATTTCAAAGAAAAATCATACAATACTAATGCAGCCTACCAGCGCTGACTTGTGGCATCCAATTTTGCTCAGGCATTTTTCGGGTTGATCTGTGACTTCAGCAATGACCACTTCCAGCGTGGTTCTTGAGCAGATTAGTGAAAGTCTGACTGACACAGATAGAAAAAACTGTTTGATGGTTCAATTTTGAAATAGATCTGTGAATACATTGCTATTTTCTATGCATTCGCAATTAGTCAAGGGACGTTTTTGTTTCTGTCTGGGCAGCGACTTTCTTATCGCAGTCCACTGCAAATTCTCTGATTAGCGATTCAGCTGAATTAGGTCAATTATCTGAAATACCCAGCTCCTGTTACTGATAAGGAACCAGTATTGAAGCCAAAGGGCGCAATTTAATGCCGCCCGAGTTCAGCGGTAGTGCAAGATGGCCGCCAAACTCAAATGTTTTTTAAAGGGGAATTAACTAACAAGGCAAAAATCATGCCCTGTAAGTTCATTCTCTTGTTTAAATATTTTTATTAGTATATCAAAATTTTTGAAACATATATAGGGATATACATTCCCTTACACAAATTTACATCACATCACACATATAAAATACATCTTATCAATAGATTTTGACAGTCAGATTTACTTGATTTTTATATTCTTTTCTTTATATTTCTTTTTAGTATAACTTTTATTCAACAGGGGAGGGATTGTCTAGGGAATATTGTGATATTCAAGAAACAATACTAATATTCCAGATAGCAAAGATTGCTTAAGGTTCCCAGTGCGATTTTTATCCCTATTCTGCTAGGTTTGATCTTCTTGTCATTATGGTATATTCATAGTTGCAGAGCATTCCCACTCTCTCCAGAGTTTACGTATCTTGGCATTATCTGGGGTGTTCAATGTTTCCATTTTATAATTATGTTTTATTTTATTAATTACCATCTGGAGAGAAGGGGAAGGCGTCTGTTTCCATAGCTGCGCTATTGCTGTAATACTTGCGCTGATAATCTGATTGGTCACATATCTTTTCGTTTGATCTAGCTTAGAGATAGATCCCTACGTGTAGCAAGACCATTGGTGCATTTAATTGAAGTATCATCCCTCCTATTTCAAATATAAGATTTTCTATGTCTTTCCAAAAACCATCTAATTTTTTGCAAGACCAAAAGATATGGATAAGGTCTCCTCTTTCCGCTATACATCTCCAGCATAGATCTGTTTGTTCCCAGGCTATTTTATATAACTTAACTGGGGTATAGTATGCCTGATAGAAAATTTTAAGATATCTTTCCGTATACATTGCTGTTTTTGACATTTGGTGAACCATTCTAAATAATTGGTTCCATTGTTTAACCTCCATTGAGATATCTAATTCCTGTTCCCATTTAATTTGCTGACTTGATTTCTCATCCTCTTTCTCTTGCATTAAGATTTTATACCAGTAAGTAGTTCCTCCTTTCTTTTGCCTGCCAGATAGCTGCATCACCATATCTTTTGCGAGACACTCCATCTTACTAGATTGAAAGATATTAGACTGTAACCAGTGTCTTAATTGTAGAAATTTATAAAGATCTATGTTAGGAATATCAAATTTATCTTTAAGCTGTGTAAAAGACATCAGATAATTATTATAAAACAGGTCGGCTAATGTGTTGATTCCTTTGACCTTCCATCCAGTTAAATTTAAATTTGGTATGCTTTTAGCTATGGAATCAATAGAAAGGTGTCCAAACGGAACACCCAGCTTACCGATTTGGTGCAAGAATTTATACCATGTTTTCAAGACCTCATCTACCAATTTTACCAAAGGTTTTCCCCTGTCCCAAGAATTTAGGTGGTAACCATATTAATTCCTTCAAAGGGATTTTCCCTATTTCCGAATGATATATCTCCCCCATCGTCGCTTCGTTTATAAATATAATTTATTTGGTTTAATTGATATTTTTTCAGATCAGGAAAAGAGAACCCTCCTTTATTTTTGGGGAGAGTCATATATTTCTTTGCAATTCTTGCTTTTTTATTATTCCAAACAAATTTGTTAAATATTGAGTTAAATCTATAGAGCCAATACTTCAGGAGCCATCTAGGGATTGCCCTAAACAGATAGAGAATTTTTGGTAATAGAAACATTTTTACAAGAGCTATTCGTCCCAGCAATGATAGATCCATGTTCATCCATTCATTTATCTTTTGATTTAGATGATGTAGCAAGGGCCCATAATTACAATCTACAAATTTTTTTTCACTAGTTACTAATTGAATTCCTAGGTACTTAAGTGATATTGTTTTCCAGCTAAATTTAAAATCGGACTTCAGTTTTATCAGGTCTAAATTAGTAACATTTATTGTTAATGCCTCCGGAAAATTCATCTAATATGTTTAATATCTCTTTCACCGAGTCTTTTGGTTCGGTTAAGAGGAGCAAAACGTCGTCCGCGTATAACAATATTTTGTTCTGTTTTCCGTCAATTACTGGGCCCGTCAATCTAGTGCTTTGTCTAATATATTCCGCCAATGGTTCTATCGCCAGTACATACATCAATGGGGACAGGGGGCATCCCTGCCTTGTTCCATTGGTAATATTAAATCCATATGAAGCATGTCCATTACATAGGACGTGTGCTGAGGGTCTGCTGTATAGTGCCATAATGGCTCTTAAACAGTTACCCCTAAGCCCAAACTTTTGGAGCACTTTTTCCATATATACCCAATGCAACCGGTCGAATGCCTTTTCTCCATCTAGCGATAGAACCATTAGCGGAGTCTCCCTCATGGACATCAGCCTCATGATGTCCAATGCTTTACAGACATTATTCGGCCCCTGTCTACCTGGTATGAATCCTGCCTGTTCTTCTTTGACTAATTTTGTTAAGTTTGGTGCTAATCTATTTGCTAATCTTTGCATATATTTTTTATGTCACTGTTTAATAGTGCGATGGGGCGGTAGTTTTGTGGAATGTCGGGATCTTTACCTGGTTTAGCGATCTGCACTATCCGCACCTCTAACATTTCGTCTGGAAATTTTTCTTTCTTTCTGACTTCTTTCTGACTTCCTTCCTGGAAGGCCTGAAGAAGCATTGGTGCAATTTCTCTTTGTTGGGATATATACATATTATTTATATGGCCATCCGGACCAGGGGCTTTATTTTTTTTAAGAGTTTTAATTGCATCCAATACTTCTTGAAGGCTCCATGGCTCGTTTAGTTTGTCTAGAGTTGTTTGATTGATCTTAGGTAGTTTTATTTTACTTAAGAAGGTGTCTATATCTTCATTGGAAGGTTGTTTGATGCTGCTCTGCTCTTTAAGATTATATAGCTGTTTTAGATAGTCTGCAAATACATTTGAGATTTCTAATGGGTTCATTATCTTAATCCCCTTTTCGTTATATAGGCTTTTAACCACATTTTTATACTTTATATTTTTTACCTTCTTAGCTAATAGGCATGTTGCTTTATTCCCTTCTATATAATATTTTTGGGTACTCTTTACCTAGCACGGCGCCCATCGCGGCCATCGCGGGCATTGAATGCACTAAAAAATCGGGTGCGACGCGACCGACGCCATGCCCGCGATTTCCCATAGGAAACAATGTTAAATGTCTCAATTGACCCAATTTTTCTGTTCAATGCCTCAATTGACCCGATTTTTCCATAGGAAACAATGTTAAATGGCCCACAGAGGCCAAATAGGCACCATATAGTGTGAAACGGCCCCCACAATTGTTAACGCCACCCCACGATCAACGTGAACCCGAAGCGTGGCGAGCGCAGCGAGCCCGCGAGGGGCGGCGGTACGCGTCCTACGACCTTTTCATACCCCCACTATCCACGTCGGCATGGAGTTGAAAATAGAATAGTGTGGCGAGCGCAGCGAGCCACCGAGCCCGAAGCGTGGCGAGCGGACGCGGATACCTGTGAAGCCCGCGAAGGGACGCGTTTACCTGTGAAGGTATCCGCGTCCCCTCGCCACGCTTCGGGCTCGGTGGCTCGCTGCGCTCGCCACACTATTCTATTCTCAACTCCACGCCGACGTGGATAGTAGGGGTATGAAAAGGTCGTAGGACGCGTACCGCTCGCCACGCTTCGGGTTTACGTTGATCGTGGGGTGGCGTTAACAATTGTGGGGGCCATTTCACACTTCAGGGTGGCTATTTGGCCTCTGTGGGCCATTTAACATTGTTTCCTATGGAAAAATCGGGTCAATTGAGGCATTGAACAGTAAAATCGGGTCAATTGAGAAATGTAACATTGTTCCCTATGGGAAATCGCGGGCATTGCGTCGGTCGCGTCGCACCCGATTTTTAGTGCATTCAATGCCCGCGATGCCCGCGATTTTTTTACCTGCGATGCCCACGATCAAAATCGTGGGCGCCGTGCTAGGTAAAGAGTACCTATTTTTGTTTGGAGATATCTGTCCCCCTATTGATTTGTTTAATGATTATTGTTTCTAATTCATCTCTTACTTTATTTCTTTCAGAATCTGGTAGTTCGAGGGGTGTGTCTTGTGTGCCTGTTCTAAGTTTTTTATATTTTTTTCCAGCTCTTCTCTCGCTCTTCTCTCTTATTTCTTTAATACAGCGACACTTTGTATTATTTTACCTCTTAGAACGGCTTTCAGGGCGCACCAACAGTTTATTGCATTCATTTGTTGGGGATTATTAAACGCTAAGTACTCTTCAATTGCCTCTTTTATTGTATTTTTTGTATCTGGAGAGGAGAAGACATAATTCGGACATCTCCATATTCTAGGGATAAAGGGAAGGTTCTTTTCTTCCCATTTTATCAAGATGGGCGCATGGTCAGTCCAAGTTATTGGTAAAATTTCAGCCTTTTTTATATTTTGTAAAGTGTTTCTATCCGTAAATGCATAATCTATACGTGAGTATACCTTATGCATATTTGAATAGAAGGTATAATCTCTTGTTGGGTTTTTAATTCTTCATATATCGTATATTCCTGAATTATATAATATTCTATTAAATTCTTCTGCAGTTTTAATTAGAACCTTTCTACTTTTAGATTTACTGATACCTGACCTGTCCAGATTAATATCTCTGACTAGATTGAAATCTCCAAGGACCAATATCCTTCCTACTGCAACTCTCTTAAGCTCTTTCAACATTTTTTTAATAAATTTCCCCTGATGTGTGTTTGGGGCGTATACTGAGGCAATAGTAGTTTTTCCACCCTTCAAAGAGCCCGTTAGAATAATATATCTCCCTTCTTTATCTGTATACTGTGCTTCTAGTTCAAATTCAACTTTGTTATTAAAAATAACCGCCACACCCGCCTTCTTTTGGATTGCATTTGAATAATATACTTTAGTGTACCTGTTATCTAGTAAGGAGGGGTGTCCAACTCTAGAGAGGTGGGTCTCTTGTAACGCCGCTATATCTACCTCCTGATTACGTAAACATTTCCAAAGTTTGTTCCTCTTCTGGGGGGCATTTAAGTAAGTTCATTCTCCTTTAGAAAAAATGTCTGAGTCTGGCAGACATCTCGCACTGCCGCTGAACTTGGGCAGCATTAAATTCAGCCCAAAGTCTCCAAGGGCAGCCCAGCAAAAAACTTTGTTAGTAGTTTAGCCAGCCGCTCACTTCTGTCCATGACATTATTCAGATCAGGGCCGGATTGGCCATTTGGCCTTCTTGACAAATGGCAGAAATGCAGATGTCTTGATGGATCTGGCCAGCCAGAACCCTTAGCTGAGCAGCTTTATCTCCCAGCAGTCTGCTGTGCCGGTATATAGAGAGATGGAGGGGCGCATTTAATGCCACGCCCCATTGTACATGGCCATGCCCTTTTCTGATGCATCAACTCCTTGTAAATATTTAGATCAAAAGATTGTACCTAGATTCTTGTAAATTCCAGCAGCTGGACACGTCTATTACTATGTGTTTCTTATTATTGTTTGAAAACAGTTTTGCATTATATTTAATGTCATATTATATCATCAGTTTTGGTATCAAGCGCCACTGTACTATTTCTTTGTTTATTAAAACCTTAAAATGAATTAGTTGAAATGTATAAGCCTATCCTACAGAATAGTGTTTTACCCATGTTGTGTATGAAATGTAAAGCTGAGTACACAGTACACATGCTGCCCGGTCAGACTGGCAAATCACACATACTGTACTGTATTGCAGAGTGTGTATACCCCGATATGTGTGTGCCCCCATGGTCGCTTGCAATGATGCTAGGTTTACCATGAATATTAATTAAAGATGGATCATTGATCGTTCATTAACATTGCTACAGTGTGCATGTGTGACATGGGTGGATGGGAATAAATTCCATGGTCGAAGGAATCCCCGCCGCTACAGTGTGTACCCGGCTTCAGACTAAAGTAATTATAATTTATGATATTACAGATGATATATTTCTGATTAAAATTGGCACCTATTGATTCGGTAAATAGTGGCTAGAGAGCAAATCCTCTAACCTGCAGCCTTGAGGGGGTGAATTTGAATAATCCTTAAAGTAATATCCATTGCATAGTCTGTCAATGTATACAGTTTTGTATATATTTACCTATCTCTCTCTTTCTCTTTGCCTCTTGCTGCCCCCCCCCCCCCCCCTCCCATATGTGCCAGTGCCCACTTAACTCTTATGAGCATCAGCCTGCTCCCTCATACCTGTGTGCATCTGCTTGCTGGAGGGGGGAGAATTATTAGGCTTCGGGCATCATTAGGCCCCACCCCCAATGTGGCAAAAATGTACAATTCATAAGCCCACTGGCAGAGGATGGATCCGAATTGTGCTATTAAACCCTGCCCCCTCTTCATGGTGCTGCAAGTGCAAGGTTTCAAATCTTATTATATTCCCTTCACTCGGAAGCAGGTGGTATGTGGGAGGTCTGGCTACTCTTCTTGTGGGGGACTGCCCGAATAATCATGAGTCTCCCGCAACTTTCAGTAGAATAGGCAAATATGTTCCCACCTCTCTCCCGTGATCTAGCACTGATTGTAAAGTACTGGGAAACCCTGGCACCCTGCTCAGATTCCACGTGCAATCTTCATTTAAATTTCTACAGCTTGGATACTGTTGGGGGCATGGCCAGCTCTCTGTGAGCTTTTGGCCATGTCTCTTTTCCCTCTGTCTCAGTGTATAGGCACTGTGCGCATGTGCACAGCTTCTAAACAGAGCAGCACTGACAGGGGGACTGGTTGGGACCCTGCTGGCCCTGGGTGGGACATTGGACAGTCCTCAAAAAATGTGAAAATCAGGACAGTTGAGGTTATGCATTTTCATTCCTCACATGCAGTATAAGCTTCCGCTTTGTGTGCTATATAATATATGTGTTATGTACTTGCACTTTGGCATACTGCATGTAGCGCTTCTGTCATTAGTAAAGATAACTCTACAAACACTAATATCAATGTACAGCAAAGGTAAGTATTAAACATAACTCAGCAACACCATACACAATGTACAAATATGTGTGCATTCTTGATGATGAGTAGAACAGTGTGTACTGCAGGGGTTTCATTGTGTAGGCAATAATAACTCAAGTACTTTAGCTTAACCAGGCTCTGAAGTTTATTTTGTAAAAGTGGATGTACAGCCAAACTCACTGTTACAGAGGATGGTTCAGCGAGGGTACGGAACCTACAGCGGTGCAAGGCTCTGCCACAAGTGTCTCAGGTTGGTGGTGCAAGGCTCTGCTACAGGTGTCTCAGACTGATGGTGCAAGGCTCTGCTACAGGTGTCCCAGGCTGGTGGTGCATGGCTCTACTACAGTTGTCCCAGGCTGGTCGTGCAAGGCTCTGCCGGAGGTGTCTCAGGCTGGTGGTGCAAGACTCTGCTACAGGTGTCCCAGGCTGGTGGTGCAAGGCTCTGCTACAGGTGTCCCAGGCTGGTGGTGCATGGCTCTACTACAGGTGTCCCAGGCTGGTCGTGCAAGGCTCTACCACAGGTGTCTCAGGCTGGTGGTGCAAGGCTCTGCCACAGGTGTCCCAGGCTGATGGTGCAAGGCTCTGCTACAGGTGTCCCAGGCTGATGGTGCAAGGCTCTACTGCAGACTAAGGGCCTAATTCAGCATGCATCGCTTATCAGAAAATTTGCAGTGGACTGTGAGGAGAAAGCTGCCTAACTGCGAATGGATCACTAACCGTAATCCACTCGCAGATCCATTCGTAAATCCTGAAACATCGAAGCGACTTTGCTGTCTGATCAAATTAGAGTCCGCCTGAGGCTGACACTAATGTGCGCCTGAGACAGGCGCCCTGGTGTCCTGGACTATATTGTATCTTGGCTAAGCGACAGCAGAAGTAAAAAGGGGGGGGGGCAGAGGGGATTGCTGGCAGAAAGTCCAACTCCTGTGTGAGTATGTTTTTATGTCAATCTATAATAAAATGAGTCTACACTAGGGCGGTGTGCCTCTGCTGTCTCTTCCTTTCCATATACCGGTACCCTGGAGTTCAGACTTGACAAAAAGGAAAAGACAGCTGTGCGACTTACACGTGGATTGCTAAAGACTCAGAGCCAAGATAACAGATGATCCAGGACCACAAATGAATATTTGTAAGAGATCAGATAATCCATATGGTCATCAGCTTTGCATCACACTAGACCACAGACCCATTTCTTAAACTTTGCTTAACATGACAAACTGAAATCAGTACAGTAGACAGAGGGCAGAATGTACTATGGTAAAAATGCGGTAAAACCCCAATTTTCGGGGGTTTTACCGCATTATTAAATGTATTAAGACCCAGCTGCCCCCGCCCCCTGGCTAATCTTCCTCCAGAAAGCCTGGACCAGGAAGGTAAACTCCTCCCCCTAAAAATGTGGGTGTAGGGCAAATAAAATTACACTAAAGTGTAGGAGGGGGGATTTATACTTATCTTAGGAGTTTAGTCCACAGATTTTTCTATTACTTTTTCTGTTCCTTTCTCTCTCCACTTATGGACTTGATGATGGATGTTTCCAATATGAAAAATAAAAATATATAACATCCAATGTGTAGTAAATCCTTTTGATATATATGCAGAAAAATATAGGAAAAACTTCTGGAGTACCTTGTACTCCAGAAGTTTTTCCTATATGTTTTTATGCTTTTTGCCATGTTTTGAATAAAGACATTTTTTAAACAAAACCCCAGAGTGGAGCCTTTGATGAGTGTTCACACTATTTTTGGCTAGAACCCTCTAGTGCAGTGGTTCCCAAACTGTGTGCCTAGGCTCCCTGCGGTGCCTCAGTACACTTGCAGGGGTGCCTTGGGTTGGTGGACCAAGATCAATTCATATTATTAATGGTCATTGTAACAGGCAAAACTAGTGCTGGTGCTGCCAATCACAATATATGTGGACAAACAGGAGCAAATCCTGTCCCTCACCAGATAACTGTGACATACACTTAATTTAACCCCTTCAGTGGCAATCCCGAGAATTTTCCGGGCTGTGCCTCAGTGCCCAGTCTGGCAAGCCCGGAAAATTCTCGGGATTGCCACTGTTTACTCCCCTCTGCGGCGCCACCTCCTCCCTCTTCCTCCCCCTCCCCTCCGGGTTTTGTATTGAAGTCCCCAGCGACGGCTTATGACAAGCCGGCTGCCGGGGACAGGGACGCGGTGCGGGGGGCGCAGGTCCGGGCAGCCGCTGATTGACAGTGCAGCGGCGCTGCCCGGACCCAAGGAGGTAGTGGTGGTTTTTTTAAGGGAGCGCTCCCCATATAAAACGTGCCCAGTGGGGAGCGCTCCCCCCCCAAAAAAAAAACACCACTGAAGGGGTTAATTTTTTTTTCTAAATTTCTCAATAAGAT
The DNA here is from genome assembly GCF_055691185.1 of Crinia signifera. Classification (NCBI taxonomy): domain Eukaryota; kingdom Metazoa; phylum Chordata; class Amphibia; order Anura; family Myobatrachidae; genus Crinia; species Crinia signifera. Next base: position 73,363,664 of record NC_139219.1, on the reverse strand, counting down.
ACATTTGGCCTACGGGTGCCTTGAAAACATTTTGATGCTCTAGCGTGCTGTGATTCAAAAAAGTTTGGGAACCACTGCTCTAGTGTATACCGGTAAACCTCCTCCCCCTAGCAACGCAGCCAGAGGTCCTTCTGTCTGTAGGAGGGAGGAGGAGGCCCTGGGGATAGCCTGCTTAGGCTTCCAGCCGTACGGGAAGTGAGGAGTGCCCAGGGAGGTGACAGAGACTCCCCGCACACCACATCACAGGTATCAAGGAAGGCAGAGCCGGCCCTAGCCTAAATGACGCCCTAGGCAAGATTTTGGCTGGTGCCCCCTAGCACCACCACTAGTTCCACCCCTGACCCTGCTCCCCTTCCCCAGCACCATCAACCCTCATCATAGCATTCATCATTTTGGTGCTCCTACCCGCAATATTTTAAATAGAAACAGTGCACACATTCGGTGCGCAGCCCAAACAGGGGTGTGTTCTTGCTGGGAAGGGACATGGACACACAATAGTACCCCCAATTCAAATTATGCCACACAGTAGTGCAACGTTATTCACATTATATCATGTGATGGTGTCACACAGTAGCACCACTTTACCTTATATACATTACTCCTCACATTATTCACATTATACCCTTAGAAAAAAATCCAGAGAAAATATTCTATTTTAAGCACCTCCATGGCCACACTGCAACCCAGCACAAAGCAGTGTGTGCTGGGCAGAGGAGAAGAGCTGCAGCTGCTGCTGTCACTTAAGGGGAGGGGGCCCGGGGCTCCCACTGGGCCCTTTCATCAGACTTTGGCCTGGGTAATTTATATCCCATACCCCTTTCTCTCGGCACCCCTGATAATACCACACAGTAATGCCCCTTACACATGACACACATTATTAATGTCCTTATAACCATAATGCCCCTTACACATATGCCAACCTTTATTAATGCCCTTCATACACATAATGACACACATAATGCCCCTTACATATATGTTGCACATTATTAATACCCTTATACACATGACACACATAATGCCTGTTACACATATGTCGCACATTATTAATGCATTTATACATGACACACATAATGCCCCTTACACATATGCCGAACACTATTGCACAACCAACCACCCGTAGACAGCACTCGCACAGCCACTAACACTGTGACCTCTGGCCTCTGCTTGGATACAGATATTTCCTCATACATCTTGCCTCAATAGGCCATGCAGCTCCTGGCCAGTTCTGAGAACGTTGGGTGCCTTTTTTGCTGAAAATTCGTCATATTTGCATTGTTATGTGACCAGAATACATAAGGAGCTACCGATGATTAAGATGATATGCGGCATGCCTATATTCTGTGTGCGACTGTGTACCTGCATACAGAATATGTTACAGTAATTACCATGAATACACTATTTCATATGCAGATACAGCCTCATTCACACACAGAATGTAGGCATGCTGCATATCATTTTAATCAGCAAAAGCTGCTGGTTCCCCTAGGCATTCCAAATGCCCTAGGCATTTGCCTAGTTTGCCTATGCCTAGGGCCAGCTCTGAAGGAAGGCCTCCGTCACCATATTACGATGCTAATGCATATGTTAATGCATATGCGATAGCATCACTGCGGTGGCGTGGCGAGGCGGCAATGTATTTTAATACATCCCACCCAGAATGTAGAATTATTTCCTTTTTGTGGAGTTTTATTATTTTTTTCCCTTTCAAATTATTTGTTAGTAACTGAAAACAAACAGTGTATTTTAAGACTCTCACGTCACATTTCTCAGTATTACATTAAATGGCATTTACATGTAGAGACAGTGTTGTGGTTTTCCAGTTAAACGTTTTAAAAGAGAAGCGTTAGGTTTTTGGGTCCCTGCGCACTGTACCCGGTGGTCGGGGTTAGCTGCTTCACTTATTGGTTGACTGGTCCAATTGGGGGTACGTAATGCAGGATGGATTAAGTGTAGCGCTTGGCCCCTTCGGTGCTGGGTGCGGCGGTATAAATAGTAGGCAAGTTTTGGTGTTTCAAAAAAGGGTTTACTGGTAGTATTGCAGATAATATACACGGGTACAAATATGCATAGTAACAGTAATAGGGTATATTACAGACAATGGTGACAAAAACATGGGGGGGGGGGAAGGGGAATGTCCCAGTCCGGTGGGTCCCCAGAGGTTGAACTGGATGCGGGGTCCGGGGTGGAACAATGGGGGTGTGCGGAGGGTGGTGGGGGATGGGTTTTTTTTGGGGTCGGATGGCGGTGTGCACAGGTGCGGCGTCCCGCTTGTCTATGCGATGGTCTTGGAGCTTGGGGTCCTGCTGGTTTGCGTATCGTTGGTGACCGGTGTTTGCTGGTGCCCGGCTTCTGCTCAGAGGTCGTTGGTGGGCGCGGGGTGTTAGGAGGTATCTGGGGTGTGGGGGAGTGGCTGCCTAGGTCTGGGCGCTCCGTGTGCTTCCTTCTCCCGGGCCGGATTGACTAAGTCCGGTGTCTGGCTGTGCACCGTCTACCTTGTTGGTCGGAGGCCGCGGTCAGGGGCATGGAGCGTCTGGCAGAGGTCGCGAGCGGGAGTTAGGCTGGTGTGCGTCTCCCTAGAAGAAGGCCAGCACCAGGCAGAAACGCGTTGGAGGACATCGAGCAGCAAACAATACCCCCTACCCTAAGTAACACAGAGAAAGAATACCGGCGAGTGGGAGCACCGCGAGAACCAGCAGAAGCGTGCGGGACCTGACGTAGAGTACGTGGAAGAGACCGCCCGGCCAACACAGCAACAGAGAGAAGCATCGGCGAACCTGAGGGAAGACCAGGACAGGAACGGGAGGAGGTGAGTAGCCAGGGTCCGTCGGCAAGGATTCGCGATGGGGGAGACGCACACCAGCCTAACTCCCGCTCGCGACCTCTGCCAGACGCTCCATGCCCCTGACCGCGGCCTCCGACCAACAAGGTAGATGGCGCACAGCCAGACACCGGACTTAGTCAATCCGGCCCGGGAGAAGGAAGCACACGGAGCGCCCAGACCTAGGCAGCCACTCCCCCACACCCCAGCTACCTCCTAACACCCCGCGCTCACCAACGACCTCTGAGCAGAAGCCGGGCACCAGCAAACACCGGTCACCAACGATATGCAAACCAGCAGGACCCCAAGCTCCAAGACCATCGCTCAGACAAGCGGGACGCCGCACCTGTGCACACCGCCATCCGACCCCAAAAAACCCCCATCCCCCACCACCCTCCGCACACCCCCATTGTTCCACCCCGGACCCCGCATCCAGTTCAACCTCTGGGGACCCACCGGACTGGGACATTCCCCTCCCCCCCCCCATGTTTTTGTCACCATTGTCTGTAATATACCCTATTACTGTTACTATGCATATTTGTACCCGTGTATATTATCTGCAATACTACCAGTAAACCCTTTTTTGAAACACCAAAACTTGCCTACTATTTATACCGCCGCACCCAGCACCGAAGGGGCCAAGCGCTACACTTAATTCACCCTGTTTTAAAAGAGAAGACAATTTTGTACTTGAGATTTATCATTTCAGTTTAAAAGTGCACTTTTTTATTTTATTTGGTCACATTAATAAGAGAATGATTTCATTAATAATCCTAACATTCAGAGCATTTCATGAAAAAGTTAATTTTGCATCGAATTTCTGCTTTCACAAGAGCCACATCCAACTTGTTGCGGTTATCTGTTCAAGTACTGTATTCCCCATTATGGAAAAAACTTCAGTAAAGGCATTGCTTACACTACAGGGATGGATGGTACATATAGGACAACTTTATACATATTTGGAAAACAATAAACTTTGCATTTGGAAAACAAATAGTTCCATTTACCTTAACATTCTATGGGGTCAATCCTATTAGCTCTGAAGGGTGCGAGGTGCTATTTGGGTGCTTTTCCAACGCATTTAAACACCAGCAATGCAACCCGAATTAAGACGATCTTGCACCCTTCGCTGGGCTGAACTTGCTTAAAATTGCTCACAAAATTATGGAGGTGCGAGTGCTTTTAGGCGAATTCTGTCCACCGTAAAGTAAGCCAGGTTCTGTGATGATCCACACTCACAAATCATCCACATCTAATAGGATTGACCCCTTTATCTGCATAGTCAGAAATAACTTCTGGTAAAACTGTCTTTACAGATCAGAATGCTGTATACAGGGCACACAAATGTAATGCATTAACCGCTTTTTCAAACTCAGACCATCTTATCTGTGGTTTAATATTGAAAACCTTTCAGAGCATAAAATGGGTTCTTATTGCTGAAATCAAACCACCTTTGCAAATATTCAATTACACGTTGATAATGTTGTTTTGTCTGTGGCGGAAGGTGTTTGAGACATGAATTAACCTCAAAACCATAGAACTTTTCATCTTATAAATGCTTTAATTCCTGTAACAAACTTTCTAGAAGTACAAACACCTGAGAAGAGGAGTACTAGAATTTGATTCTGAAATATTCCCAAAACAGAGCTGGCCCTAGGCATTTTGAAGGCCCAGGGGCATGCAGTTCATACAACTGTGCCAGCAGCAGCATCAGTGCAGGGAGAAGAGACAGTAGGGGCAGGCCACCTTCCCTGGAGGAGGGCTTCTGTGCATGCCCAGCTGCAACAGTTCCTCCTCCTAGGGGCAATTTGGATTCATCAGAATGGGCATGCAGTGACTGACTCCCTGCTGCCTGCCCGGGCTTCAATATCTGCAGAGTCCAGGATGGCGAGATAGGGTTTTTTGGGGGGTTCAATCGCACAAGATTTTAATGTAGAGACATAAGGCAATTTAACATAGGCCCCCTGCAAGTACTGGTATTGTTAGGTAACACTTGGAGGTGCAGGGGTGTGCAACCACAGGACAATGTTTAGACAGAATATATTTGGAGACAGGGTAGGGATTGTCACAGGTGTGGTGCACCAAAAAGAGGGAAAATAACTTTTTAGACTTAAAATATACCTTTTATTAGGTTTCTTTAAAACTGCGAAATATACAGACTAACATGCAACATAGAACAGTGAATACAGTGATTTTAAAACTGCACGTGCGGTATCAGCATGCAATACCTCTATGTGAGGATCAATTCTCCTGGTATCTTAAGTCTGTACTTGTCCCTTAGCATGTCTGATGGCTAAGTGTAGCCTTATAACAGATAGCGGCGGGTGAGAGTACTTATGCCAATATATCGAGTGATCCGTATAGATGTCACTTGGTGTCTGCTATTAAGTATGACAATATCCCTAAGTCCGTGTCTGGGACGATCAGTCAAGTTTATTACTTATGACAAGAAAAGTCTTTAATGTGAAGATTGGATGAGTTTGGATTGGGTCAATTTCCAAATCTCCTGGTGTGTATGATGTTACCAGTATGTGTAACGTTGGTGCACACCCAAATTGGAGATAACTCTTAATTGGCTCTTTAGTGTATATGGATTTAGTGCACAATAGTATATCTGATTATATACGTTTAGCCCTTATTAGGTAGTGGTATAGGCTAATGATAGGATGCCTTTGTGAGTGTAATTAGGCGGATTACTATGGGGGATAATGTCCCTACTGGGTCCCCTTCAGGGGCGGATTGGCCCACCGGGAAACCGGGCATTTTCCCGGTGGGCCGGCTCAATTACGGTCATTTGGGGCTGCTCACACTCCCTGCTGGGCCGCGGACCGCCATCTACGCGTTTAGTGGCCGCGTACCGCGGCCGCAGCACTGTGCCCTCTTCAAACATGGCCGCAGCCAGCCCCGCCCCCGGGTCACCCAGACTTAAATTGGCCGCGGGAGCGCTGGTGAGCATGCGCGGCAGCACACAGCTCTCCCGCGGTACTTGCAGGACGGCTGGGACTCGGGAGCCGGGTGCCCCCCTCCCCCCATTGTGTGCAATGGCCGCGTCACCCGCTCCTCCCTAGCTGCTGGCTGCAGGCTCACCTCTCTGCGGAAGTCGCCTGAGTGCACCTGGAACTGTGGCTGCAGGGAGGAGGGCAGGATCCGGCTGGCTGTGGCTGCGAGGAGGAGGGTGGGAGCCGACTGGCTGTGGCTGCAGGGAGGAAGGTCAGAAGAATCCGCTGGCTATGCCTGCAGGGAGGAAGGTCAGAATCCGCTGGCTGTGCCTGCAGGGAGGAGGATGTGAGTCTATGGCTCTATGGAGAAGGGTAAGTGACCACTGACCATGGGGAGGACTCGGAGGGTGGGAGCCAGCTGGCTGCAGGAACATGTGATTAGGATTTGATTGACAGGAGAAAAAGAAGCATTAACTGAGAGATGCACCAGGTTAGAAAACTAGGTGAGGGGGTGAGAAAGGAATGGAGAGTTATAGGGATTATGGATGGAGTGAGAGGTACAGGGTTGAGAGATGGAAGGAGAGGTGTAGCAGTGGTGTAACTAGAATTTACGCTCCCCCTGCCCAAAAAAAATCTGCCCCCCCTCCCCCACCCGGACTGCAGAGGATACTTCGCAGGCTCCGCAATATTCGGTGATTATTATTTTTTCAAATGCCAGCAACTAGCTGGCGGAGCAAGCAGCGCTGCACAGGATCAGGGGACGGTGGCTGGCTTGGCACCCCCCCCCCTCCTTCTTACCGTGTCCTGACCCTGTTTTTCACCTGCCGCGCTGCTCCTGGCCACAGTGATCAGACAGCCTATCTGATCACTGTGGCTAGGAGCGGCGCGGCAGGCAGAAAGACAGTAAATTCTGCACTCCCGCACTCACCCAGCCAGCCACAGCCCGACTGGCTACAGGGAGCCTGGAATAGATAAACAGCAGCGCGGCATGCAAGCTGTAAGGGCAGGGTGGAAGGAGGAGCGCTTTGACACTGCGTACTCACACAGACAGCCTTCCACCCTGCCCACTGCCCTTCCAGCTTTCACGCCGCGCTGCTGTCTTATCTATTCCAGGCTCCCTGTAGCCAGATGTAAGGTGCAGTGCAGTGGTCAGAGGCGGAGAGTGTATCCTCACCTCTGGCGTCGTGAACCTGCGCCCCAGGTGCACCTGCTGCCACCGCTGGGACTGCGGAGCCTTCTTTACACCACTGAGGTGTAGGGATGATAGAAGGATGAAGTGAGGGGCGTCGGGTTGATAGAAGAGAGTGAGGGGTGTCGAGGAGAGAGAGGGAGAGAGAGATAGATAGATAGATAGATAGATAGATAGATTCCAGTGTCCAATAGATAATAAATGCACTAAACCATGGAATAATGGACCTCCAGAGGCGTTAGTAAAAGAGTTTCAAAGGTGGAATTCTATTATTATTCAAGCTTTCAGGTGTAACCCCCTTCATCAGGCTACCTTCCTACAGCAAGATGTTTACAGATACTCACCATCTTTATCCCCCCATGCAGCTCATCCTGGGAAGCAAGTAACTGGAAGTGCACATAGCTGGCTGTTGCAGTGTGGTCTCAATGGCGGCGGGAAGATGAGTAAAATTATTTTACTAGCATCTCTGGGGTACCATTATTCCTTGAATTGTGTGTGTGTGTGTATATATATATATATATATATATATATATATATATATATATTTATATATATACACACGCCACCCTGCATAACCCCACCCACCCTGCTTCCCCCCTCCCTACCTGAATCCTTCGCCACCCCACATCCTATGCCACTCTGCGTCTCCCCTCTGTCACCCTACGCCACCCTGCGTCCCCCCTCCCTGTATCCTCTGCCACCATGCAACCAACGCCACTCTGTGTCTCCCCTCCCTGCATCCTCCACCACTTTGCGACTCCCCTCCCTGCATCCTCTGTCACTCTGCATTCCCCCTCCTACCCTGCATCCTGTGCCACCATGTCCCCCTCACAATCTGCGTCCTATGCCACCCTGCGTACGTCCTCCCTCCATTTGTCCTAAGCCACCCTGCATCTCCCCGCCCAGCATTCTACGCCACCCTGCGTCCCCCCTCCCATGCGCCTAATCTGCAGTCTGAGGGTCTGGGGACATAGCCAACAGCTCAGAGAGCCACTAGTCATTCCCCCACAGCGTAAAAAATGTGGCGTGACCTCATTGAAATAGGCCACACCTCAATCTTGGTAGGCACCACCCCCAGAAAATTCGGGCACGCCTCCGGCGTGCGAACTTATGGCTCCGCCCCCCCTCCCCGGGGCTGCCTCAAGACATTTCCCGGGCTGGTTTTAATTCCCAATCCGCCCCTGGTCCCCTTCACGCTTAACCACAAGCTAGTATTTTGCACTATCTCATAACACCATGGCTATAGTATACACATTATGCGGACAGTATTTCAGGATATGTATATTGTATGCGGTGGCACTTCTATTGGTGACCTGGTCTGTTTAACCTCCTCAAAATGACAGTCTGCTGCTAGAGTATTTGGTTATGCTCTCCACGGGGTTCCGCAGCAATATTGGGGACAGAAGTATAAATTTTTATTAGTATGTAACTGTCCTGCTGCCCATAGCCCAAAGTGTGGCAATAAATATTACTTGTGCAGCATAATAAGTTAGACAACTACGTGGTTTGAACGGAGGGGTTATTTGACAGCTGTATGTCAGTTGTTGTATTCGGCGGAACACAAATACTCAGAGATGGGGCGATCGGGTCTAACGTCTGAGGTTAAGAACCGGATCCTGTAGCCCTCTCCGGTGCTCAACGGAGTCCCTTGAGCTGTCAGGTTCACCTGTGCATAGGTAGCATACAATAATTTTAAATCATTAAATCATTAGAGTCCTTACAAGGACTAGTATTGGAGACACAGTGACAATTGTAATAAGAGTCCTTAAAAGGACTATATCAATACACAGAAGGAGGTATGCATGTGAGGCGACCGCACGGCTATGGTGGCCGGCGTACGCTTCGCAGATCTTCCTCAGGGCAACCGGCGCTGTTGTCCTGAGTGGGTTTAAGTAGGCAGTGTATTATTTGAATTCTCCAATCCGCGGCTTCTATTGCCGCGTCATGCCCATTGCGTCATTGGTATGACGTGGGTTTTGGTAGCGCTTCTGGTTATGTGTCCTTTGTAACGTTATGTATACGTTTTTATCATGGACTTTTCATTCTATTAGTATCATGGATAATGCTTTAATTTTGTGTGTATCAGCAGAGGCTCTTATTTTTAGATTTTTATTCTTGTTGCGGATATCGCCAAATGTGGGCGGGCAGTCAGTGCCCCGTAGTTTTGTCCGGTGAGTATCCCTGTTACAGTATATTCCATCCCTCACTTGGACTTCTTAACTGGGCTGGCTGTGGTGTGTTTTCATTTGTTAGTGTATCATATTTGATATGTTTTATATTAGGTGTATTTGACTCTTATGCGTTGTGATCGGGAAACTCCGTTAATTAGTTTATTTATTGTGAGATTCTTGTATCACTTCATTCATTGGGGAGCCCGGTCTGGTGGGATTGTTTATCTCTTGGTTGTTGTGTAGTAATTGGAATTTTTATTTGTATTTTTATTTTTATTAGTGCTGTGTTGTATTAATCTCCTTTATTAATTTTATTTTCGTGTACTTTTTTTGCAGGTTTCCGCAGGGATTATCCAGTGTTCTTGGTCATGTAGGTAAGTTGTTATTGTTAGTCTCCTTTATTCTTCATTTTTCTTTTAGCCCGTATGCTATTAATTTTCAGATACAGTGTTATGTCACTTGATTACAGTATTAGGGTCAGAGTGCCCCATCATCCAGTGCCGGTTTTAACTGGTCCATTGACATTCTATTATACTCAGGGGAGCATCCCAATAGTAGGGATTTTTGGTTATGTGAAGCACCTCATGAATTGGTGACAGTGTCGAGGTTCCTGTGTTATCAATGTGAAAATTTCTGTTGGAGTAATTACTCCAACTTGTGGTCCGTGGGGGGAGTAGGGTACTCTGCATCGTGATAAGTCGATGGCTATGCGATTGTATCACTATGTTTATATAGTGAGTTGGCTGATAGTCAGCTGGTAATTGGTGCTTAGGTGGTGGTGGGGATGCACCTAGAGGGTGACAAAGTGATGCCAAATCATGTATGGCTTAGTATGTATAGTGAGGGTTGGCCCTAAGCAGGGTATTGGTGAGAAAAATCGTGATAAATGGGTAACTGCATAATGTGCAAACAATGTGAGAAAACCAAACAGACTGTGATTCACTGCTGGGGTATTAATTGTATATATGTCCATGTCAATATACAATTATAAACATTAATTGTAAGTATGTCCATGTCAATATATAATTGATTCGGATAGTGGTTCCTTAATGTTAGTGTCCTGGGGATAGTGAAATAAAAAGTAATGTGCTATGCTCTTAAGGTGATGTATGTGTCTGTCTTGTACAGACCATTGCATAGTGGTTGCTGGCGTGCTAGTTGTGGACATGGTGAAATAGGGGAATTTGATTGTGGTGTTACGTGGGCTATATATTGGTAATGTTGGTGACTTTATAGGGGACAGTAGTGTCACATTATTGTCCCAGGAAAGCTGCATAACTATTCTCCTCATTGAGACCCCGCGGAGTCCAGGATGGGTAAGTCCTGTTCAGGGAGGGGTTGGGTTGTAATAATGTGTGGCATGTGTGTAAGCAGCATTATGTGTAAAAGGACTTTAATTATGTGTGGGATAATGTGTTAGGGACATTACTGTTTATAAGGTGAACTACGATGTGGCATAATGTGTATAAAGGGCACTAGTGTTTGTTGCAGTGTCAATAAGGAGCAATACCGCTGTGATGTAATGTCAATAAAAAGCAATACGGTGTGGTGCGGTGTAATGGGATTAAGGAGCAATGTGCAGGGGGGGAACTACTGATAGTGCTGGGGCACCAACCATAATCTTGCCTAGGGCATCACATAAGCTAGGGCCGTCTCTGTCCTAAAACACTATATAAAATACAGATATGCTTCCTCAGCTGTTGGAATATCAGAATCTGGATCTTCAGATCCAATTGATACAAATTTCCAAATTAAATGGTCACATAGTAAAGAAAGAGGTAAAATGGTTGATAAGATTTAATGGTCACATACAATATACATATTGGACAATGATGGGATTATAATGCATTTCTCCTATACATATACAGCATTAAAATTAGTGACTTTAAAACATAATCTATGAATAAATAGGTGTGCTACAGGGAGCCATGGTACTGTACATGGAGAGAGCAAATTCTACACCCTCCGCACCTCCAGTACTAATGTATGCTGATTATTGATTGATTAGTCTCCCTTCCTTCTCTAACAAGAGGACATTATATTCAACATGACCAATTGACTGGAGGGGAAGGATGTGTGATAATGAGACAGAGACGTGCAGCAGGGTGGATTTAATTCATGTGGCACAACAGTAAACTTGACTTGGAGTGGAGTGCTACCAGTTTTGTGTGACAGTGATCTGGGACGTTACTAGCTAAGTTACTCGCAGTAAGACTAATATGCAGTAAACCTAAGGCTGCACTATATCCTGAAACACCTGGATCAACCAGGCACCAATGCAAGGGTCCAATTCATTGACTTCAGATCGCCATTTAGCACAATCGCCCACTATATCCTACAGCCGAAACTTCTCTCCCTAGGAGTTCCAGAATCTACCTGCTCCTGGATTGTGGACTTCCTGATGGCACAGAAACAGGTGGTGAAATCCGTAGCCTTCACGTCCACCATACGCACAATCAGCACTGGTGCCCCCAGAGATGTGTCCTCTCCCCCCTGCTTTTCTCCCTTTACACAAATGACAGCACCTCAAGTGAGCAGTCAATAAAAATCATAAAATTTGCCTAAGACACCACCATCAATATCAAGGAGGGAGATGAGTCTGCATACAGACGGGCAGTGGACAGGCTTTCACAGTGGTGCGGAAGAAACTACCTGGACCTAAACTCCATCAAAACAGTCGAGATGATAATAGACTTCAGGAGGAAACCAAATACCAAGGTCCCACTCGTAATTTCCAACAGAGTGGTGTCGTGGGTCGAGACCTTCAATTCCTAGGGACACAAATTTCCTGCGACCTCAAATGGGGGCCCAACATAACTTCCATTGTCAAAAAAGGCCCAACAGCAGCTGTTCTTCCAGAGGCAACTGAAAAAATTCAACGTCCCACAGGAGCTGCTTTGTGTCTTTTACACTGCAATCGTGGAGTCCGACCTATGCTCTTCTATCACAATCTGCTATGGAGGGTCAAATGAGTCTGACAAATAAAGCCTGCAAAGAGTGGTGAGGACAGCAGAAAAGATCATTGGGACTGACCTCCCCCCTGTAAGGGAACTATACTTAAGCAGGGTCAAGAAGCATGCAGGGAAGATCACAGCGGACAAGCTTCGCTCTGGCCATAACATGTTTGAGCCATGCTGAGCCTGCTGCAAGCACAGCACATGCTGTAGGTGTGTGCTGCTGCTGTTGCTGCTGCTGAGGGAAGGGGTGTGGGGGATAATAACACTCACTCTTCGACTTCTTTAGAGGGTACTATCTAAGGCAGTAGTTCCCAACCCTGGTCCTGAAGTACCCCCAACATTGCATGTTTTCCAGGTCACATGGCAGGTGCACTCATTATTCAGGCACATTTGAAAGTATCCACAGGTGGAGCTAATTATCTCACCTGTGATTCTGTGTGGAGACCTGCAAAACGTGCACTGTTGGGGGTACTTGAGGACCAGGGTTGGGAACCACTGATCTAAGGCACTGAATTTAAATGCCAATCAATCATTTTCTTGCACATATTAAGTGCCAGTTACATATCATGCCCTCAGTAGTGCTGTTACAGATGTCCCCAGTAGTGCTGTTACAGATGTCCCTAGTAGTGCTTTTAGTAAGAAATTTTTTTCCACTTTCTGGAATGTATGGTTTTGGGAATAATTTGGCTAACGGATATTTGGATAACGGATACTCATCCTGTACTTGCAATTTATTGCTAATACTAATTTGCAAAACATGTTTTAAACAGAAATAGCTGCTGTGTGTTTGTGCCGCTGCTCTGTTGCTTAGTTTAGCCAGCCTTTGACCTATGTTGGTGAGCAATATTGTGAGCTGTGAGGTGGTCAAAATTGAGTATAAATTAATGCTTAATAATGATGATAATAATAATAATAATAATACTGTAGTAACACAAAGGGTCCATATTATAGAGGTTATTCTGGTTCATTAGCATCTCCCATGCGTTCCCACAGGGAAACGGTGTTTGGCGTCTGCGGATGCAAATTTATGTGCAGGTGCTTGATGCGAGCGGGCATGGCAAACTGCTTGTTCGCTGTCCTGTTTGCACCTAGCAGTGCAGGCAGGGGACATGGGGCTGCGGCGACGAGCTGCGCCCATGGGAATGCCAAGCATTTCATGGACGTTCCCATGAAAATGCTGGGTGTTCTCATGCTATTGTGTCTGTAAGGCACATGCCAGGGGACGGGCAGCTGACGTCAGCAGATGTCAGCTGCCCCCCCCCACTTCCCACACAACGTGCTCCCAAATGTAAGCACCTGTGGAAGTCGAAATTGCATCTCTACCCCATTAAGGTATTACGACCGCCCTCTGCGCAATTCCAGTACGCCATTTGCGTCTTAATAGCTTGAACGTAACTACCAAGGTCGGATGTGAAACATTAATGGGTCATTCTTAATGACATGTCCCCTTTTGATTCTTTATGTTTGTGTGAAACCCCCTGAGATAACTTGTTACAATTGCCGTCAGCAGTCGCAAAGGTCAGTATAGTGAAACAATCACTATACATGACCTTAGAGATATCTAGTCTGTGTTATCCCCTGATTAAACATATGAAGACGCCATACAAAGGAATCATAAACTACTGTATAAGCCAGTAGAAACTGTTTTTCCCCTTAACCTCAGACAAAGAACAGCATAGAACGGACGATACTCTCATGAACAGGAAGACATCCCCGTGATGCTGAGGGCCAATGAAGAGTTGCCTAAGCCCCTTTTCTTTACCCAATGAACTCCCTGTTTGACCCCACATCCCCTTGCTTTAAAAGCCTAAACCTGGGATCACTGAGCATATTATATGTGATCTAACCAGAACACATTCCGAAGAGCTTGAGGGGATTCTTATTCCGATCGTGGTCTCTGCTTCCTCTTGAAGGTAATTGCTATTCCTTATATGTGCTAGTTTTATATGTTAGCTGTGCCTGCATTTGCATCCTTTTGTAATACTGTTTCTTCTATGTATAAGCTGTACCGCATACTTTTATAGTTTATATTGTGTGTCATCTTTTAATCATCTGCGTCCACTTTGGACTTATATATATATATTTTTTTTATGTCGACCTTTTCCATGTCGACCTTTTGACCATGTCAACCTTTAGACCTTGTCGACCTATTATGTGTCGACCTTTAAACCCTGTCGACTTTTTGACTGTCTACCTTTTGACCCTGTCAACCTTTTGACTGTCGACCATTAGGGGTCGACCATATGACTGTCTCTCATATGTCAGTATATGATCAGTCCGGATACCTTGAAAAAGTCCATAATGAGGTTGCTTTAAGGTAGGTAGTTTAGATATATTTAAGTAAAGAGCCATTATGATGTGGTTCTTTGGTTGTTAATTATGGCTGGATGGCTCTGAGGTGCACAGTATTACATTGTATATAACACTTAACTAATCTCTTCACTAACACTATTTATTTATTATTTGAATTACATTCATTACTTTTGCATCACATTTTGTATATGGCTCTGACTTCTTAACACTTTTCCTTTCTCAATGGTGTGCTGCTCTCGGCTTTTTTGGCTTATTTACAATCTGAAAATCTATGCTGATACATACCCTCCAACATGACCCTTTGCATTCGGTACACAATGCTCTGTTCCTGGACGTCCCTGGTAATGTATGATTGTCATCACCTGTGTTGAAACACCTTTCTCGTCAATTACCTAGTTCCCCACAGGTGCTGGCAATCCTACAATACAAGGGAAGTCCAGGAGCAGAGCATTGTGTACCGAATGCAATGGGTCATGTTGGAGAGTATGCTGATATAAGAGTGTACCAGGACTGGATTTTCATGACACAACACCTAAACAATCAATACATTTCTTATTTAATAAAAGTACATATACATTACATTCATATTAGGTGGCCACCTAAAGATAATTCTCTGCAACATGAAAAAACAGTTACAGTACAATGTAATACATCTAGTGTGACAAGGAATCACATAGACTGGATAAAAGCAAAATCTTCTTCATTACTTGTAGCAGGTAGACAGCATACAAGGTAACAGCATGGCAATTCTTCAGTGACAGCATAACAGGTTTTCCACAGGTTTCACAGTAAGGATACTCTCCCCAGAAAACACCTGACATAGGCCCTTATTTAGATCTGATCGCAGTACGAATTTGGTCTCAAAATGGGCAAAACCATGTGCACTGCACATGTTACATCTGCCCCACCTTCAGTGTACATGGTTTTGCCCATTTTGAGAACAAATTTGTGCTGCGATCAGATCTGAATAAGGGCCATAATCCCCACACTTCCTGGCCTATCACTCAGCCACTTTTAGGCACTGGGAGCCATGACCCCCTGCTCTGGACAAATATATACTAGGAAGTAGCAGGTGCTGTTAATCAGCATAGAGTGATTCACAATACATCTTACAAAACCCAGACTGGATCTCTCTAGTCTTGCTGTTACAGCTGTCCTAAATCCTAGATTGGATCTTCCACGTATGATGTACCTGCCACTCTGTACATTATTTCCTTTAGTAAGCAATTATTAGAAAACAATCATTAATATGTCTAATCAGTGAACCTTCTCCAGTATTCAATATCATTTTAACCCTTACTCTGGGTTTTGATGATATGTCTCTTCTGTTATAATATTGTGTAACAATGTTCTTAGACAGTTTCCAATTGTATAAATATACTGTATTATCATACATGAAGTATTGAGCTGTTCAATAAATGGATGGAGATAGTTTAGATCAGGGGGGGCCAAACCGGTCTTCGAGATCTACCAACGGTCCACGTTTTCCAGGTTACCTAGCTGGTGCACAGCTATAGTCATTACTAACTGTCACATTTAAAAAAATGTTGCATTAATTCCTACTATAGATCCACAGGTTGCCTGGAAAACATGCACGGTTGGTAGATCTTGAGGACAGATTTGGCCACCCCTGGTCTAGATATATTTTTGGCCCTTATTCTGATGTGTGCGGCCGGAGCCGCATACGTTGCTCCGGCCGCACAAACCAATCCCCGCCTACAAGACGGATCGCCACGGCCGTCCGTACGCGGATGGCTGGCGATCCGCATGAAAATGGTGGGGCGTACGCCTCCACCATGGTGGGAGCTGCCCCCTGCATTCGATGGTCGACGACCATCGAAGGCAGGGCCGCACGCTCCCCCCGCTCACGCAAGCTTAGACCACACGGACAATCGTCCGTGTGAAAGCTTGTATTTGGGCGGAGAGCTGACATCCGGCGATGTCAGCTTTCCGCCCCCATCACTGGCGTCATAGCCTCATTACCATGCATACGCCCCGCTTTTGCATGGGAACGCCCATGAAACGCGGGGCGTATACATAGGTAAATGAGGCTATCAAGCCCCTCACGCCCCTATACGCCCCCTTTGCGGCGTATAATTTTTGTGTGCGGCGAATTCGCCTGCACATGCGCAGAGTGACCTCTGCGCATGTGCAGAGTGAAAACATCGGCGGTACGGCCGCACGCGGGCCGTACCGCACAGATTAGAATAAGGGCCTAAGTAAAGAACCATTATTATCTGGCTCTTTGCTAGTTAATTATAGACCCAGTTTGGGGTAACATGGGTGTGGGATGTGGTGCCCATGAACTAGTGTGGCTGAATGACTCTGAGGTGGCACACTATCACATTCTAACACTTTGTTACCAGCAGCCTATGGTTGGACTGTGTAACTGCACTCTAGCAGCCTGACTTCTGTATGGTTTGTGTGTGCAGTTTCAGCTGCTACATAATTAGCTCATTACCTTGTGTCTGGCTGCCCAGCTGCAGTGAATCTGTGCATCAGGAAGCTTGCCCTTTCCTGGCCATCTTGATTGTAATTGCTTCCTATCTTAAGATGGCCATACATCTACAGATCAATTGTCAGATTGGGCTGGTTGGAACAAAAACCTGGTAGTATCTGAAAGGCAGTTTGGCATTTCAAAGCAAATGGTCAACTGTCATTTGCTCTCATCCATTACCAGGATTTTGTTCCAACCAGCCCAATCTGCCAATCAATCCGTAGATGTATGGCTGGCTTTACACAGTGTGCCCTTGACCCATTTCTGGTTATATACTGTCAAGCCCTGTATACTCTGAGCAAAGCTTATACTCTGAGCTTGCTGTTACCCTGCAAACCTGATACCTTCATTTTGGTGTTGCCCTGCATGTACCTGATATTGTGCGTAATTCTGTGCACTCCAGGCTATACTTGTGTTGTTAGATTTCCTGATTATGTACTGTTGATATTACAATGTCTTGTATGTATCAATATGTGCCGCTATTAGTGTCTACTCCACTATGCAGATCCTGTAGTCTGTTTGCCTGTGTGTTACCAATACTGTGTCATTATTAGTGAATATCTCTGCAGTCTGGCCCTTTTTTTCTGTTTGTCTAAACTGTAGCTTTTTTGCAGTCCAGTCCAGTTAGTCTGTTTGCCAATAACCAGTATTGCTTTTCAATCCAGCCCCATCTGTTGTTTACCTGTATTGCACATAGGTGCTACCAGCGACTACAGCATATCTCTAATAACTCAGCCATTGTGGTTCACTACCCAGTGCTCAGTTACTACACCTCCAGTACTGTGGCTTTAGTGTGTACCATCTGCCGCAGTGGTCCCATGCCAGTCAAACACAGTTGTGTGCTTTAGTTTCTTGTTTGTCCGTTGTGTCTGGTCCTTCCTTTTGTTTTCCAGTTTGACTCCAGTACCGTACTTGCCTTGCCCAGCCTCCTGTAGAAGCCTTGTCCTTCTGAAGACCTGGGGGCACCTAAGTACGGGTGGGCCTATTTCAGCTGGAAAAGGCGGCTGCTAAAGGTGAAACCTTAGTTAGCAGGAGGCTAAAGGACTGCTGGGCAAGTGCAACCTTTCCACCTTGGTCCACTCATAATATACTTACTAATATCTTCACTAAAACTATATTTTTTTATATTTTAATTACATTCATTACTTTTGCATCATTTTTAGTATATAGCTCTGGCTTCATAACGATAACATTTATTAACACTTTAGCATTCCCACTGGTGTGTTGCTCTGGGCTTTCTGGTTTATGCTGATTTTATGGGGTGCAGAACCCCATACCCAGATATAGCAATAGGGTCCTCAATAGACAGGAAGCCTTGATGATGGCTTGGGGGCTTATTCGTATATTTGCAAAAATATATGTAACAAAGATCCCTGAATTCTATTATCATGTAGTATTTAAATCTGTTTACTGATATCTTTCAGTGTGCTGGGGTAAACAACAATTTATTCTTCTCTTACTCAGTATTACACCTCCCTTTCATGCACCTGAGTGATATCACTAAACTAATTTAATGTCTGCCCCAGGAAAAGGCTGGGTCCATCCACGTGATGCATTTGCAAAACTTGTATTGCAATACCCAATATTATTTTTCTGGAAAAATAGGTACAAGAACTCTGGGTTCTGGGGTGGATCATCAGTTCCTGATGATGTCATATTTAATTAGGGGTTCCGGAACTGAGTTCCTGCTGGTTCCTGCTGAAAACTAGCACTGGCAACACCTATAAAGCAAAGCGCTCACATGTTCCCAGTAATAAGGTTTTCAAAACCTAGTTAAAAAGACCTCAAAAATCTCTGAAATAGCCACATCAGTAAAGTAAGGTGTACTACCACTGCCAGTAGCCATTTATGTGCACAGAAAATGACCAACCACAGATTATATCACAAAAGCTACAGGTACCAGCTAATCTCATGAAATGTTTGCAGATCTTTAAGTCAGAATAACAATGTGATACTCATACAATACATATAATTTTATCTTCTTTAGTAATCTTCATAAAGTAAAGTGTACTGGATTTACCTGTTAGAATTGGGAAACAGCACGGGGCTTGGCATGCATAACATGTTTACACACCTTTAGTGGAAAGAAGCCAATTCTGTGTATATAGTGATTGGGAATAACAATTCACCAGCTCTTATGTTGTTGGCTTTTATCAAACGTAGATTGTAAGAATTTGGCCCAGTGTGTAGGGCAGAATTCTGCTACTTTCATGAAGTGCTTTATAGCCTAAGTAACAGATTGTGTTTAGCCACATTTTGAAGTAGAAGTGAGACATTTCAAAGGTATGAAGACACAACATTCACAGCAAGTCATGTGACTCCACTCAGAGGCAGGTTGGGCCGGGGTGTGGGGTACCTGTTTAGAGCTGCAGGCAGTCTGTGGCCTCGCTTTGCTGTCAGCCGGGCATCAGAATATGTCTTCTTAGATGTTAAAATCCAATCGGAGTGACTAAGCAGCATTCTCTTACCACACCTTAGCCGACAGCCACGTCAAATTAGCAGGGGTGGTACTGGAGTTACTCTGCACCACACACTTCTAGTACTTTTTAAATTGACCTGTAGCATTGGACCAGCCCCTTCTATTTGAGATAGTCTCCCCATACTTTGGGTGAAAGAGAGGGGGCGGTACACAGATCCAGTGGCACACTCATCCCTTCCTCTGACCCCTTGGTACCAGCCACAGGAAGCATTTTTTGCTCCTTGTTCATCACGGGCCACACAGATGATTGCTGTATGCATGGTCTACCTTCTTATGGCCCCTATATTGTATGTTGGTCACTAGTATAGCCCTTGAATTGTAGAATAGTCACTAGAATGGTCCTTTTTTGTATATTGGTCACTAGAATGTGCCCTGTACCACATACTGTACCTGTCTCTAGAACACTTTGTGGATTGTTTAGAGGTTATTCTAATGCTATATGTATTTTATAGAAGCCAAGACTAGTCTCTGGTCTGTCTAATGGGCATAGGCGTGCGCAGCACATTTAATTAGGGGGTGCACTGTCAAATCGGTGTGCCTAGCACCACCTATTGGGCATGTCTAACACCACCATTGGGCCTGTCTAACACCGCTATTCAGGCGTGCACTCACTACAATATGAAACGTCTCTCAGCCACACCATAATCTCCTGCCTATTTCAGTTTTAATCTTCTAATTACTCTGTGTAACAGTACATGCAAATACAGTCAAAATCATATCTGGGTGACGTAGGTATGTAGTGATATGACAATGGTGTAATACAATTAATAATGCAAAACACGCATAATTGATTGATGGGCGCTTATTTTAATGCAGTACAGGTCTTAAAAGCAAAAGCCTTTTGTAAAAGGTATTTCTGGTAATTCTAGCAGCAGTAAGTGTGCGGGTGGGGGCACAGCATTAGGGGGTGCCTGTGCACCCTTAACACTCAATGTGCGCACGCCTATGCTAATGGGGCTGATATGTGTTATGTTTGGTTACTGCTGTTTGCTATAGCAAGTTTTATATATTATATTGGTACCACACACACCTTAGACAAACTACGCCCTTTTTCCATCACATTTTGCTGGTAGAAAGGCGAGGCCACTTGCTTGTGCTTGCCCCCAGGTTGAAAGTTGCCAGCCAGACCCTGATTCTACTCTTAGCTCTTGAGATGGTTCTTATTGTCAATGACACCATCAACTTTAAGGCATAAGGACACAAGCACTAAACAACCTGTTATATCCCTTTTTCACCAGATTTAAATTGGGTTTTTATGTGGGGCTCTAGCCCGGGTTGCACCACTTACATGGCACCCTTACCCGACTCCAACCCTGGAAGCTACCAAGGTCAGATTTCTGGGTCACGTAACCCAAGTTGTTTTTCATGTAACCTTTTACACTGTGCCATGACATGGTAGACACGGCAATAGCCCAGGTTTAAAGAGGGAAAAGGGGCATAAATCATGCTGGATTTAAGGTGCCCACACATGGGGGGTTATTCTAGTCCATTCTTTCTGACAAAATCCTTCTTAGATGGACAAAACCATGTGCACTGCGGGTGGGGCAGATGTAACTTGTGCAGAGAGAATTAGATTTGGGTGGGGTTTTTCTTCAAAGTGAGATCTATATTGAAGTGTAAAACAGGGCGCCCCGGTGCCTGGGGGGGGTACCTGCAGCGCTGTGTGATCTGGCGGCGGGGTCCCTGCAGTGATGCGCGCTATCCGGCAGCCAGGCGGCACGGGAAGCGCTGATGGGTTTGAAAACTCGCCGCACGCTGATTGGCTGAATCTCAGCCAATCAGCATGCGGAATGTTTTCAAACCCAGCAGCGCTTCACGCGCCGCCACCTGGCTGCCGGATAGCGCGCATCACTGCAGGGACCCCGCCGCCAGATCACACAGCGCCGCAGGTACCCGGCACGGACACCCGGCACGGACACCCCTGCAGCCTCCATGCGAGAGGCGAGGGGCGAAGTGCCGCCCTCCAGTGGCTGGCGCCCTAGGCAAATGCCTAGATTTGCCTAGTGGTGGCGCCGGCCCTGGTGTAAAATCATGCAGTCAGTATTTACCCTGCACAGAAACAAAATAACTCACCCAAATCTAATTCTCTCTGCACATGTTACATCTGCCCCCCTGCAGTGCACATGGTTTTGTCCATCTAAGAAGGATTTTGTCAGAAAGAATGAACTAGAATAAACCCCATGGTGAGATGTATGCCCGATGAGTTTTGTACTAGATTGCATTGCATTGATTTAAAATCAAATGCAACGCGCTAAAACAGTTTGCGATTTGAGCTAGATGTCAAAATCTAGACTCCTGGAAATAGTGTGATCATTCATGTTATTATTGTGAAGTTGATCAGTACTGGCCTCATAAAAAATGATCAGTACTGGCCTCATAAAAAATGATCAGTACTGGCCTAATTATATCTACATTTTCGCAGGGTAAATACAGTAAATTAGTAACTCAGCCGTCTGATATAAAGTATCAAAGTATAATGCTGATTCATATGTTCTTTAACTTCTGAAAAGAGTCATTGGCATCATATTATATTGAAATAAAAAAGTCACCTTTCTGTATTTCTAAAGGCGGCACAGTAACCCTCCATCTTTATTTTATTGTAAACAGGCAATCAAAACATATCATATGTCGTCACACGAACAGTTTTCCAGTCAATGTACAGGCAGAATAAGGCAAATCATCAAGACACGGATCTCATTCAGCTATCTGTTGGAATGATATCTCCGGCAGACATCAATAATTGCCTTTATATAAGTATAGTTCGTTTTTTAAATTTAGATCATCTGTAGGCAGCTAAATATTATGAATAATTTTATAATGACTCAAATCTAATATACAGTTGTATACAAGATAGAATTAAATGGACGGTGCTACTCTTAAAAATGTATTTGCTTACTTGCGAAACAACAGAAAACTAATGTTCTGTACAAGAGGTTATTGTATACATTAGTGCATTGAGTCCAATTGGAGAAGGAGTGCTACAGTATATAAATAAAATTATTATTACAGGTTGAGTATCCCTTATCCAAAATGATCAGGACCACAAGGGATATTTGCGGATTTCGGGATATTTATTTTTTTCATAATTACCTGGTCCTCTGGCGGTGCCCCGATTGTCTCCCGACCTCCATGGTGTACCCTGGCATCCACGGTGGCCATCGGAATCCTCTTCAGCGGCAACGCGCCCGTGCAATGCATCCTTGGGACCAGGGATGCTGCTAAAGAGGATTCCGATGGCCGCCGTGGACACCTGGGATGAGGTAAGTATTAAAAAAGAGGCGGAGTGGGGGGGGGGACATCAACAACAACAAAATATTCTGAAAATGTACAGTTTTCAGAATATTTTAGATTTGGGATATCCGGAAAAGGGATACCCAACCTGTATTATTATCTATTTTTTTAAAGCAGTAAACAAGCTCTCTGTCTGCTATGTTTTGCCAGCTGTCTTTCATATTTTCGGCCTATATACAGTAACACCTGGCCCTGTCTCTAATAATGTTACACATATCCCTTGAAACTAAACAACAAACAACAAGTTAATTACAATTTATGAGATTGAGAGTACATTTTTGAAAGGTGGCAAAGGATTATGGGAAAAGGAAGGGTTACAGCCGCAGCGCTACAGAATGCTTAACTCTGCTAGGACATTTACATATGTAGGCATGGATGGCACAATTTGTATGCCAAGGAAGGAGAGGAATGTACACATGGGCATCAGTGGTGTGCGGTGGGGTGAGCATTCCTACGGGCAGCCACTGGCTTGCCCAGGGATTACTGCAGCATGCCGCTATGTGTATGCAGCAAGCAATCGACTGCAAAATAACAAAAATATTATATACATTAATTTATTAATATGTACACATGGGAAATATAAAGAGGAAATAAAAATATATAGGGTTAAAATCCCTTTTCTGCACCCATGAACCAGGCAAATAATAGGTGTGATCATCCTTCAGCTACAAACTTCTATACTTATTGCCGCACTCTCTGCGGTTTGTGATTTTCAACTGATTCCTCAGCAACCTGTTAATTTTGAGATTGTGCTATTATAAATCATTGATCTGTCTACTGTATGGATGCTGTACAATGTTGTAACAATTTGCAAGGCCGTAATAGAAGTTTGTGTTTTATTACATAAGCCAAAGAAGGAATAAGAAAGTATTTAAGTATGAAAAAATAAATATAACTATATCAAACAGAGAATAATACAGTGAAAAGTGCTTAACCTAAATAAAGCCATGTTTATATAATAATACTTTTCATGTAACCTTATTGTCATAAATGTATAGTGACATTACAATAGATCTCTCATAGGCTGGCGCGTATCGTGTATCAGCCAAGCTCACTTCTTAAGAGATATTTACTTCGGCCTGCATGCCTTACATAACAAAGGATAATCCTAGTATTTATTTCTGTTACTACCACGGAGGACTTGCTTATGCCCCTGTAATGGTAACATAATTAAAGTAAAAAATAAAAATAAAAAAATATATATTTTGGGATAATGGACTTCAGTGTTGTTGAGGTTCATTACATAAAGACTAAGGTTGATGGGGACGTTTCAAGTTTGTCACAGCAGAGAACTTTTTCTTGTCCCATCTGATCCGCACATTCACAGACTGCGTTTCGTTCCTCGCGGGAGGCCTTCAGTGAACGTAGGACTGGAAGCTGTGCAGTATATACATCAACGTTGTCAAGAAAGCAAAGAACTGAAAAAAAAATAGATAGTAATATTATCAAAATTATATCTATATTCATGTTTGTCGGTAAATAGACGTGATTATCAAATTGTGTATAAACAGTGTATATACTTAATTATTGCTCTAAATACAAGTATTTAGTTGCTATTTATCTTGAGTGAATAATGAAATGCATTAAAAGGGGTATGCCGCCATCTGGAGAAACAAATTCATGAAAACCACCCCATTTTTGAGCAAAAACAGGACTAATTATCTTGAGAACACACAGATTTTACTGGTGGCCTAGTAGGATAGCTCCCCCCAAAAAACAGAAAAATATAGAAAAAATATTGAGCTAATTCCAGAAAAACTCTGGGCTAAATGTTTCTACTCCAATAATTGTGTAACATTCCGGCTAGTATCACGTAAATCAACAGTTTACAGGTTCTATTTTGTGCAGTGTGTTTTCATGGCCTTATGGCCCCCATACACTAGTCCAATTTGACCCAATTCCGACTTTGACATCCGATCCGATGTGTGGTCCTGTACGCATCGGATAGGTCGACCACTAATGGTCGACAGTCAAAAGGTTGACAGGGTCAAAAGGTAGACAGTCAAAAGGTCGGCAGGGTTTAAAGGTCGACACACAATAGGTCAACAGTGTCTAAAGGTCAACATGGTGAAAAGGTCAACATGGAAAAGGTTGACATGAAAAAGGTAGACATGCATTTTTTGACAAAATCTTTAGCCGACATGTGCCGACAGGCAGTATTTCATGCCCTACCATCTACTAGGGCGTGGAGGGAGAATAAAATAGTGTGCTGAGCGCAGCGAGGCACCGAGCCCGACGCATGGCGAGCGCAGCGAGGGGATGCGGTATACTTAGACAGTGTCCATGTTGACCTACTGTATGTCAACATAGACACCCTAAAAACATTAAAAACTCATGTCAACCTTTTTTCCATGTCGACCTTTTGCCTGTCGACCTTTTGACCATGTTGACCTTTCTCATGTCGGCCTTTTACCGGTCGACCTTTAGACCCTGTCAACCTTTTGACCCTGTTGACTTAGTCATATGGTCGACCACTAATGGTAGACTAGACAGTTACAATCATGAGTCAGTCCATGCTTTATACCATAACCATAAAATGTTGAAAATATACACATTAAGTGAACTTACTGTGGCTGCAGCATCCAAATGGTAGTATGTTGGAGTGCACTGGGGTCTTGATAGAGAAACATTTGGTATATCAGAATCACAGACTATTGTTGCGTTGGCTTGTAACACAGCAGCACTGAGGTAAAATATTGCTGTAATCCCATGGTAAATAACATCCTAATATGACAAGGTGAAACAGGCAACAAATAAGGTCAAACAGCATTGAAATCTAAATATAACTACATTATAATGGGGCAGATTCTCTAAACAAGAAATGCGGTAAAAACCCCGTTATTGGGGTTTTTACCGCATTTTGGGATGCTCTAAGCATCCCCCGCCAGGTTAACGCGGCGGGGGGCATCACCAGAAAAATCTGGCGATGCCCCATAGAAGCCAATGGGCTTCTACCGCATCCCACCGCCGCCCCGCAACGACCCCCCCGCCGCCCCGCAACGACCCCCCCGCCGCCCCGCAACGACCCCCCGCCGCCTCGCACGGACCCCCGTCGCCCCGCGCAGGGGCAAACGCAGGATTTTCAGAAGGGGGTTTCCAGAGAGGGGCGGAGCAAAGCACGGAGATGGACACTTAGGTGACCCAGTATATGCAGAGTCAGTTAAAGTAATATAGATAGACCAAATGTATATAAATAATAATAATAATATTATATATATATATATATATATATATATACAGCAGTGTAGACCCCTGGGCATAGCAATGTATTGGGGCCCCTACCAATCCTCCAACGTTAAGGATGTGGGGGTGCTATGAGCGGAAGCTTTGATGTCCCGCAGGTGGTAGGGGGTATTATATCAACCGCTCAGCATGTAGGTCCTGGATCAGTAATTTCCACTAATTACCCCTTTACTGCACAGATGGTGGGAGATGAGGTGGGAGAAGGGGCCTTGGGCTGAATGAAGGCGCCCTGATACATAACTTCCAGGGTGGTAGAGGATGTTTGATATGCAGAGGAGGGGTGTATAGTGGAGTGAGTTTATTATTCAGAATTTTCTGGTGGGAGGGCAGCTTGCTTGACTGCAGATATCTCCAGTTCCTGAAACTTGATTTCTTATGCAGCCCACACACGCACCGACCCCGGCGTGCGTTGTGGGCTTAACTAGCACACATAGCATCGCATCGTATGCCTTGTGCATACGATGTGCATGCGATGCGATGCTGTGCTAGAAAAAGCCAGTACAAAAAGTATGTGCAGCACATACTTTTTGTACTGTACGATGAGGTGCCGCGGGAGCGCGCACCCCATCGTACAGCATCGCACCGCCCGCATCGGTGCGTGTATGGCCTCCTTTAGATTTTAATGGAATTAAAAACTAGAGAATGGGACTAGGGGATCAGATTTCAGGAGGCAGAGCAATCTGCCAAGAAGCATATAAAACTACATACCAGGTGTGTGGAGCTGGAGCAGTAACCAGCTGCTGGAAGGCTGATATCTCTGGTTTTGGGAACAGTAGAGACATGCTACTAGTGTCCATCAAAGGGGGAGAGTCCCAGCTTTTGGAATATACCCTCAGAAAAACTCTAATGGAGGCCACACACGCACCAATGCGGGCGGTGCGATGCTGTACGATGGGGTGCGCGCTCCCGCGGCACCTCATCGTACAGTACAAAAAGTATGTGCTGCACATACTTTTTGTACTAGCCTTTTCTAGCATAGCATCGCATCGCATGCACATCGTATGCACAAGGCATACGATGCGATGCTATGTGTGCTAGTTAAGCCCAAAACGCACGCCGGGATCGGTGCGTGTGTGGGCTGCATAAGTCAGACAGAACCTGAAATATCTGACTGGGAAGAGCAATTAACAGGCTTGCATGGGGACCACTCATTTAAAGTCAGATATCTCTGGTTCCCCAGGGCCGATTTTAAAAATTCTTGTACCAATGGAAAGAGGGGACCCTCAGCTTTCAGACTAGAGCCCTTAGATTCCTGGGGGGTTTCTGGGTACTCAGAAACCCCCCCTGCGTGCGCTACTGCCGTATCGCCCCCTCACCTGTGCCCGGGCAGCAGCAGGGAGGAGGAGAGCCCAGCGCAGCAGCAGCAGCGCCGGGTGTGTGAGGGAGGGGGGAGCCGCCAGGACCTGCTGGGACCCGGCGACTCTCACCGCAAAGAACAGCTCTTAATGCAAGAGCTGTCCTTTGCTATAATTATCGCATATGTTATGGAAAAGGGGCAACAGCTGAGTGCTGTTGCCCCTTTTCCACCATTACCACTTTGGATTGTAGTCCGGACCAGCCCAGGAAAATTATTTGCCTTTCACGATCAAATTGGGACATTGAAGTCCGCAACTTCACCATACCACCCCGCATTTCAACACCCAGGTACCTGAGGACATTACCAACTGTCCTATATCCTTCCAGTGGATTTCGGTTATTTGTGCCAACTTGGGCCGACCACGTGGACATCAGGACATTTCTATCACTGTGTGTGGAGCGGTAAATATACCATCTTCTATTTCCCCATCTGGGCCCAATAGGAACGGACTCTCCTAAACTGCTTTAGTGTGGAATCGGGCATCGATTTATTGTATATTACATGCAATTATTTTTATCATATATGTTCATGTCTATGTCATTGTTTTTACTCCAGTAAAATATTCTAAGTAAAGATCATCCAATCTTAATATTTTTATTTTTAGCGCTGCTACTACCCCCTTCTCTCTTTTTTTGTGTACATCCATACAGGTCTAACTAACCTGATCTTTGAGCAGCTGCTGGGAAGTCACTCCTACCTAGCGCCCCCTAGATCCCCCCCCCCCCCCCCCACACCACACACACATTTGGGGCGGGTTCACCCCACTTTTAACTTCACAGTTATGAGCTGATTAGCCGGTGATAAAAAAAAGACACTTTGGGGTTTATTCTAGTTCACTCTTTCTGACAAAATCCTTCTTAGATGGACAAAACCATGTGCACTGCAGGGGGGTAGATGTAACATGTGCAGAGAGAATTAGATTTGGGTGAGTTATTTTGTTTCTGTGCAGGGAAAATACTGACTGCATGATTTTACACTTCAATATAGATCTCACTTTGAAGAAAAACCCCACCCAAATCTAATTCTCTCTGCACAAGTTACATCTGCCCCACCTGCAGTACACATGGTTTTGTCCATCTAAGAAGGATTTTGTCAGAAAGAATGGACTAGAATAACCCCCTTTATCACTTTACTGAGCTTAATAAATCTGCCCCTCAGTATTTTCCCTGCACACAAACAAAATATATCACCCAAATCTAATCTCTCTGCACATGTTAAATATGCCCCCCTGCAGTGCACATAGTTTTGTCCATTTAAGAAAAATTTGCCTTTGCGAGTAAACCAGAATAAGGACCCATGTGCACTGCAGGTGCGGTAGATGTAACATGTGCAGAGAGAGTTAGATTTGGGTGAATTATTTTGTTTCTGTGCAGGGAAAATACTGTCTGCTTTATTTTTACACTGTAATGTAGTTTTTCACTTAATAGCAACCCGGCATTTGCGAGGTGAAGCTCCCCACAGCAACCTGGCAATAAGCCGCGTCATTGATGTCATTGGGAAGGCTGGATGTCATTGGGGGGCAGTGGAAGGAGGCATTGCTTGGAGCTGCCTCTGTTTTTGCCCTATAGTACGAACAGGACCAGGGTTACCCGTTCACACTGCTCAGCAACCCGGGTCCGCCCCGGGTAAAACCCTTCTTTTCACCTGACTCGGATTGCCAAGTTACTGGACTCGGGATTTTTCAAAAGTCCTTTTACACTGCACAGTGACCCAGGTCGACCCTGCAATAACCCACGTCAGACTTTGGTTATTTGTGCGGTGTAAAAGGGGTATACTGTATGTAAAATAAATATTGTTCAATTTTCCTAGAATAACAAAATGTTGACATCAGATAAGAACCCATCTGGTCTGTCCTGAGCACATTTATCCATTGCCCTGCATGTTCAGAAGACATCAATCATTGTTAACGAAATAGAATGTACACACTAGAAGATATATTGAAATATATCGCTCAGAAAGGATGATGATTGATGTCCGCTGATGATTGATGTCCGCTGAATATGCAGGTCAAGTTGGCTATACAGTCAAATAACCTGTATGTTTTGCAGGCCCGGTGATCTCAATAACCGACATCAGCGACCGATAGCGTTCAATGTGTACGCACAGTATCGGGCAGCTACTATATCAGCCAGGTTGGCTAATGTGTATGGGGCTTTACACACACAAGAATAATTTTTGTGGGGATCCAATTATCCTAGTATAGGTTGTATTTGGATTGTTGGAGGAAAACAATGCAAGAAAATATAAATTACACACAGTTAGGGCCGTGGTGGAATAAGAACCCATGACCTCAATGCTGTGAGGCAGTAAGGCAAACCATTACATCATCCATACTGCCTGTACTGATAAACAGTGAGCCATACATTTTACTAAATAATCTTCAAAAATATTTAAGTTCTCAGGACACAGAATTTTCATCAGGAAATTTCACAGTTGAAGTTTTCGGGTTCATGTTTTCTTACCACTAGTCTCCAGGTGCCGCAGTGGTTTCTGTGGAAACCAAACACGTAGACCATCAGGAGTAACAATGAAAAGAAGAATGAGGATATTGAAACATACATGACCCATCCTTGGGTTAGTGGATAAAATACTTTAGTAGCAGCAACCAAGATCCAAACCCATGATCCAAATATCTGAAAGAAAAATAGATGCAAATGTTGAGCAAATAAACCTTTTCATTCTCTGTTACAAACAACAAAATGCTAATAGATAATGAATGATACAGGTTTGCTAAAGTGAAGCTGATTAATTTATTTGTGTGTCTGTGTATATACAGTACTGTATATCTCAATCCATTTATTATCAGTGTGTATTTGTTCAGTACAAATAGGTCAAATGTTCTTTCTATATGACAGAAAGCTTCCATGATGCACTTTGACATGAACGCCAGTGGTCCTCAGAACCCTGAACAGCTCACCTGTTACAGGTCACCCGGCAGGTGCACAGGAGTAGTCATTACTACTGTTGATTCTGTGAGGAGACTCGGAAAACATAAACCGTTTGGGGTTCTAAGGACCGAGTTTGAGAACCTCTGATGTAAGTGGCAACTGGAGGAAGGAGTATATAATAGTCTGCTGTGTGTAGCGTTGACAGATATGATTGATAACATTCACTGAGCAACATATTTACACTGCACGCATCCCTCTCACATATCTCTGCATGTTACATCTGCCCCATCTGCAGTGCCACATGAATTAACCCAGGTGGAGGCAGTTTTCAGGTATGATACTGTATCTTGGATAGAAGGATGCCAAAATTCTCCACTCCACCGGTGATTAACCACAACTTAGCTTCCCCAGATTCATATACTGTTTTTCAAAAGCACCTGCTCCAGTTCTGGTTCTTTTTTTTTTTGTATTGAAGTAGAAGCATTGAAAATAGGCATACAGTATACATATAAAGGGAACATTTAAAAAATTACATAAAGTATCAATAAAGAGCTGATTACAGTATTGTATTTAGTCATCACTGTTTAACAATTTGAGTATGACACAGGTATAAAATGTATAAATTATATGTAAGCATTGTTATGGGAAGATTACATTGAAGAGTAGAATAATGAGAAGAAAAAAAAAAGAATATATATGTCTGACGCTCACCCACCGGGCAGCTCAATAGGGGGGTCACCAACTAAGATGCGGTTCTCGTACCACTAAGTCAATCGCATGGTATTATGGATCTGGGATTGCGTTGAAACCGGCAAGGTAGCAATAAAACTTTCCCATGTATTAAATAAGGATGCATCTTTCTTTTCGTTATCAAATATGGTTTCAATCCAATCCATACGGAAATTAAAGTTGTTTTTCTTTATATAGTTGAAAATTTACAAGGGTTGGTTAAATCCACTCTTGTAAAATATTATTTTTAGCTGTGGCACTTATTGCGAGAAGTAATTTTTTGCATCTTGGGACGAATCTCTGTCCCTTTGGGAGGATACAGAGAACAGCTCATTCTGGAGTATAGGGTACAAAATTAATTAGGTGGGTTTCAGCATCCCTTTTAACTTGTCTCCAGAAACCCTGAACCACTGGGCACTCCCAAAGACAATGATAGAGAGATTGTGAACGTGGCACATAGAAGCGTGGGTGTGTACTGCTACATCTGAGAGGAATCTTTTAAAATGACTTATAGCTAAATGTAGATGAGCCCCAAAGCAGTTAGTAAGAGCTACTATACTTACTACAGTGCTGGAAAATGGTACTGATGATTCAATGTAAATGTATCTATCTCTTATTCCCCTTTTCCCCAAAAATTAACCAGTGTAATGTGGGCTAGGTGACATGAGGGAGATTGTTAGACTAATGAGGGAGAGAGGGAGATTGCTGTTATTTCAGGGAGTCTCCTCTTGTATGCAGGAAGGTAGGCAGCTATGCCCGTGGCATCAAATGCTCTGGTTCAACTTAAACCAGATTATATAATGGTGGTTTGTGTCGTTTTTTTTCTTATAAAAAGTCTGCATAATAGAACTGAAGTTCATGCACGCAAGAAATAGGAGGCGAATCCTCAGGATGACGTAGACAGGAAACTTTGTCACCCTGCAATAGCTATTTCTGCATTCATGTGCTATGCTTTGGGTGTGAGAACTTGGCAAGGTGTGCCTGTTAATGGCTCATTTAGGGTGTGCACTACATTTCTGTCTATCAGGGAGCAAAAGGCCAAGACTGAACTGAACCAGTGAGCAGTGCAATATGAGATTCGGTTCTGCCAGTCACTAGCTTTTGGTGCAAGTTTTCAGGATCCCATCAAACCCAAAATGTAAAACAGCATCAGATTTTGGGGCTTGTTTACTAGGTGTTCTTTTGAAGATGGGATGTTGCTATGGCCAAACAATCAGATTCCTTCTATTATATTGTAGACAGTGCAAGATAAATAAGTACATTCTAAATTGGTTGCTATGGGCAACATCCCATCTTAGTAAATAAACCCCTTATTGCTATACACGTGATGCGATTGCCTTGTTGTTCAATACTGATTGGATTGGTGATCGAATGCGTTCGATTTCTGTTCGATTTCACTTATATAAGCAAAATCGAATAGCACAATAGGCCACATCGAACTATGTGTACAGGGCAGTGGTCGAAGTGGAAATTTTGAAGTGGGGGTATGGAAATTTTGAAGTGGGGGTATGGAAAAGTAAAGAGTGAATATAGTGCGCACCTTCGGACACCCCCCTGTCCATCAACGTCCCCTGCCAGACTGCCCCGTTGTACAGGGGTATTACAAAAGCACAATATGCGCTGCTGAGTGAGAGAGCATCCTGAGGGGGGAAAAAAAGTTTTTTTTTTTTATCTTCAGATTAAAGTGGCGGTATGGCATACCCCCGTATACCGCCCCACTTCGACCACTGGTACAGGGCATAAGACTTATTCCTATTTTGTACAGATATATATTTAGGTCCCCATACACTAGGGCAACTTTTCTAAAGGCAGAAGTCATCCATGATCCCCCTCGAGCCATCCAGGAACCTCCTGTGTTGCAGGTCAGCATACGATACACTGTGTGCAGTTCTTTGGCATACATTGTACCTCCAGCCAAGGCTGCCTAGAAGCTTGGTTGGGCGACTTATCTAAAGTGCAGCAGGTGTGATCCTCAGAGTCCGATGCACCTGGAACTGCGCATCTCATTGAACCAGATGTCATCAGCAACTTTTGTAAGGCATGTTTGCTTCAGATCAGCAACTTTGTAATACCATACTTTTCTGCTTTCCCAGGCTGTATGCACTTTCCCTGCAGTGATCTGAGCCATGATGTGCCTGATTGTGACACAGCCTTTTGTGGTATAATGCCCAATTCACGGAACCTCCTACTCAAGGTCTGTCAGAGGGGAGTACCACAGCATCAGCAGCTATTCAGCAGATACACAGTTAATAACAGCACCACATCATTTGTAAATAAAACATTTGGTACTCTTTACCTAGAACGGCGCCCGCGATTGGCATCGCGGGCGTCGGGGGTAAAAAATCGCGGGCATCGCGGTCATTGTATGCACATAAAAAACGGGTGCGACGCGATGCCCGCGATGCCCGCGATTTTCCCATAGGGATCAATGTTAAAAGTCAGATTGGACGCGATTTTAGTGTTAAATGCCTCAATGGCCGCGATTTTTACATAGGAAACAATGTTAAATGGGCCACAGAGCCATAATAGTCCCCCTGAAGTCTTAAATGGCCCCCACAATTTTTAACGCCACCCCACGATCAACGTGAACCCGAAACGTGGCGAGCGCAGCGAGCCCGCGAGGGGCGGCGGTACGCGTCCTCCGACCTTTTCATACCCCCACTATCCACGTCGGCGTGGAGTTGAGAATAGAATAGTGTGGCGAGCGCAGCGAGCCACCGAGCCCGAAGCATGGCGAGCGCAGCGAGCCCCGCGAGGGGACACGGATACCTGTGAAGCCCGCGAAGGGACGCGTTTACCTGTGAAGGTATCCGCGTCCCCTCGCGGGGCTCGCTGCGCTTGCCACGCTTCGGGCTCGGTGGCTCGCTGCGCTCGCCACACTATTCTATTCTCAACTCCACGCCGACGTGGATAGTGGGGGTATGAAAAGGTCGGAGGACGCGTACCGCCGCCGCTCGCCACGCTTCGGGTTCACGTTGATCGTGGGGTGGCGTTAACAATTGTGGGGGCCATTTCAGACTTCAGGGGGACTATTAGGGCTCTGTGGCCCATTTAACATTGTTTCCTATGTAAAAATCGCGGCCATTGAGGCATTTAACACTAAAATCGCGTCCAATCTGACTTTTAACATTGATCCCTATGGGAAAATCGCGGGCATCGCGTCGCACCCGTTTTTTAGTGCATACGATGGTCGCGATGGTCGCGATGGGCGCCGTTCTAGGTAAAGAGTACCATACATTTCTATGCAAAGTTATTAATGACTATTGAGTATTGTCTTAATTTCCATCCTATAATTCTAAAAGACCATTAGTCACAGTTTCGAGGATTACATTTTGCTTTCTTTAGTATGTAGCAATCACATGCCAGTTTCAGTGAAATACAGGTGTGTGCAGTATTTCTGAGTTAATAGATCACCTTTACAGCAGAAGGGAAAAATTAACAAACTAATATCCTGAGTGAGCTCCGATATGGTTTAAGCACAGGATACTTCCCTTCCCCAGCTTATCAGTTTACATGGCCTTGTAACACTAGTTGTAAGTACCATAAATGAAGGGACATGGAAGTCCGGAGTATTGCTGTACAGTGTAAACAGGATATATAGTCAGGATGCCGCCAGTCAGAATACTGATGCTGGCATCCCGATGGCGGGAATCTCGACAGGGGTCAGGTAAGTATATATACCCCAGGGCTGGCGCCACCACTAGGCAGCTCTAGGAATTTGCCTAGGGCGCCGGCCACTGGAGGGCGGCAGTTCGCCCCTCGCCCCCAGCATGGAGGGTTAGTGCACTGTGTATAAAGCTGGCAGCGTCAGCGTCCCTACAGTGATTAAGGTGCTGGAGCGGGCAGAGGTGTCCGTGCCGCAGGGGTATCTGTGTATAAAGCTGGCGGCAGTGGCTGGGTCCCTGCAGTGAATAGAAAATTACTAGCGCTATGCGGCGGGGCAGGAAGCGCTTCTGGGTTTGAAAACACTTTCCGCACGCTGATTGGCTGAGATTCAGCCAATTAGCGTGTGGTCAGTGTTTTCAAAATCAGAAGCGCTTCCCGTGCTGCCGCATAGTGCTAGTTATTTTCTATTCACTGCAGGGACCCCGCCGCCTCCGCTGCCAACTTTACACACAGGGCCGCAGGCACCCCCGCGGCACGGACACCCCTGCCCGCTCCAGCACCTTAATCACTGCAGGTACCCCCCCCCCCGGCATCGCGGCGCCCCCACCCCGACTCGCCTGGGGTGCTCCGGTGCCTTGCACCGGCCCTGTATACCCCACCTTAACAATCCTGGCAAGCAGCCTACCCCCCACCCCTGCAGTCTGACACCCTCCCCTCTAGTGCCTAAACCTAACCACCCCACAGCCTGACCCTAACCACCCCTTAAAAGTGCATAAACAAAATACCCCACCCCCACCTATGCCTAACCCTTATTGTAACGTAACAGCTAAGTTCACATTGAATAAAACTTTATTCAACAGTCCCAAAGCAGTTACCTGTGAGTGGTAAAAGCATCAATTAGGTTACATAATGTTATGATTTCTTGAACTACAGGATTTTTCTCAGCAATGTAAAAATACTGTTTAACCTTTCCATTTTGAGCAAAAAATACTAATAATCCTTTCAATTTTCAGTTTACAGTGAAATATGCCAAACTCATAAGTACATTCTCCAAATGACTCAGAGCCTTGGCCCACGACCAAGCATTTGCAAGTTCATGTGCACATAAAAATGCACCAAAAAAACAAGACATAGAAAGTTACTAATACCCCATTTCCACTGCCACTATAAAATGTGATTTATTGCCTTGATAGCCCAGGTTGTGACTCAGTGGAGAATGGTTAGTCCAGGTCCAGTGACTTGGCAATCCAACCCGGCTATCTTGCAAGGCTGGTCATAGGAAGGACCTGGATCCAGCGGCAGTGTAAATGGGTCAGTTCGCCTACCATTTACACCATGGCGAGTTTCATGGCGGAAATGCTGTTTCCCTATGCGCTGTCACACATCCGGAATGAGGCCAGTGACATCAGTGGGGGAGCTGGAAGACTCCAGCCACTGCTGCACCCGTGTGCAGGATAAATGCTTCCGACCTATCAATAATCTGGGATGGAAACTAATACCTCTTTTGCACCAAAATCCCTGGTCGGACCCTGGTCTTTGAACACCTCCTCGCAGCCGCCGCTGCTGCTGTCTGCAGAGTATAGCAGATAGCAGCGGAGGGTGTGTATGCCTTCTACCCAGGTCCTAGCCATGTTCTACCCAGGTCAGGACCTGGGTAGAAGTCCCGTGTAAAGGGACACGGTGTGACCCATTTACACCACGGCTGACCCGCCGATGACCCGTTTTTTTGCGGCGATGTAAAAGGGGTCCGGGTCTGACCTGGAACTGTGTTCTAAATCTCAGAACAGATTCAGGACTTGGGTGGAAAATTGGTATAAGGGGCTGATTC
This sequence comes from Crinia signifera, assembly GCF_055691185.1. Classification (NCBI taxonomy): domain Eukaryota; kingdom Metazoa; phylum Chordata; class Amphibia; order Anura; family Myobatrachidae; genus Crinia; species Crinia signifera. The sequence continues at coordinate 73,327,359 of NC_139219.1, read as the reverse complement.
AGGCATTAAACCACCGCAGCAGCTATTCAAAATTATACCAGTGCTACAGGAGGAATAAAGACGCCCACTGATGGCTTGTCTGATCTGCTGCTGTGTTCGTAGACAAAGACAAGGAATCATTTGCGTGAACAGCGGACATCCGAGTAACCCTCACAATGTCTGGCAAAATCACTCTGCCAAGGCCAGTAAAACTGCATCCATGGACTCAGCCACTGGATGGATGGCCTACTCCTGTCTGCCTACTTATTTTCCAACTGCAGTAGTGTGAGCTAAATTAATTGATGTTAATTTATTTTAATAAATTACATATTTGGAATAAAAAAAGACAAATCAATCAAGTTCAACCTATTCTATATTCTGGATGTGTTTACCATTAATGAATTATGTAATTTGGTAACATCCATTAATTCATTAATTCAGTGTACACTCTTGAACCTGAAAAACTATAACATCTGTCTAATAATGCTTAGGAACTCCTTTCAATTGGATTACCTCAGCAACATGAAGGATCATGGGCTCTATAAGCCTTCTAATACAATTTAAGGAGGATACAGAGAGGATGTCTCTGTGTGGTGCACCAAGGAGATTAAAGAAAAATATAACTTTTATTCATATATTTATTTAAAAAGTTACGAAATAAAAGGATATTTCTATCCTCACCGAGTGGGGCCCCAATGTCATGTATACCTTTAATAAATTGTATGATTATGTGGTGGTGTGTTTTTCACTTGAGTATACTGAAAATATTTATTAGATGTTATTTCCTTAGGATTGGTCCTTATGCCACTGCAGACACCAAAATATATTTATCACAGGGATTATAAACAATTTCTATAGGTAAGTATTCCTAATCAACTGTTTATATGGGTGCTAAGGATATACTACCCATAAGCACAATCACGTTTATGATGCTCTATGTATGCCCTTTATAGGGGAATCGGGCTAGGACCACCCTGTAATATTGCTCAAGGAAGAGGAGATCAGGCTGTGTACCCACAATAAATGTGTATCCTATGCAGCAAATATTCAGGCAGCGACACGTCTGTGCTAGGAATTATAAGATGGACATGCTGGCGGCTTGTGAGCTCTGTACTTGTCCCGTCGCAGGCTTACACTCGGTGCAGATGGAGGTGTGATCACCAGAGTGCTGGCCGGAGGGCAGGCAGGGCCGGATTAACAATGGGGCTGATGGAGCTATAGCTCCATGCCCACTCTCTAAATAGGCCCATTTTGTAGCTGAGGGCCAGAGCTTTCCAATGAGCCTGGCCCCGCATTGCTAGCCCTCCGGGAACCGGAGATACTGCTAGGTAAACCTGGAACGTTTTCCCCTCTTAGGATAACATGGGACCCACTATTTCTGACCCCCACCAGGTTCCAACGGCTGCCAGTTCCCCCTCTGGCATCACAGAAGATCGAGGTTGATCTCAATCCCAAATCGCTGGGTCTTCAATCTGATACCAGGCTGGTCCATATGGGTTCATTGGTTCTAGAGATATTGCGGGTAAACTGATTTTTCCATTTAATTTTTTCATTTCGGAAATGTCATTTCATGGCTGTTCATGTTGTTTGAGGACAGATTTTTTTGGAACCAAACGGCACAGTTTCACGGGACCAAAATCATTCAAAGCCCACATGTAAAAGGCTCAGTTGGTTCTGAGGATATAGATGGTTGTTTAAGGAGGGGGGTTCTCTCCCCATCACACCAGAAAATGCAGGGACTAGGCTGGTGTAAAATGGGCCAGCCCGGGAATGTCCCTGCATGATCCTGGGACCATATTTCCAGGTAAATCCCTGAATTTTGACTCAATCCGTGTGCCATTGAGTGAATTTTGGCTCAGTCGGTGTGAATTTTGGCTCATTCAATGTGGCATTATGGGGGAAATTTACTAAAGGAAATTTGTAAAAAAAATAGGTGTATTTGTATCCAGAAATACACTTACACTTACACTTTACTATCCCGAAAATATGGCAGTCGTAGTCGTATTGATGTGCAATTCGGTACGAATTGCCGTATTTTCGGGATAGTAAATGTCAAAAATAAGTGTATTTCTGGATAGAAATACACCTATTTTTTACAAATTTCCTTTAGTAAATTTCCCACTATGTGTAAGAGGCAAGTACAGTATAAGGGGTTACTATTGTGTTGCATGATTTGTATAAGGGTTATATGGCGTGGTAAACTTAGGTGACCACATAAAAGGTGCTGAAATGTTGTCCAAGTTTCGGCTTTCAGTATTTTTTTATGGATGACCCCACAAGTATCTTAGGACATCGGCATCCTGCGGGTGCAGCTTTGGAGGGCATCCGCCAAAATATCTCCCTGCATTTTTCCTATGCCTATACACAAATAGAGACACACCCATGAGCAGACCACCCAACCAGAACACTGGTCACGCCTCCCACATTATTAGGTGCTGGCCACAAACCCTATTATTGCGCATAATAGGCCCTTGATAATTTTCAGCTCCAGGCCCATTTAGACCTTAATCTGGCTCTGAGGGCAGGCACAGGTGCAGGTCAGAGCCGGTATTCACCTGCCAGTGGGGGTACGAGATCACGGTGTCCTGTGTGGTACCACCGCTGCTCTGCCTGATAGCCGGTTAGTGAGGGGTCGCGGTGACAGACGTCATACACCGCGCCTCTTAACCGGACGGACTCTTTATATGAGAGACCGCTATTGCGCACCACTACAACTAAACAGATCAAAATGCATTTCAATGGGGGAAATTATATACTGTGTAAATCCGGGCTTGGCAATACGTGGCCCTTCAGTTTCCATAGAATTATATATCCCAGCATGCTCTGCTACACTTTTGCTATTCGGCCATAATAAAATTGTTACAGATCATGCTGTGAAGTTCCAACACCAGCTGAGGGCCATTTACTGCCCACTCCTGGTTAATATTGATTGTACGCCATGCCTCCTGACTAACGGTCCCTAATATTTGCCAGTATTGGAATATTTCTATTAGTAGCAAATTAATCTGCATCCCACATACATTCTATTCGATTCAAATCTGGTGAATGAGTGGGCACCTTTGGATTCAAACTCAAGGGACTGTTCCTCTAGTTTCAATTTGGTGGCGGCGTGCTGTTGTGCTGAAAGAGCTGCACTCATGAATGCCTGAAAGGGGGGTGCAAGGATGGTTACGTAGCATCTGCCAAAACTGCACAGATGTCTTCCTATATACAGTATAGTACTTCCATTGCAGATGATTCAATTTAATGCTGGGGTGTAAATAACTGATGAAAAAGCGGAGCTAAACATTAATGATTGTACTAGATGTATCAATCTTCAAAAAGTGATAAAGTGGAGAGTGATAAACAACCAGCCAATCAGCTTCTATCTGTCATTTTTCAAACCCAGCAGCTGATTGGCTGGTTGATTTATCACTCTTTATTTTATTACTTTTTTAAGCTTGATACAACTGCCCATTATATGGTACGCATAACACTGAACTATGCTGGTCTCATTCATTGGATTGTGACATTTATGACCATCGAAAGGACAGATGTGTGATAATGGGCCTTATTCTAGTTCACTCTTTCTACAAAATACTTCTTAGATGAACAAAACCAGGTGCACTGCAGGTGGGACAGATGTTACTTGTGAAGAGAAAATTAGATTTGGGCAGGGGTTTACTTCAAAGTGAGATCTATATTGCAGTGTAAAAGTAAAGCAGTCAGTATTTACCCTGCACAGAAACAAAATAACTCACCCAAATCTAATTTTCTCTTCACAAGTAACATCTGCCCCACCTGCAGTGCACATGGTTTTGTCCATCTAAAAAGGATTTTGTCGGAAAAAGTGAACTAGAATAAGGCCCAATGTCACACACACGTGACGTACCATAGGGTGGATTAAATATATGAGGCATAAACAGCAGGAAACAAGTTGAGCCACTGATCAGGGCTGTGCTACCAGTTTTCTGTGAACAGGAATGACAATGTTTTAGGATTTTGTTCATTAACATACAATTAACCACTTTCATACAATAAGGCAGGGTGATTCACATCAGCATAATTAGGTACATTCCGTGCTGTAGGAAGGTTGCATATCACCTGGAACAGGCACATGCTACAGTGCCACATCCCTAACATTTCTATTGAGGGTGGTGACCAGCATGCCTAGAAGGGTGGGTCTAACTAGAGGGTCTCCGCATGGGACAGTGGCGTAAGTTCATCCCAGTTGCCCGGAGGCAAGATAAATATTGGTGCCCCCCCAACACACACACACACACCATCGTATATAAATATATGTATGCATGTATGTATGTTATGGATATTATGTTTAGAATACAGAGTGTGTGACATCTATGGTCCTATTAGGAGGAGGAGATAGCCACAGAAGCGATATCAATGGCTTTCAATTAACTGATTCAAACTCACAGTGGAGGAGAGGTGCCCCCTTGGGAGCAGGAGCCCGGCAGCAGATGACTCCATTGCCTCCCAGAGTTCTGCCTCTGGCATGGGACAAAGTTGCTTGTTTTGTTCCTAGTTCATTAACCACTCGGGATTTACCAAAAATAGCATTTACTACAGAGACTGTTTTACCAGCCATACAATACATAGTGCTTGATGCCTGAACCTAATTTACATAAGGTACTGTATATGCAACAATAGCATAAAACAAAACAAGTCATACTAAACAACAAGTCAACAAATTTATTATCGAAGGATAATAACTGTTATATCATTATAGGTATAATCACACAGTAAACTATATAGTTTACTGTCCAATAATAACTGCATATGTTAAACTGTAAAAACTAATAATAAGTGTCTCCTAACTGTCCTTATATAGTTCTATATATATATATATATATATATATATATATATATATATATATATATATATATATATATATATATATAATTCTGTCCCACGGTGCAAAGCTTTCTGTTCACAGGACTATTTGGCATTCCTTACATTGGGCCTGATTCAGACTGGATAGCAAATTAAAAAATCTTTCTCAAATAAAATAGACAGAACCATGTGCACTGCGGATGAGGCCAATGTAACATGTGCAGAGAGCGTTTGGGTGAGTTATTTTGTTTTTTGCTTTATTTTTTCACTGCAATTTAGATGTCAGTTTGAACACACCTCACCCAAATCTAAAGGCCCCCATACACTATGCAAATTCTCCCCTCGGAGAAGTCGCACCCAATCCTCCTTGAGCCACACGGGACCTTCCCAGGTGGTAGGATTGCATGCAGTATGCTGGGAGGGGGTCAGACACGGAGAGCTTACGTGCAGCACATATCATCTCCGTCTCCAATGAGCGGTCCCATCGGGTGTCATACACATTTTAGTTGTGATAAATTGTGACGGATCGCATGCGTCTCTGCTGCCGGGAAGGTCCCGCAACGTTCGCAGGGTATCGGGTGTCCGTACACTGCTGCAAGACATCGCAGCAGTGTATGGGCACCTGTTTTGACCTGTCAAGTTGCCAATGGTTAAAATTATTATTTGAAAGGCGCAGTTGTCTCGTCACTGTGTGACACTTCATAAAGTCATTGGGCAGTAATAATTTATCTGTCAGCAGAACTTTTCCCCTGCAACTTTTCAACCATGTATTACCAGCAGATGAGCGATGGGATGGATGGATTTCCATAGTGTCCTGCTATTGAAAGCCATCCACCAGAGGGAAAATCGCTTGGACGGATGAAAAACGCTCTGAGCACTGAGTGATTTTCAGCCCAGCGATTTTCCCCATCATCTCTCTGCATACACGCTGGGCAAAAACACCCTGTGTGTATGCACTTTAAAAGCTATTTTTGGATCTGTGTGCTTTCTCCTGGGTGTGAGACAGGTGTGTCAAAAAAGTGACAGGTAAGGTGAACTCATCATGTTTGGACGCAAACAAAACTGAGTTACTTGGCTACTTACTGTGCATAAATATACAGTACAATCAGATGGAATGGAGCCTATGAACTAAAGCTGGGTCCACACTATGGCCTTTATTCAGATCTGATCGCAGTACAAATTCGTTTGGAAAATAGGCAAAATCATGTGCACTGCAGGTGGGGCAGATGTAACATGTGCAGAGAGAGTTAGTTTTGTGTGAGTTATTTTGTTTCTGTGCAGGGTAAATACTGGCTGCATTATTTTTACACTGCAATTTAGATTTCATGCCCATTTTCCAAACAAATTTGTACTGCAATCAGATCTGAATAAGGGCCTATGTGATTTTCTGTCAAATTTACTACATCTATACATGCAGCTCAATCTGAGCATATCGTTAACGACAGCCTACTCCTGGATGTGGTCACTGACGATATCTTTAACAGGATTGTACATCGTATAGTTTGTACCCAGCTTAAGTCCAAACAATGGGATGTGAGGCCAATATATATACAGTAATTTTTACTGTTTCGTAAAATACACCGTCTTGAAAAGATTTCTTAAAATGATTCATGGAACTGTTATTGTTAATAATATTTGATTAGGTGCCTTATTAGATCAAATATGAAATACATCCTTAATATTTTTGAACAGTTTTCATGCAGGCAGAAAAGAGTCTGCCTCTAATCTTATCACATCTTATATTATCTAGTCTCTAGCCTGAGAGGGGAAGAGAGACATATATTTGTTGAATGCCTTATTATACTGAAAAGTTATTAGTTATTAAAGTGCTAGCAGCCCTGAAACATCTGGCCAAAGGTGGAAACGCTGCCTGTGACAGAAATTCATGAAGTAGCTTATGTTGAAGTATGCTTAAATTGGATGGAATCTCTAGCGTGAAATAAGACTGTCAAAATACCGACAACAATTGACCGACGATCAAAATACCGACAGGGTAAAAATACCGTGTCGATATTTTGACCGGGATTTTTATTGTTTAAATGAGTCTTTAAATGATCAGTTGTATATGAGCCTGGATTACTTCTGGAGACCATGGCGAGTCTATAATGGGTGCAGGATATGCAATACACATAGACCCTGTGGTCCGACAGTGGCAGTGCTGCACACGCTACTGGAAAAATGTCCCGGTGCCCATTTCCCCTGCAATCTGCACATGCACAGTAGAAAAAAAATAACCAGGTAATACCCGCTGCTTTGTTTTTGCATGTGCGCAGTAGAATCTGGCACGGAGCCAGAGTCTACTGTTTGTACCATCAGCTAGAGAGAAGTAGGCCCAGATGTAGACTGCACACGGATTCCCTATGCAATGCCAACAGTAGTAAATGTGCATGGGTTAGTAGTATACAGTATGTGCTATGGTTACATCTGGACAAAACAGCAGTAGATGTGCATGGGTTTCTACCAGAAATAATAGCATCATTATATGTGCATGGGTTACTACTAGAGACAACAGCAGTAGATGTGTATGGGGTACTACTAGAAACAACAGCAGTAGATGTGTATGGGGTACTACTAGAGATAACAGCAGTAGATGTGTATGGGGTACTACTAGAGACAACAGCAGTAGATGTGTATGGGGTACTACTAGAGACAACAGCAGTAGATGTGTATGGGGTACTACTAGAGACAACAGCAGTAGATGTGTATGGGGTACTACTAGAGATAACAGCAGTAGATGTGTATGGGGTACTACTAGAGACAACAGCAGTAGATGTGTATGGGTTACTACTAGAGATAACAGCAGTAGATGTGTATGGGATACTACTAGAGATAACAGCAGTAGATGTGTATGGGTTACTACTAGAGATAACAGCAGTAGATGTGTATGGGTTACTACTAGAGACAATAGCAGTAGATGTGTATGGGGTACTACTAGAGACAACAGCAGTAGATGTCCGTGGGTTACTACCGGAGCCAAGAGACATTAAACATATAAATTCAAACTAACCACAAATACAAATTTAATGTACATTTTAGGCTGAAACATACAGTACATTCCTCCTTCTGAGGACCAATTATGTAAAAATATAATGTACCACAGCAGCTACATTTTAGTAGTAATAATATCATGTGGAGGTATTCAGACATGTTCCACCAATCACGGTTAAGCACAAAGAAAGTCATCCCCTCCTAAAAAGGTACATACTGTATGCAACTTTTGGTACTTATGTATTATCTGGGCGCCCTATTTTTTCGATGCATCGCATCGCATCGCATGCAATATAGTGGCATACAATGCAATGCAATGCGATTTTTCATTGTAAAGACCCAATTTTTAATTGTATAGTCACCCATGTGTGATTTCATACCACCATTACGCATGGAGTTGATTTTATATAGTGTGGCGAGCGCAGCGAGCCACCGAGCCCGAAGCGTGGCGAGCGCAGCGAGCCCTGCAAGGGGACGCAGAATACATGTAAAGTTATCCACGTCCCCTCGCGGGGCTCGCGGGGCTCGCTACGCTCGCCACGCTTCGGGCTCGGTGGCTCGCTGCGCTCGCCACACTATATAAAATCAACTCCATGCGTAGTTGGATAGTGGGGGTATGAAATCACCCATGGTTGACTATGCAATTAAAAATCAGGTCTTTACAATGAAAAATCGCATTGCATTGCATTGCATGCCTTAAGTAGTGGCATGCAATGAAAAAATCGGGAGCCCAGATAATACATAAGTACCCAACTTTCTTATGGCCAGCTTCAGACACATTTTATGTGAGCATGCCTATACTGTTCTCTGCCGATGCTACTGTCAGCTCCAACCCCTGTTCTACCAGCCTCAGCGCAAACAGACATTTCAGCAAATGTTTTTTAACATTAAACTTACTTAATATAGGAAAAAATAATCTTTAAGGGTTTATTGGGTAAAAGGCAAATAGAAAAAAGCAGGTCATATATTGATTATATAGAACATATAGAACAGAATACACAAACATTTGCATAAGGTTTATGGAAGTGCATGCAATTGGGGGGGGGGGGGCACAAATTGCATTTACATTATTTTCTCCATGGGCTCAAATTAGCAGAAAGGGGCAGATGTAGAGTTAGACGATAATGATAGTACATTGTTCAAAATGAAAGTGTATGGAAACATAGCTCATTTTCAGCCATTTGCAGAGCTGTACACATCCCAATTGTTTAAGCCTTTACGTGGTGCCTGGTTTACTACTAGTCATCATCATCATTATGTACTTGGACCTGCCTTGTACAGGTGTATAAAAACATACGTGTTGGTCTACATGTCCCACATTTTGCCCTCACTGAACTGTGTGTAAGATTATCCTGTCACACCTTAATTCACTTTCCTGTCCTAAGTGTAGCTATATATGGAATGCATTCTGTTTTCTGTGCAGCGTCCAGTGGAGTTTAGTGAGATCACTACTCAAGCTGACATATGTTGCATTCTGCATGGAGGGGTATAGGGGTATTTGGAGACATATTGCAGAAATCAGTAGGTCCTAGAGAGGGACATTTAGCAGAAGGAGCAGGATTCCCAACAGTACAGAGAAGGGGTAAGAACAGTCAAAATAGGTCATGAAACACTGGTGTCCAACAGATAAACATGGAATTCATACATCCAATGTAGTATTGTACCCATTGGTGTAATTGAGTTATTAAAGATGATGTATGGTGAAAAACTAAACACAAGATACATCTGTATTTAGAGGTGCACAAAGCTTGCACTTGCAGCCCCAGTTTGCGCCTGAATAGACTGATCACAAGTTTTATAGTTAGGATATGCAAGTCTAGCATGTATCTTGAAATGCGCTAACTTTAAGGCAATCAAAGTTGCATTTGTTTACTAATTGCAACACATTTGTGAAATATTTTTATTAATTTGCATAATTAGATTGCTTTTATAGAACTTCCCTTCTTTCTAATTGGGCCCAGTAGCCCCTCCTCCAAAATTGCTTTGTCCTTTCCTCCTTAGCTGTAAGCAAGTCATTCTCATAATAAGCTCTGATATCAGGATGGACTCTCATCACACTATATGCTGCAATCAGCGAACAGAGGTTTGTAGATTCAATTAACAGAGGTCCCCAGAATTTAGCCCCCTATTATCTATGTTTAGAGCTGGATTAAAAAGGTGAGGTTCCTAAAACGGTCCTTTAACTAAATTTAAAAATAATTACATTGCATGAAATTACAAGTTTAAATTACACATGTCTAATAGAAGCAAAACGGTAATAACAGGACCCTGGTAACATATTAACGGGAACCCCGTACACAAATACAATAACATTTTTATCAATCATACTTGTCCACTGAAGAATAGTTACATTTAGACAAATAGTGCTATCTACTATAGGGAGAGAGACCAAAACCAATACACTGCCCTTTTAATCATTCTCTGCAAGTAGGCAAACAGTAGCTTTAAGTCTACAGCATGTCCAGATTTCTTGGTCTTCTTATTAAAAAAATATGTTGTAGAACCACAAAACTGGATAGTTAGCACTTTCCTGAGCAAGGCTCGAAACATGTCAGTTAGAGAGTAAACTTTTTACCCAGAGAAGGGAATAGTAGTTCTTCATGAAGGATCAAAATGCATCTACAGTATCAAAGCCAAACAACATGAAGGAGCCCAATTGCGCAACTGAGTCACACTTTGACAAAGCAAATAAGCTGGAAACAAATGTCCATTAAGTCTTATGAAAAAGGTTGATGAATAGAAGAGTCACCTATGTTAATAAATACACTGTTAAGGTGCCCATACACAGTTAGATTTGATGAACATTCAGTCTCTACCCACCTCTGGGCAAACAATATCATGCACACACACAGAACGATTGACGATCAGAGGATTAGATCTGTCACTTAACGACTTCAAATCATTAACACATCATTGCTGTATAGTATCGTCATGAAGATCTCTCAAGATATCCAGTCCCATATAGTAGAGTGGTTTAGCATCAAGGAGAGCTCTCCGGGTATTCAGTCGTATACTGTAGCAGGATCAGGGTATTCAATCCCATAGATTGGTGAATTCTTAGGATATTCAGTCCCGTACATGGTGTATCATTCGGGAGAGCTCTCAGGGTATAAATTACACTATAAGCCTCAGCAAGGTAGCACCTCACATTATATAGGGTACACAGTCTAGGGCTTCCTATAGTTCAGCCCCATATACATGGTATTTTACCAGGTAGTACTCTCAGCACAGTCAGTTTTGGTGTGTTGTCAGAAAGAGATCTCAGAGTATTCAGTCCCATAGGTCCATGTATAATTTATACTTTTCCGAACTCTTTCAATCTTAATATACATTTAATAAAACATCACCCCATACATATGAATGTTAGGCTCTAGTCCAAGACCATAGTTGCAAAAGCCTCTTTAAGGGAAGCCGAAGTTGTCACCCATTATCACAGATATCTATGAACTATTGAAGCACTACAGAACTGGAGTCACTTCCTACTTACCAGAAGTAGTTAATATATTGGACCACAACTAAATGCATTGGCCCTCTGCATTCACTATTGCCATACAAGAAAACATATTATAACCAGTACAAAAAGGAAGCCACTTCTTAAATAATGGGCTGCTAAACTAGGTCCTTTTGATTCTGTATGGAATCACATTACTACAGTCTACTCACCTCCAACACAATGAAGAGGATAAAAGATATATCCACTTGGTTTTGGGAGCTTTGAGTGAGTTCTAGTACTTCAGATGGGACCCGATGCTTTGTCCTACATCCAGCCACATTTAATAAAAAAATGGAGCCCATTTCAAACCACCATGCGAGCTACAGTAGTGGCTAGTGTCCACTTTTACACATTTACAATTTACAATTTTCCAAATGTTACTAAATGTTGTATTATATACTATGGGAGTCTGTATTTTAAGGTGAATGACTTTTAATATTTATTTATCAGTAATGGTTAAAAATCACTTATAAACTTACTGTTAGTAAAGTCTTCGAAGCTGCAATATGCGATCAAACAAAAAGAAACAATAACGAGATGGATGATTTTGACAATAGACAAAAACATCACAAGCCCATGATGTGAGACCTAGCATGTTAGCCGTGCCATGGCGGCATAGCAAAGGCCCCGAGATTAAAATGAGTTTGTTGATCCAAGCTCCAACTAAACAAGTTCTAAATTTACTAATAACTCATATACTCATATGTGTCCCTATCCACAATGACTTTAGGACCCACAAATTAGATCATTGCGCAGGCTACAAGGCTTTGGGCTAAATTGAAGTGTCTATTGTAAGAAGCCGTAGTTGTGGTCAGTGACATGTATAAATGTACATTATCAGCCCCAATGTCTCCATAAATATCTCTTAAGTAGAAAAATAGATATATAAGTTTAATACTAATGATGTATGACTGACTATGTGGCTAGCTCGGCTCCTGGTCATGCTGGAGACATGCAGCTCTAGAACCATCTGCCCTACTAGTAATCTGTCCCTGCCTGGGTCTATTCATGATTAGAGAAGACCATTGTCTATTTATGATTCAAGGAGGCCTTGCAGCAATAACAACAAACTAATGAGACGTCTCTTTGTTCTGTCAAATTCAGTTGTTTAAACAATAACACATACACTGGCTGTTTTGATGACCTGGTACCATGTTTAGTGCTGTATAGACTTGTGCTGTATATTCAAAATATCACAAGAGTGGTAATTATACACACAGCACTATAAACACCACGCAAAGAATCCACAGTAACATAGAATACATTTAACTATTCTAGTTTTTAGCTTTTACCTCCTCTAACTTTCACTTAAGGATTCCAAGTGGAAAGAGCTTTTGACAAATGTTTGTACCGCTACAGTTTCCTTACAGTTTGTTAGTTAAAAAGAATGTAACTAGGAAATTTTATTTAAAAAAACTGTCAGTAAAGTTGGGGACAATAGTAGTAAAAGTCAATAAACTGTGTAGTGGAGTTCACAATGAATAATTGCTATCTAGAGGCCAACGCAGAACATTTTTTTATGGAGTCCCTTGCCAATAATGGTTAACAGATATAGCTTTACATATATATATATATATATATATATATATATATATATATATATATAAAAGCACTGCAAGGGTATGGTTGCTACTGGGCACAGAGGTGGTGGAGTGGGTAGTGAGGCCTGGCAATGCTTATTCAGGGATGGTGGAGTGGCATCAGTGGAACCTCACATAACTGTTACTATGGGTTATGGTGGTGTCATGCTCCTCCCTTCCTTGTCCAGCCTCATTATTCCCATTTTAATTCATAAAAGGTTACCCTTAAAGGCTACCCTTAAACATTGAGGTTCTCCACATAAAAGCTCACTTTTAAAGTAAGTAAAGTAAATACATTTCCCATTAAGGAACTTGTAAGATAAATTTATAAATCTAGAAATTCAAGAAGAACTGTATGTCAATAACAAGATCTTCACTTGCAGCTTGACTCAACATGTAAAAGAGTCATTTCTGTTTGTCTAATGGCGTACTTAAGAAATAATAGAAAAAAAATCACATACACTAAACACACCCATTACCAAAGTACAATAAGCATGCTTAGAGAAGTAAATCTCTAATTTGGCAGGGCAAAGAAGAACAGTAAGCTCTGCCAATGAATCTTTCACCTAATCTGAGTGAGCTGACAAAAGTATATATAACCTTTCTCAGTGCAGTTTATATATGATGTCAATAGACAATACTTTTCTGTTAGAAATTAAAGTAATCAGATTCCATTTTTGATGTATAGCTCCTTGAATAGGATCTCGCTGTTGGTGTGCACCAGGGATGGGTTATTGAACCACTCCTATTCACACTCTACATGCAATTTCTTGGTGATCTCATCAGCTATTTCGGTGTCATGAATCGCGTAAATGCTGATAATAGGCGCACATACTTGTTCAACTCTAATCTCAAATATGAAGTCCAAATATTTGATAAATTAGTAGGCAGATACTACTGGATGGTGATCCAATGGTATGACTTAGCATGCCTAAAAATTTAGTTTTCTTCTTTCCTCCAACACCAACCCAATACCAAGCTCCTCTGCAAGCAATGGAACTGACACATTAGCCCCTCTCTTCCTTACTCCAATTTACATATTCTGACCAAAACTTGGCATTTGTTCCTATGCTGTGGTGCAAGGGCTGGCCTGTCCTCTGTCTCACTAGTCTACAGGCTACATCCTAATTCCCTGCAGTTTTGATTACTATATTTACTATTACCAATGATCAGTCAGTGGAAATCATACCAGATCAATCACAAAACACATAATCATTAACTCCCTGTTATGTACAGAGTGTGCTGCTAATCTTCTAGGTCCCCCCATCCACAGGTGCTACTTATGTACTTTTATATGTTCTAATGGTCATGTGCATCATACAGTATGTCTTCTTGGTAGCCATTCACCTCTGCTGCTGTCCCTCTTGGTACAGAGGCAAGTACTATGACCAAGACACCTGCCTCCTCCACAGTCTGCCTCTATAGGAATGCCAACCTACAATTAGATTACTTGACCAGTGACATCCTATCTTTTGTCATTTGTGTTCTATTATATTTCTCTATATTGTCTCTTCAAAGCACTATTACTATTATTATTATTATTATTAATAATATTACTATTATATTTTATTTATAAGGCGCCACAAATGTTTTGCAGCGCTGTACAAAGGGCAAATAATAGACCAATACAGGGAGACAAAACTTTACATTACAGTTATAATATAGCAAAAATAGAGTACAGGTAACGAAGAGCACCACAATTCAATACACAATACAGCTTAGATGTAAGTAGCGAGGGAGTAATCAGTGAACTACTATGGGCTGGCAGCCATAGCCATCTGTAGAGTATGCGGACAAGGATGCTCAATGAGTAGGGGAGAGCTGGGAGTGACATGTGAGGAGAAGAGGGCTTTGGCAACAGGAGGGAAAAGGGCCCTGATCAGAGGAGCTAACAATCTAGTGGGAAGGGGCAACAGACAGATTACATGAGGTGCAGATGGCTTGATAGCAGGATGTAAGCAAGCAAAGATGGTCAAGGCATGGGGGTTGGAGGGGCAGCCCAAAAATTGGGTCATGCAGCAGAAGGGTACACTTTGATGAATAGGTGACACTATAAAGATAGATACATACATACATACATACATACATACATACATACATACATACATACAAAAAAAATAATATGTAAATTGTGCAATCTTTGTATTTCTGAGATCCTTATAAATAAGTGGAAATATTGAACTTAATTACACAAAAGGTCAGTAGGGGCTACAGTTACATGCAGCATATTGGCAGCCGGTATTGTCTATGGGCCTATTCAGTATCAGATCAAGATTAATTGGATGTTAGTATTGACTGGTGGAAAATCCAACTGCCCAATGACAGTGGTCAGATATTGGATGCCATCTCCAACAATTGGGACTTGTATGATTCAGAAGCCAAACCCCAATCTGACCACATGGCAGGCAGATTTTATTCCATCACACGTTAGTGGCACACATATGGATTAATTGAACATGAGTCCAATAATTTGGTCCTAGGCATAAGAAGCAGCATTTTCCAGTCTTACGTTGATATTAATAAAAAATAATATCATTTATACAGAGTAATTAAATACAAATTAATACAACATGCATATTGCTTTTATACTTTAAACAGGTGTTCAGATATTTATTTTATTAATTTCTGATGATTTCACGGATTTTATCCTGTTTATAATACTATATTAGGTCTAAGAATGAAAAATAATATATTGTATATGTAGATTTGTATTATTTGTAACACTGAACAGATGCACCTATAGTGGGGTGAGGATAATGTTGCGAATACTAGGAGACATACTGTATGTACAAAAATGACAACATTGGGTACGGGGTCAACATTTACAGCGCATAGCGCTTTTGGTCAAACACCATTGCGTCTTGGTAAATTATTATAATAAGATTTTACATACCTAAAGAATCATGACTTATGGTTAATTATATGTGAGTCTTTTGTGTGTTATAGTATTGAATATTTCCCTCTCTATAAACTAAACTACATTCCTGCATAACTGCAAAATGCACAGTAATTTAGGATTCTGACAGCATGACACGTGCAAAAGACTTAGAAAAAATTGGTACTTTGTTAAGACTTGCAAAACATTCTTTCCCCCCTTTGAGAATAAATGTAAACCACAGTGACAGTGGATAACTTACCAGTTCTGGCAGTATAAATGCATATGGTAATGTTCTAAAAACCCCAAATCCATAGGGAATGTCTGGCACCTCTGTGCTGCCAGGTATCTGTATTCCTTGCGATGCCATTTCTTTCTGTCAGAGCTATCTGCTAAGTAAAGAGATGTCTGCTGCTTCCAAACACCTGGCTATCTGCACACCAAACATAGCAATCAGTTAAGTTTAAAATAGTATTCTATACAGTGACACACCTACAGAGGCGTAATACACTGGAAAACCTGTTCCGTCCCTGGCAAGTCCTTTGAGATAAAAAGGGCAAGGTGATCTGTGTTTGATGTGTCAGATGAATGATTATGAAACATGCAATCCAATGACGACTTTTCTCGAGTGGCACCTCTACTGAGAACAAGGAATGTTTTTCGGGATATGATGCTACTGTTTTTGTAATAGTAATAATGAACCTATAATGAACCTAAAAAAAAAGTTAATAAAAGGCTGCCGTAGTAAAGAATATTTTACCAGACGTTATAAAACATGTAAAGACATGACAAATGTTCATGATTTTCTGTATATAAATAACAATTTATCATATTAGCTAAAAATATTTTATTTAAAAAGGTTTTCCAAGTTCAGAATCAATTATGTATTGCCTTGTAAAGCATTTTCTTTAATACAGGTGAAGCAGTAATGTTGTGGGCTGGCAGGACTCTACAAGTGCAAAATCATCAGGTCGAAAATCTTATGGTGAGCCTAAAATCACTACACTCTTGTACCAATAATACCCCGTTCTCATTGCCGCAAAAACCCGGGTATTTGCCAGGGCAAGCAGTAATTTCCTGTGTCGCGTCTCTGTGTGAAAGGGTATTTGTGAAATTCCCTGGTGAAAAAAAGCAAGCTCATTGCATTGCTCAAAGCTGCTTTTTAAACAGCCAATCAAAGATACTTTTCAAATATCCAATCAAAGCAGCTCTTAGATGCCACACACTTGATGGCAGGCATACCAGGGGAATCAGTGTGAACGGGGCATAACACGGGAATTTCCCGAGTCTAAGGTGCAGTATGAATGGGGTCTGTAGAGCTGAGATGCTCTGTGCCCCGCCAAAAACACGGGAACAAAAACCTGGGATATTGCAGGGGCGGCAATGAGAATGCAGAATAACTGAATTTCAACCCTATATCACTAGTATATAATAGTAGCAGAACCATGTTCTTTTCTTAGTTTTGGGTTTCTGGATCTCACAATTGTGTTTGCCATATATCTTTTGTATAGATTGCTTTTTGAGGCATTCAATTCAATTACCTCCGAGCATTGTGTCACCAGGGGCTATTCAATTAACCCTAATAAACCTGCAACAGCCACGGTTTATCGGGGATTAATTGATTCATTTCCCCCAGCAGCTATGTCATTTTGGTCACATACCCCCACCTGTCACCCAGGAAAAGGAGAGAGGTAGGTAATGGGGCAAAGTGACAGCTACGATGTTCCTGCTGCGGGTGTGGGAATCTGGCTGGAAAAGTTGCTGTGGTTTATCAGGCAGATGAAAATAAATCCTTGCTAAGTGCAATCTTTTCAGGACTGAAACGGCAAATACACAGGTTTCATGGAACCTGTGTATTTATTTTTTGGGGCAACCAAATTGGTTAGTCCGTTAGAAAATAATTCTAGACTTTATTAAACACTATCAAAATTCATAAAGTGTCAGGGGAGGATCCCAAACCCTGGCCATTTACTTCAGATTTACATATCAGCAGTTCTACTTCCACTCTGCCAACTGGCCACATTCCGCAACAACACTTCCCTAATCGAAGAGCCACCCCTGTCATTTTCATTGTGGATCTGCCCCTGTGTATGTCCCTCTGTCTCCCTGTGTGTGTGCCCCTCTGTCTCCCTGTATGTGTCCCTCTGCCACAATAAGCATGTCTCTCTGCCACCCTCAAGCCTCTTATAGCAAGACCATGCCCCTTTTTTGGTAAGTAGTACCACTATCCTTCCCTCCTTCCCCTGTCATGGTGCCCCACCCCCTAATAGCTAGTTGGATTCTGTCAGAAAAGGACCTATGGAGGGAATGTAATAGGTGGAGATATTACACAATTGGTGATTCTGTACTTATTTACGCATTTAGCGTACTGGGCTATTCTCCGTAGTGAAATTGCATCGCGCAGCGTGTACAGTGCTGTACGATGCGTGCAATGCGATGTCCATATGAAATGCACAGGAGTGCTTATACAATCAAATATCACATTGAATCACAGGGCACCAGATGCGATGCGATATTTCATAGTAGAAGCACCCATACGATGAGATGTGATGGGTGCTTACTATGAGAAGTAATGACATGTGATGTGTGCATAGATGTGATGTGTGCATAGTATGATATGTGATGGGTGCTTATAATTGAAAGCACCTATGAAATTCTTTAGCGCCACCTACAGTATCAACGCCACGTCCTCCGACCTTTTCATACCCCCACTATCCACGTTGGCGTGGAGTTGACAATATATAGTGCCCAAAGCGTGGCAAGTGCAGCGAGCCCCGCAAGGGGATGCAGAATACATGTAAAGTAATCCGCGTCCCCTGCACACGCCATGCTTCGGGTTCAGTGGCTTGCTGCGCTCACCACACTATATAAAATCTACTCCACTCCGACGTGGATAGTGGGGGTATGAAAAGGTCGGAGGACGTGTTCCGCCACCCCTCGAGGGGCTCACTGCGCTCGCCACTCTTTGGGGTGGTGTGGATAGTGCTGGTGTTCTAGGAACACATTCACACCTGCAAAATCATACAGCTGACACAGTAATGACGACATGTGTTAACTAATAACTAATTTACTAAAATAATTTCATTAATGTATCATAAATAATTAAGAGCATTCATTAATAATTAAAATATAACAAATTTAAAATGAAAACAGTAATGATTAAAGAACAAGAACAATAAATAAAATAATAATTTATCGTCCTTGGGGAGAAGCTTCAGTGCCTCAACTATGCGGAGGAAAGGGTCCTCATCTCCCAATGTTTTTCGCCACAGGAACTCTGTCAGATATGACTGCAGGTCGTGACATGCAGTGCCTCTTTGGCTCTTATAGCGCCACTTACATGCGCCCCACAGACGCTCTACATTTTGCATATGTACACCTGTGGCCAGGTCAATAAAATTGAACCGGTGGTTCACCGTAAAATGCTGATAAACAGCCAGTTCAAGTTGTGTGGTGCTGTATGCCCTCCAGCAGTCTGTATAGATTGTGGTGCCCGGCTCTATATTCTCCTGGATACACTCCATTAATGTCGTGGCATCACGCCTGTGCACCATTTGCAAGAAGCACTGTCCAGTCTCACGGCATATCCCTCCAAAAATCCACTGCTGTGGAAGAATGCGGCCTGCGTTGTTTTGAACAGCGTCTTATCAACTTCAACAATGTGGCCAGGTCCACCAATCCTCCGCTGGGGCTGCACCATTATGTCCATGGCGCACGCCTCCCGCATCCAGCGGTTATAGAGGACAGCGTTTTTTTAGACATGTCCAGCTGCTGGCTGCAATATTCAATAGAGGTGAGCTCCTGGGCCCACGAATAGATGAACCGCAGCATCGTCACAAAGGACAAGCGGCACCCAGGAAACCAGTGTGCCGCTCTCAGGCTCACCTTCAGCCGGCACACTTTTACATGGCAGCGCCACATCGATTCCTTTAAAGAAAGGCACATTGAGTGGCCATTTGCGCAATTCTGCGCCACCGGAAGCAGATCGCTCGCTTGGGAGGCGATAGTCTGAGGCAGCGAGAACACGGTTATAGATCCAGCCATCTCAATAATCGCAATAAAATACTGAATAATCTCCAAAAATCGCCACCAGCTCTCAGGTATGCTTCTTCTCACAACAGAATATCACCTCAGAGTGATTTCTGAGAGGATCTGACAGGGGGCAGGAATGGGAAAATTGCATCGCATGCTACTATAACGTGATGAGATGCGATTGCACTACAGCGGTGTCCGTAACAAATCTGGGCGCCATGCTAGGAAACAAGTACCGGTGATTCTTGCAGGCCAGGTTTGTTCTGCCACGTAAATACTCACCACTGAATGCTCCTTCAGCTTGGATAAGCACCCCCCCCCCCCCCCACCTACCCAAAGTTTTTTTTTTTAATTAGCATGGATCTCTGATATTTAGAGATTACATATTTGGAAAGGCGCTATGATGACAATTTGTTAGTTTTAGGAATAACTTTGGGGTTTGGTGCCCCTAGATTGGTGTGGCCTGCTTTGGGGTATCACATTGTAATATTTAATTAAGGTACTTGTGTATTATCTGGGCGCCCGATTTTTTCATTGCATGCCTATACTTAAGGCATGCAATGCAATGCAATGTGATTTTTCATTGTAAAGACCCGATTTTTAATTGTATAGTCAGCCACGGGTGATTTCATAGCCCCACTATCCAACAACGTGTGGCGAGCGCAGCGGATTACTTTACATTTATTCTGCGCTCGCCATGCTTTGGGCTCGGTGGCTCGCTGCGTTCGCCACACTATATAAAATCAACTCCATGCATAGTTGGATAGTGGGGGTATGAAATCACCCATGGGTGACTATACAATTAAAAATCTGGTCTTTACAATGAAAAATCACATTGCATTGCATGCCTTAAGTAGTGCGATGCGATGCGATGCAATACAATGAAAAAATCGGGCGCCCAGATATTACACAAGTACCTTAATTAAACACATTTTTTATACCACCTAATTATTTTTCTACCTACTGTATATAGCACCTTTTAACATTGTAATTATTGCTTCTCACCAATGTAACACCCCTAACACATAGCTTCTGATTCTTATTTATGTAACACCTACTAACACTTTAACCTCTCACTAGTGTGATTCCTTGGGGTGGTTTGCCTGTGTTGACTTTGGGGGTCCCGTATGGATGGTAGGCCCATATATTTTTTTACACAAATTATGCTAAACTCAATTTTGCCTTACTGTATCTTAGATTGAATTGTTATTCTGATTATTTGGCAATTACACTGCTCTTTATAAAAATAAGATAATTCTACCATTAAATGCCTCCAATTAACATAGGTTCAATGTGGGTGACATATTGAGCAATACTCTTCCTTCGGACAGAATATTAATGTAAGGTACAATTCCTGAATTGTATCTGAATCTGTTGTTTTAATCAATTGGACTTAAAAAACAGAGACATTTTATTTATGAATTTTCGACACTTTCATGCCACAGAACCTCAGAACGACAGTTAACACATGAATGTTTTAGATAATGTGGTCAGGCTGAAACCTAAGACTAATGTATTTTAGTCCAAAAAGAACCTAAATATAATAATTTGTCACCTTTTAACATGTATATTTGTTTTTCAGAGATGAGGATTTTGATTTTTTCTGATTTTTCAAATTCTTATGCTGAGAAGATTGGGGCCGATTTGGGCAGTTTGATATTCCCTCAGGTCCAATGCACGATCCCATGTGCATCGGTCCTGAGTCGGTGGTCGGACCTGCTGGCCGTCCAACTACCCAACCTGAGACTTCCCTCCTGGCGGCGAGTCAGGCAGGGAGCAGGGATGCATGCGAGTCCATCACAACAAATTGTGATGGATCGCATGCGCCCTGCTTCCTGGGAAGGTTCCGGGTGGCTCGTGGAGTATCGGGTCGCCGTACATTGCTGCGAGACATCGTAGCAATATGTTATCCATGCATTCTTACTTTTTACCTTTTCAAGATTTGACCACAACTTCTGAGTGATAATTCTATAGATCATGGGTAGCAATATTTTAGTTTTGCCACTGAACATATTATGTATGTCACATCAGGTGCATGAGCTGAGGGCTGCCAACACCTGCTATAGCTCTATCCCCTTTCCTGTAAAACAAAATAATTTCCAATATGTTACCTCTCAGTTTTGCTCCCTGCCTCCACCCTATCAGTGACCTAAAAAAAAGGCTGTACAATCTCCATATACAATGTCCTAGCTACTAATACCACTTCCTAAACAACCAAGTGTTCTGCTGGCCTCTCCCACTATGTGACTGCAATGTGTGCTTACGATTCCTATCACATGAAATTAGACCTTTACGGTTTCTTTTCTCTGTTATTGTTGACATTACATCATCATTCATTCTGTATAAAAGCGTGACAAAGATTTTTCGAAAACATTGAGAGAAGATATTATTTAAAAGATGCAATTTTAGAAAAACCTATCTTTATATACAGGTATATAATAAATATGGCAATTTAAAGAATCACTAAGTCAAAAGCACCATCCCAAAGGATTTCACCGATGCGGGTCTTGACCTGTATGCAAATCTCATAATAGCCAAGCTACAAAAATTGAGACATTAATTTCCAATTCGAATAAAAGAGAATTCAACATTTTGTGATTTATAACCTGTAATAGTAATAGATGCATGTACAGTACCTAATAGAATGTACTTGTGGCCTCCAATACATTGGTAGAACTACAAGAAATCTCAAGGATAATTGAAATGAACATTTGCAGAATATCAAAAGGGATTTTAAAACCATTCCCTAGCAAAACACTATGCTACTCGACAGTTCCATTAAAGGCAGTGGTTCCCAAACTTTTTTGAATCACGGCACCCTAGTGCATCAAAATATTTTCAAGGCCCCCCTAGGCCAAATGCTTCTTATCGAGAAATTCAGGGAAAAAAATATTAAAAGAAGTGCATTGTGTTTATATGTCACAGTTATCTGGTGAGGGACAGGATTTACTTCTGTTTGTCCACATATATTATGATCGGCAGCCACAAGCTCTGGTTTTGTCTGGTACAATGACCATAAATAATATGAGTTGATCTTGGTCCACCAACCCAAGGCACACCTGTAAGTGTCCTGAGGCACCCCAGGGAGCTTAGGCACACAGTTTGGGAACCACTGCATTAAGAGCATGATCGGTATAAAATTATTCAGCTAAGTCAGAAATTAGATTTATATACATAACGATACCAATAACCTAGAACCAATAATAGTTTAAGTTAGTGTTTAACTTAAATATGTATTGTTCATTTTTTTTTACTTATTTCATTAATTTGACTTGATTATTGATGGGTTTTCCAGATGCTGGAACGCATGCCCACATATTTACAAAAGCGGGCATGGATATATGACACATCCGGTAAGAGGATTAATTGTTGTGGCCCTCATTCCTGAAATCAGATTGCTGAATCAGACACATGTACAGTACTACCAAAAAAGAACCATGGCATTCAGAGGTTGAATGTGTTTTATTGGCATGGAATGCATTTTGTAAACATACAGTGGGATGCGCCGGAGAAAAGATCCATGGGTACTTGTGTATTATCTGGGCGCCCAATTTTTTCATCGCATGCCACTACTTAAGGCATGTGATGTGATGCGATGCGATGCAATGCGATTTTTCATTGTAAAGACACGATTTTTAATTGTATAGTCACCCATGGGTGATTTCATACCCCCACTATCAAACTACACATGGAGTTGATTTTATATAGTGTGGCGAGCGCAGCGATCCACTGAGCCCGAAGCGTGGCGAGCGTAGCGGATTACTTTACATTTATTCTGCATACCCTCGCGGGGCCCAATGTTAAAAGCCCCCAAATATTTTTTAATGAAATGTTCTGGAATGTATTATAACAATGTATTGTGGTATGTCTAAATGGTGACACCATGTTCTTTTCCCATAACAACATGAAACAAAGGAACACCTGTGTGTGCTTGAACTATTGTAACTTTGGAATAATTCTCTTCAGGAAATGCCAGCTTACCTTCTTTGAGTACATGGTTTTTGGATCTGTACTTCAACTGGATCCTAGGAAGATTGACGCTCTTCTAAACTGACCACAGCCCACTGGTCTGGCATGTAGGATAATCGGTTAAAAGGGAACAAAGAAGTGTAACTGAGCTGGTAGGAAATGTGTGAAATAAAGGTATTTAACAATATTTATACGATAAAGGTGCAAATCAATATGCAGTACAAAAATTGTTATTTAATGTGGTATAAAACATGACATGATGAAAAAATAATAAGAAATCCATTTATAATATCCATATTAGTCCATTTATAATCCAGGTCCGTTCCTATGGTGCCTCATGGAGAAATGGGAGTCCACAGTGGAACCTTTGTTTAGATCCTCTGCCAATGAATATGGGAGGAAACTTTCCACCAAATATGGGGGTAGCTTGATTGGGTTCACTTGGGATAGCACTCCCTGGCTTGAGTGAACATCTTTAGAAGTAGGCTGAGGGATGTCCCGTAAAGAATTGTGAGGAGAAATCATAGAGGTTGAACGAATAGTGGAGGCTGGTCCGGTCACTGAAAAGCATGCAAGAAGTAGAGGGGCAGCAGGACTGAGAAGTGCGCTCTCTCTCTTCCACCAACGCGTTTCACTGTGGTTACAGCTTTATCAAATGTAGGAAAATGTATGTAGGAAAATCGGGTAGGGATCGTTAGGTTAACAAGTTCTAGGTCTACATTCATTAGGTTGACCCCTATTTGTGGACACATAAAAAATCTTGACATGCAGTAGGTCGATGGGGTCAAAAGGTCAAGACATGCAAATTATCAACATAAAAAAGATCGACACTGGCAAAAGGTCAACGTGAAAAAGGTCAGCATGAGATTTCATTTATCTTTTTGTGTCTATGTCGACATAGGTTGATATGGACTCTGTAAAAGTTTACTACAACCCCTCGCAGGGCTCACCATGCTTTAGATGCTGAAATCGGCACATTTATATTCCCCCTCCACATCTACCGGGATGGTAAAGTATGAACAAGTCCTTGTTTCTTCTTTAGAAAAAAAAGTGAAAAACTAATTTCATCCTTTTTATGTCAACAGTTTTGACCATGTTGACCTTTTGCCTGTGTCGACCCTCTCAACCTAATGCATTTCAACCTTTTTCATGTGTCAACCAACTGCCTGTTGACCAATAGTGGTCCGCACACCAGAAAATCATAGCAATACTAGAGACTTGGGTCTATACACAATCAGCAGCAACCATAGAAAGAATACACAGGTAGGTGCATTGCAAACAAGCAATACTGCCAGTGTAAAAAGAAAAGTGATTCGGTAATGGTATATGGTATAGTAAAAAGTACCTAATTTAGGTGCTGTATCCACATACATCTATCCACCATGTAATTCAAGTCACATTATACATAATGCATGAGCTCCATGCGATTCGATAGTGCTGGCCAACTTTTTTTGCATTAAATAGCATCTTATTTTCAAAATGAAGCATATAAGTCACATTTCCAGCTTCTGCTGATTAAAATGACATGCCTATGTTCTGTATGTAACTGCTGCGGCAAACACTGAGGTGTAGCATTTTGTACACAGATAGAGCTTCTCCATATGCACTCCTTTTTGCAAATAAGATGCTATTTAACAGAAAAAGTCACAAGGTAGATGCCCGGCATTATCTAGTAATGGCTGTGTAACGCGAAAGGAGTACATGGACACATCTGGAAATTGACAAAAGAAGGAGGGGGAAATTACAGTAGGTACTAGAGGAAAATCCTGGGAGGAATGGTTCAATTCAACTAGTACTCAATCCATGTATACTTGAGATGGTTTTGTATGTGGAATCGGGACATCTGTCAGAATGAACTTACAGTAGGAGCAAGTTTCATCTTTGCTCCTTTGGCCATGGCTAGCCATGGCTATTCTATTGTTCTCAGCTGCAATACGTATTGTATTGCAACTGAGAACAATAGAATAGCCATGGCTAGCCATGACCAAAGGAGCAAAGATGAAACTTGCTCCTACTGTAGGTCTACAGTCATTAGGTCGACCCCACTAGGTCGACTGGCAGGAAGGTTGACCTGACTTAAGGTCGACATGGGCCAAGGTCGACATGACTTAAGGTCGAATTTGCATAAAGGTCGACATGAGGAAGGTCGACTGGTCATAAGGTCGACATGGGTTTTTCACTGTTTTTTGATCCGAATGTCGACACAGTCGACATGGACACAGTTGGCAATGAGAATCGGACCCTCGCATCACTCGCTTTGCTCGCTATGCTTCGGGCACGGTGCCTCGCTGCGCTCGGCACACTATTTTATTCTCCCACCACGCCCTAGTGGATGGTAGGGCATGAAATACCGCCTGTCGGCACATGTCGGCTCAAAAAACAGTGAAAAAACCCATGTCGACCTTATGACCAGTCGACCTTCCTCATGTCGACTTTTATGCAAATTCGACCTTAAGTCATGTCGACCTTGGCCCATGTCGACCTTAAGTCAGGTCGACCTTCCTGCCAGTCGACCTAGTGGGGTCGACCTAATGACTGTAGACCTAAGTTCATTCTAATAGATGACCGCATCCCTTTGTATGTATATGAGTAAAAAAAAAATGTACAGTATGCAGGTGTTCCAAGGGTTGTGAGGAAAGAAATTTATTTGAAAAAAAAGATATACAGTATATGTAGGAATGGCAAAACTGAGGACACATCTACCATGTCTTGTCCAATCAGCTTCTATCAACAAAATCTTCATCACACCAGCTGTGAGGATCTCTAGAACCAGAAGAACACTTCCAGAGTCCCCTAAAATTATTATTATTATTTTTAATCAAGTTGTTATTGTTTTTTTATAGTAAGTAAGGTACAAATACAAATCCTGTGTAGGCTTCAGCAAGATAATTAGTTGGATCACAAGAACAGGTCATATTGACAAATGAACAAGAGAAAAACAGAAATGGAGCAGCGCTAATCCACAATAACGAGGGTATGCATCAATTGAAAAGATGACAATTTAATAACATATTAAAAATACATGACCAACATTAATGTTAAGATTGGGGGGGGACCTGTTGGAGTAATAAAGAGTCACCAATGGGGGGTTGATATAACCTGCGTAGATCGAAGTTTGCGTCCAAATACAGAGTGAGTCCATTGGATGGTATTCCTGAATATCATAATGGTCTCTTGGTTCCAGACCCGTTGCCAAATGATGTGGTTATAGCCAGCCCGGGGGACCTTTATAATGGAAGTCAGATAGGTCAGGTTGTTGTAAACGGTACAGTAACTCTGATGGCAGATTGAAGGACAAGATCCAGAATAAGCAGGTGGTCAAACGCCTCTCCAACTGGTGATGGATATTTTTTCTCCAATATCAGGTCCAGCAACACCCACGCGTTTCGCTGTGTTTACTCACAACTTTGTCATATTGACAAATGAGATAAAGTCTAAATTCAATAATGAGATAATGCCTATCAAAACCGTAGATGGCTCATGCCACACCGCCTTGTTACAGCTCTGGCTGTCTGTGGTGCACATGCCAGCTAATGAGTGTTTTGAATGGAGGGTTACAAGGGGCAGTTATTAATGTGCTAAGAGGGAGTGGTAATGAATAAGCACATGTATATGCACACCAATAGTAAAAGCAATGGTTACAAAAACAAAGTGTTCTGTTGTGGTTTGTAAGCATTTAATGTGACTGATATTCTGCCATTTGCTTTGACTATCATTAAGCAGAGCAGAAGAACCTTGGTACAGTATTAGGTGTGTTGTTGTTTAGTGGAAAATGTTGTTTCATCATTTTCATTTGTCTAGATGAGGGTTTCTCTTATGTACCTGGAGGCATCTCAAATACAGAAACGTTCTACAAAAGTACTTATAAGTTCTTCCACCAGTTATATTTAAGTAAGTATTATAGTTCTTATAATAGGAATTCTTAAACAAAACACATTTAAAACACATTAGAATAAAATTGTATTAAACATTCAAAAACAGGTGTATATCATATACTGTATATTATACATATATACGGTGATATACAATGTGGCCATATTTACTTAAAGCATGGAAATCCTGATCTATACCTTGTATTTGCTGCTTTGACCTTTACATACTGTTTCTCAAATGTCATGTATATATATATAGTTATCTCAAACGTGGAGCACACCCACAACATAATCCTTGAGTACTTGTTGCTCACCATAAAGAGGTTCTTAGAAAAGCTTCAACAAGAATTCATAAAATAATTGTTCAAAGTCTTCAGCAGGTGTTGGTTGGTTAGCGATTCACTGCCATCAGCGTATTTCAAGATGCAAGTGGATTAAAAAACACACATTTTGCTAAAGGTCTACAACGAATGGGGACTATACACCAATAATTTGAGACTCTATAGATGTTTTTAGACTTTAATAAACTAGACATTTGATAACTCAACAAAGGCTAGAAATTGGTACAAAAATTATGGCTGCACCAAAAAATTTTGCCAATGGGTGCAGTAGAATCTAAGACAGCATTGCAGCAGTGCCCCTTCCTTCCTAGCCAATGTCAGTTAGGGATTGATGCACCACATTAATAGCATGAAACCACAGAATTGGAGGAGGGACTGAGCTGCACATGGGATGTGATGCTAAGTTCTGTATACCCTGCCCTAGAGAAAAAAAAGTATTGCTGCATATCTACCATCAGTAGCAGAGAATCATCTGATCTGTGGCATCATAGCCGATGGCCATACATAGACTTGGTAGCTCTGCCCTCCAGAAAAATGAGGGAGCAAAAAATTAATATAGGTGCACTGTCCTTTTCAAGATTTGGCCATGGGCACTCAGTATCACCCAGGCCTTCCATATGACCCTGCATCTACCCATGTTATACAACGTTTTAATTGTACCAAACTACCCAGTACTAACTATACAGTATGCACACATTAGACACATAGGGGTAGATGTATGAAGCAGTGATAAGGGTGGAGAAGTGATAAAGTGCCTGCCACTTTATCATCGACCAATCAGCTACAGACTGGGTTAAGTTACAGAAGCTGATTGGTTGGTGATAAAGTAGCAGGAACTTTAGCACTTCTCCTCCCTTATGAATGCTTCATACATCTACCCCATATTTACAAATAACTGTTCTTCATTTTATAGCTACTGAAATAAGTATAAAATATGCCAAGAAGAAAGAAATGGTTGTGTGCTGTGGAAGTAACATGTGAAGGGAGTGATGAACTCGTACACATTCCCTTTAGTTCCTTAACAATTAATAAATTACATAACCCTTATTATAGCAGGCCTAAAATAGATGGTACTTACTATTACCCATAAAATGTCATTTACATATGCAAAATATTTTATGTTATGAGTACATCTAAATATAATATGATCTGTAACTACTGTAATGGACATTAGAAGACCATTTCATTGTCATACCATATATGTGGTCCTATAGAGGTCCTATGGCTACAGGGATTTGTCTCATATTATAACCACACACAATCATGCGCCTAGAAATATAGCTCTAACCATGCAATAGATTGCATTAAAATAGATAACAAGGTTACATAGTGGCCCTTATTCTGGTTCACTCGCAAAGGCAAATTCCTTCTCAAATGAACAAGACCATGTGCACTGCAGGGGGGGGGGGGGCAGTTGTAACATGTGCATAGATAATTAGATTTGGGTGGGGTTTTACTTTAAAGTGAGAACTATATTGCTGTGTAATAATAAAGCAGTCAGTATTTACTCTGCACAGAAACAAAATAACTCACCCAAATGTAACTCTTTCTCTGCACATGTTACATCCCCCCCCCCTGCAGTGCACATGGTTTTGTCCATTTGAGAAGGAATTTGCCTTTACTAGTGAACCAGAATAAGGGCCAAACTGTGGAAGATCTTCATTCATGATATGGAAACTTTAAATATTGATTCATGTTGAATCAGCTTTTATCCGGGATATAATATAGTATGACCTTTATGCTCAAGCAACCATTCAATCTCTTTGTATATGTCCTGTGTGTAGCTGAAGTGTTTGCTGATTTTACTTTCTGTTCTATGTAATAAGCTTAATCACGTGTGACATATAATTGGGCAATTCCTCTTTTACTGAATGAGCTCTTGTTTGACTTTTGCATTCTTTCTCTATTGAGGACTATTGACCTCCATGGACTATAATAACCAAGGTGTATTTGGAGCTATGTCTCCATGGTGCTTATTTTCTTACTGTTCATTAACAGAATGTAATTAAACCTGCAATCCACAGAAACAGAAAAGGCAAAGCATTTAGTTTTCATATGCTTTCAAGCATATCCATGTGTGACATGTAAATTGTATGATGTCCCATAATACATTCACTTTAATCAATAAAGTAGGCTGAGGTTATGCAGCGGCGTAACTATAGCACCGCAGCCCTCAACACCGCGGGGAGGCGCTGTGCATGTGGGGGCGCCGGGGGCTGTGGTGCTATAGTTACACCCCCCATCCCCCGCAAACTTACCTATCTTGCTGGTCCCGGCGGCTCCGTTCTTCTGATGAGGACCACCACAAAATGGCCGCCCCCATATAGCAGACTGTTCTCTGAAACTGTCTGCTGTATGGGGGCGGCCATTTTGTGGTGGTCCTCAGCAGAAGAAGAACAGAGCCTCCAGGACCAGTGCGATAGGTAAGGCTGCAGGGGATTGGGGGGGGGGGTTTGCATGGGCGGCGGGGGATACGGGGTGGGGGGCGGGGCGGCGGGGGGGCCTAACGGCGGGGGGGCGCCCAAAACTTAGTTACGCCACTGAGGTTATGCTATAAGTACATTTATACCATGCCGCATGAGATTAGTAAGTATAATCATCAGGGCCGGTGCAAGGTTTCTTGGCACCCTAGGCAAATTGTCAGCACAACCCCCCCCCCTAGCATGAAAGGTTAGGGTCAGGCTGTGGGGTAATGGTTAGGGTTAGGTTGGAACGGCAACAGAACTGTTGGGGCTCGGTACACTAAAATCTGTAACCTCCCCCCCCCCCAACCTGACATATATATACACATTAATAGTGTGTGTATATTGTTGCTGTGCCCTGAGGAAGGGGCTTTGGACCCCGAAAGCGCTTGGCGCTACAATACAGCCTTTGTTTTTCACTACATCAGAGTGCCTCTTTATTTTGGACGTTTATATATATATATATATATATATATATATATATATACACACACACACACATTAATAGTGTGTGTGTGTGTGTGTGTGTGTGTGTGTGTGTGTGTGTGTGTGTGTGTGTGTGTGTGTGTGTGTGTATATATATATATATATACATACATAAACACATATAGATACTTCGGTATATACTTGGACATATAGAATATATCGATCTACATTGTATGTCCAAGTCAGCCATCACTATATGAATCCACTGGCTCCAGTGCCAGGAAGGAGAGGGGACTCACCACAGCCAGGAAGTATATGCTGGCTGGAGGGTCCGTGGCCGGGCTGCAGGCGACTTCTCTGCACATGTGAAAATCCTCAGCCCAGCACTGACAGAAGACTGTAGTCTCACAGCCACCTTGCTGGGCGCCGGGCAGGCTCAGCCCTACTGCTCCTCGGCGCCGGCGCCATCAGCAGCAGGAGACATGAATGAGCCTGTCAGCGATGACCGGCACGATACCTCCTGCAGCGGCACCTGTTAAAGTGAGAGTGTATGGGGCAGGGGGAGGAGGGTCTGGATAACGTAGTTGCTGCAGCCGGAATGTGAATAGCGGCGAATCGCTGGACTATTCTGGTGCCGTAAGGTGGGATAATCAGAGGGGGCGGATGTGTGGGAAGGGCTGAGCTATTCATCGGCAGCGTGCGGTGCCGCCCTCCAGAGGGCACCGCCCTAGGCAAATGCCTAATGCTGCCTAATGGTAGCTCCGGCCCTGATAATCATTCATGGTTACCATGATAATACAATTTTCCGAGTTCCCATTAGGAAAAAAACATGCTTTAAAATTGCCAAAAAGCAGTGATTTGAACAAATTTCTCTTCTGGATTACTGTGAAATTCTTCCAATAGGGCCCCCGGTACAGTCTCAAAGGAACAGAAAATGGGATAACTGGTCAAGAGTATGACTGAGGCACACATTCTATGGGGGAAATGTACTGAAATGGGATTTCTATTTCACATTGGATATTGCTATGGGCAACCAATCAGAATCTAGCTCTTATTTCTTTAGCACCTTCTAGTAGATAATAGATAGTAACTGATTGGTTGCCCATAGCAACATCATATATGAAATAGAACTCCCATTTAGTACATTTTCCCCTATGAGAGCAGTGTGACAGACAGATCCTCGCACCTTCAGAAGCTATATCCTTGGGTGAGAGGGTGTCAAAGGAAGAATGGGCAAGGAGGGAATACAAAGAATTAAACATATATATTTGGGATGGATGAAACGGTTGCTCAAATAACAGAGTACCTGGGTGGGAGGAAAACGGAAGATAATGGAAATTTGTTAAGAATAAAATGTTTTTTTGTTTTTTTTTTAAATAATTTCCAAACGATATTAGGAACAAAAATCTGGTCCATGGTTTCCATTTCCCGTGTGTCACTTCACCGCAGGATGGTGGATGATGCATGCTTTCAGTGCAGCCCCACACAATACTCAACTACAGAATAAAACATGCCGGTCTATGTTTAAAGAAAGAAAAACACTCTAAAAGATCCAGTTCCTTTTTATTTGATGCACTTTTCATATTTCTCAAGCACACTTGGATGCATTCTTCACATACTGTATTGCAAGGGCTAAGCTACTGGTATGTGTACTCATCCATCCTATTATGAGCTAAGCTGTGAACCTGTATCTACGACATGATGCTGCACCTTACACTCCTCCAAGAAATTGGGAGGGGAAACACCCAGAAACTTGTACGCAACCCAGAATATAGAAAACTTGAAGATCAGGCAAGACACGCCTCCATTGACAATCAATTGCTCCTTCACTTCAAACATTCCATTTCTGTGACTGCTGCGTCTTATGGAACGCCCTTTCTATTTTTCCTCCGCTGAGGTATGAGATTACACTAATCACAAACACCTGTAACCTAGAAACCAGTGATTCCTAAGATGTCACAAGTATTTAGGTTCAGATAAAAAAAAAAAAAAAGAGAACATCCTTTCTAATTACTTATCTGCAGCGTAACCCTAGTGCTGTGTACACACGGGGGAGATATATTGCTCAGCCATATATGGCTGAGCAATATATGGCTGAGCAATATATTGCTCAGTTTCTCCTGTTCATCAGCGACCAGTGATGGTCGCTGATGAAAAAGAAACTGCCTGGGGGAGCCCGGCAGTGGTAATCAGCTGGTTGCAGGAGCATGTTCCTGCGACCAGCGATCACCACAGGGGCAAAAACGGGAGCGCGCACCCGGCGATATATCGCCGGTGCACACTCCCATTGCGGGCAATATGGTCGCTCAGTGACCATATTTCCCGCGATTTTGGACAAAATCGCCCTCGTGTGTACGCACCTTAACACACACAGCCTAACCCTAATACACACATGAACACACTCACAACCTAACCTTCCTCCCTTAGTGCATAACCCCCCTTTTTATGGCCAGTCAGTCAGTCACCATATTGCACTGGCATATTGCCTATTAGACCCCTTTCAGTCTTTGGGCCAGATGCACTAAGCTTCAAAAGTGATAAATTGAAGAGTGATAAACAACCAACCAATCAGCTCCTGTCTGACATTTTTCAAACACAATCTGTGACATGGCAATTAGGAGCTGATTGGCTGGCTGTTTATCACACTCCATTTTATCAATTTTGAAGCTTATGTTCTGCAAGCGATTGGAGATGACATTATCTAAAAGCACTGGTCTTTCTGCTTTTGCTACACTTTTTACGTAAGCTGGGTCTCCCTGTTTACACTGCAGGCTAGCTGGTTATTTTTCAAGGAAACTTTTGCGCCAAGCCAGGACATAGGTTTCTCTGGGCATAACCCTGGTTATTGTAGCAATGGAAAAGTGGTATACAGTAAGTCATGCCATAGTTAACCCAGCCCCATGAGAGAGAATAGCACTCCTCAAATATTCCTAACTCTCAACAATATCACAATGTGGGCGGGATTCTCTAAAATCCGCAGCCCTCTTCGCCCGGCATCGCATTTCTAATGACCGCATATTCTCTAAAATATGCGGTCATTAACGCAAGGGACAGCTCTTGCGATAAGAGCTGTCCCTTGCGATGCGGCGCCGTTGCTGGACTTCCGGGTCTATGACCCGGGAGTCCGTCTGCGCATGCGCAGAGTGACGCGCCGGCCGCAGGGCATGCTGGGAGGGATCCGTGATGGATCCCTCACACACCGCTGCGGTAAGAAGCCCATAGGCTTCTGCAGGGAACCGCCAGCTTTTGCTGGCGATTCCCTCCGCAGCGGTGACACTGCTGAGGGAGGTTAGAGAATACAGAAATGCAGTAAAAACCCCGATAACGGGGTTTTTACCGCATTTCTGTGATGGAGAATCTCGCCCTGTCTCTGAAGCCTTCTGCCTTCTTGGCGCACCCGACTTTTGAGCTTTTCTCCCAGAGTTGTACATAGGCTCTTTGTTCGCTTAAACCAGCATTGCCGTCCACCACCACTCCCTATTTGAAACCATGGACATAAGGTTAGACCCAAAAACACTATGATGCATCTTCCCATATGATATATATATATATATATATATATATGATTTATAAACATTTATAGACAATCTCTACCTAAAGAACATTCCCATGGCAATAGATTTGGATGCCAATACCCTTATACCATCATATATGCACTTAATGTGAGAGCTCTTTGTCATTTAGTTACATTATCCAAGACTTGAAGTCATATAATCCTTTATTTAATTATTACCAGTTGTTTATATAGCGCACACATATTCCGCAGTGCTTTACAGAGTTTAGTTGAACACTCACATCAGTACCTGCCCAAGTGGAGCTCACAATCTATATTCCCTACCACATGTACACACACACACAGACATTCTAGGGTTAATTTTGTGTGGAGCCAATTAACCTTCCAGTATGCTTTTGGATTGTGGGAGGAAACCGCGGTACTCGTAGTAAACCCACGCAAGCACGGGGAGAATAAGCACACATTTCAAAATGCTGTCATGCCCAGGATTCAAACTCATGCCCTTCAGTATTAGACACCTTTTCTTTTGGAGAAAATTTCTCCTCTATGGAAATTATGGAGTATTTTGAAATGTATACCTTAAATAAAAGAGTGTGTGACTGAAGGTGCTTCGGGACATGAGGGGGAGATGGAGGCAGTAGGGGATCAAAGAGGAGGAAGTTGCAAGTGACAGTGATTAAAACAGAAAACTGACAAGTGTTAAAGACCAATGCCCCCTGCCTTGTAGTGCCCTCCACATGTTTCCCCACCCTAGTTATGGCCATCCCCTATTCTGCTGGACATTTCCCTCGTCCTTGGTAGAATTTCCTACCACTCTTTGCCAGACTTTCCTCTAGCCGTCAACTCTTATTTCTCACATCAAAGCTGCTCATGCACTGCCCCAGAGTTGCAGGGAGCTATCTACGAAATGATTAATTGCTGCATGTACAGAAAACACCTAAGATACACCTGGAGCCTTTGTGCTTGTATCTACGTGTGCCAGTACCATCTCTCTTTCAGAGGGGAGGAGGCCCATTGACACCTGCATCCGGGCCAGCCATGTCTTACAATGCTCCTGATGTCACTGGTGTCCTAATCTCTAGTCTCAGCCATAAAGTACTTAGGGCCTTATTCTGCTTGGAGCGTCCGGGCCGTACGCGTACGTCCCGGGGTTTTTCACGATCTGCGCATGTGCAAATACGCTAATGCGCCGGCGCGAACACTCCACAACGCTTACGGCCGTTGTCTCAACGTGCGAAAAAACCTGTACGCGAGCGTACGGGTAATGGGGCGGCATAGGGGCGTGTTGATGGGAGCGGCCGAAATAATGAGGGAAAATGGGCGTAAATATGGGCGTACACGGGGGTGTGCACCAGAAATGAGCGGTGCTACTACCGCACGATCGACTAAGGCACCGTTCGTTTCGGACACCAAACAGGCGGCCGCCAACCGCCAGCTAAAACCACTCCTACAGATACCGCTTGCCAGCGTGCGCCTGAGTTGGCTAATTAACGCTGATTAGTACTTAAACACATACACCTGAATGTAATAAGCAATGCTGCAGTCTATTAACTCCAAACCATGATTTCACTGCCTGCAAGCCACACATGCAGCACGCAAACACATTGGAAGCTTATGTTTCTATACTTCTCCACATTTAAAGGTTTGTTTAATTTAAGGTAAGAATCTTTTTATACGCTAAGGTAGGTATTTGATAAACAGACACATTCACTACCTGCTTTCATAGACTTTACGCAGTAGCACACTCAATCTACACAAGTCGACATGTGTCAACGTGTTCACTCTAATACTAACATAGGTTTTGTATTTAGGATACAATAACATAAACCACATCTAACACCTACAAACGATGTTTCTGCAATGTTTGAAGCACATGACCACTATTTTCAACACAATCTTTGTATAGTAC
Source organism: Crinia signifera (assembly GCF_055691185.1). NCBI lineage: Eukaryota > Metazoa > Chordata > Amphibia > Anura > Myobatrachidae > Crinia > Crinia signifera. The sequence continues at coordinate 73,291,091 of NC_139219.1, read as the reverse complement.
CCCAAATTATGACCTGTACCACTATCTCATCTGCTATGATTTGGATTTCACTACACTCTGGATGTAAGATGCCACCAATCACATTATTGCACTCTCATCTCTCTAACAAAGGATTCCTACATCTGCTTATGACACTGTCAAATCATATATATTTAAAAAGTTATGCATGTTTGTTCACAAGCTAATTTATCATGTTTGGCCCATTCACACATCTTTTTTTAGGGAGGACACATATAAATTCCTACACAAATGTACCTTTTCACCCTTGTTTGTCTGCCTCACCCACTCCATGAGGAAAGCATTGTTCTGGACCTGCTTTTACCTACTACTGTAGGAGCTACCTCACCTGCACACAAACTGCTTTCTCACCTATTAAGTTGCTCTGCACATGTGCTGACACAAACTAATTAGCAGGGAAAAGTTGGATAGGAACATGGGAATGGCCATGGAGAGGGTTACACATGGGAAACTTCCACCACACTTCAACAAATGTTCAAAAATACCCTGGTCAGTAAGTACACATAAATCTAGTATTTGTTTCACACAAGAAATGACACATACCACAATTTAGATTTAATTTGTAAAATAAATTTATTTGCTGTTCAGCATCACAGCTTGACACTTTAATGTGAGAAATAAAAAAAAAACAAATAAAATAGACACACAAATAATAAAACAGCCAGAACAAGAGGTTGCATATCTCCAAACATGTGTTACCCTGCAAATGCAATGGTGAAAGAAATGGGGACACCAGAATACGTACTGCAACAACCAGGGTGACTACTAAGCAAGATACACACCACCAAAAAAAAAAACCTGCATTTGTAGAGGTCAAAATACGAACTTTCATGCCCATGGCACGCAAATGGATCGATGGGCAACTCAGGAAGCGGATGTCCAGTGCAATTTAAACCTTTGGCCTCCAACCACAGAGGAAGTGACCCAGGTCTCATTTGGGCCCTTTTTTGCCCCTTTTAGATGGGGCCTTGGGGACAGGGGCCTTTGGCTCAGCTGGCTTTCGGCGTCTTCCCCTAGTCGCCACAGGAGGGTCAGCCGAGGTGGAAGGTTGGGGAGCAGCTTGGGGTGGGGCAGCAGATGGGGGATTGTCCCTTAGGGACCTGGCGGTGGACAGCTGCTCCGCAATAAGTTCATTCTGGCGGCTGAGGTGTTGGCCAATGCTTAGCATGCCAGCCGCCAGAGTTTCATTAATGCGGTTCAACGCCTCAACCTGCAGCTGGTTTGTGGCCTTCCACTCCGCCAGAAAATCCGCCACCTGCTGCTGACGGATCGCAGCATCCACCCCTTGCTGCTCGATCCTGTCCAGCGTCACCAACAGGCTCTCACTCAATGTCTCCTGAGGCTGGGGCTGGGGGCGACGTCTTGGTGGAGGCTGGACCACCTGCTCCACCTGTGGCTCTGCAGAGGCCGATGCTGCCGGTACATCCTGACTTTCTGCTTCTGCTAGGATAAGAATTGAAAACAATGTCACCATCACATACGCAATAAAAAATATCTTTCTAAATACAATGCATTACTGTGACTTACCATCAAAAGCAGTAGCAAAGACCTCCACCGGGAGCTCACTGTCCATATTGGAGATCCCCCTGATCTCCCCCACATCGATGACGTCACAGGAGTCCAGCTCCAGGGGGGTAAACTCCAAATGGTCAGGCATAGGACCGCTCCCGGTGGACATGCTGTGGTTGTACCGGTCAGTCATCTTCCTCTTCAGGGCACTTTTGAAGTCAGTCCACCTACAAGTTTAAAAATACAAATATCACCATGAGATATGTGCACCACTGTGCTACGTGTAGGGTTACCACCTAGTCCCTTTAATTCCGGACACATGTTACTTACACAGGTTCTGTGGCAGTTTAAAATTAGGTGAAGTGGAGTCTTGAAGTCAGCCAGCCACAGAACCTGTGTAATTAATATGTGTCCGGAATTAAAGGGACTAGGTGGTACCCCTAGCTACGTGACATTTCCTAGTGTGGGTGATCTTTTGTGCCATGTGTGGCCAAATATTTCTTTGATGGACAAAACCATGTGCACTGCAGGTGAGGCAGGTGTAAAACCCCACCCAAATCTGATTATCTCTGCACAAGTAACACCTGCCTCACCTGCAGTGCACATGGTTTTGTCCATCTAAGAAATATTTGGCCAGAAAGAGTGAACTAGAATAAGGGCCTCAGTTCCTGCTGGAGACTGCTGAACAAATTGCCCTGACAAACACACTAACCTTTTCTTCACCGCGTCCCAAGTTCTGACCACTGGTGACACCTGGTTCACTTCCTCTGTGATCTTGTCCCAAAGGTTTCTCCTTGCACTGGCACCTGGCTTCCTGGTTGCCAATTCAATCCATTCGCGTGCCCTGGGCACGAGAATTCGCATTTCGGCCTCTACAAATGCAGGGTTTCTCCTTCTGGTGGTGGTATCCTGCTCAGTCATCACCCTAGATGTTGCAGCACGTTTTCTGGTGGCCCCAGCTCTCTCACCATGCACCTGCTGGGTCACACCTGTTTGGAGAGATGCAACCTCTTGTTCTGGCTGGCTGCTTGGCCCTTGTGGAGCTGGTGGAGGTTCACCAGGGCCTGTTACTGAGGGGCCCGCTTGATCTTGCAGGCGACTCCTCTCTTGGGCCCTCCTTCTCCGCTCCTCTTCCCTCTTCTGTAATGCTTGAAGCATGGATTCGGCTTGTGCTCTCTGCAGAGCGTCCTCTGCTGCTGAATCGTCAGAGTCAGACATGTTTGCAGCAATTGTGGGCTGCATCTGACTGAATATTTATATGTTAATCTCCCGCCACGAACAAGGGGGCGTATATTTTTCCCCGCAAGGTAGATGCAAATTTACGCCGATATTTCCCGCCGATAATTGCCGCTTAAATTACGCAGGTCTCAATGCACCTGATCAATCACCCGTATATGTATCTACACAGGTTGTGGAGCATTGTGGGCTACATCGTGAAATGTGTGCACCTGTCATTCCAATGATGAGTGTTGTCAGCTGGTATCTGTTGGAGTTCGTGTATGCTTTGTGAGTCACATTTCAAAACATCACGTTATAATGCTTTCCTTACATATGTAATGTGTATGAAATTGTCATACAGCAACATGTTGCATTGTGGCCCTTTAGGCAGCGTAGTTATAAGTAGAGGGTTGCGTGTATCATTTTCCGCCTACTGTATATACAGTACTCCTCCCCATGCATATCGCTGTATCGTGCCCCCTTTAAGCAGCGTAGTTATAAGTAGACGGTTGCGTGTATTAATTTCCGCTTACTATATATACAGTACTTCTCTTCATGGCAATTGGTGTATTGAGCCCCCTTTAAGCAGCGTAGTTAGGAGTAGACGGGGTGCGTGTATCATTTTCCGCCTACTGTATATACAGTACTCCTCCCCATGCATATCGCTGTATCGTGCCCCCTTTAAGCAGCGTAGTTATAAGTAGACGGTTGCGTGTATTAATTTCCGCTTACTATATATATACAGTACTTCTCTTCATGGCAATTGGTGTATTGAGCCCCCTTTAAGCAGCGTAGTTAGGAGTAGACGGGGTGCGTGTATTATTTTCCGCACACTGTAAATACAGTACTTCTCTCTTCATTGAATGCATGCTGTTGGTTGTGGTGTGTATATCGGAACGGTCCGCGTAAGTTTCTATTCGCATCCAGTTTGTTAATATAAGAGGGATTAATAAAGTTAATACCAAACAAACAATTTTTTCGACCAATCAGCAAGCACCAAAAGTGATATATGTACCTGCAATTAATAACTGCGCCATTGCCAATATGACTTCTACAAGAGCCAGGCCCTTTTCTACATCTGAGCTTTTGGCCCTGGTGGAAGTGATGGATCGTCACCTGGGGCCCAGGGGCCCATATGTATCTAATGCGGACAAGCGGCGGGCGTATAATGCTGCCCGCCGCCTGATATTTTCCACAACCGGCGTCCGCAGAAGCCTGGGCCAGGTTGAGCGGCGCTGGTCCGACCTGCGCCGGCGGCAGCCGGTTCTACTCAGCAGCCTTCGCCGCCATATTGCCCGATGTAAGTTTTGATTACTAGTATGTCAGCGTTTTTTAGCAATGTTTGGTGTACTTTTTATAAATATGTTCCTGAGTATGGGGGTGTATATGGGGTGTATAGGGGGTGTATAGGGGGTGTATATGGGGTGTATATGGGGGTGTATATGGGGGGTATATGGGGGTGTATATGGGTGTATAGGGGGTGTATATGGGTGTATATGGGGTGTATAGGGGGTGTATATGGGGGTGTATATGGGTGTATAGGGGGTGTATATGGGTGGATATGGGGTGTATAGGGGGTGTATATGGGTGTATATGGGGTGTATAGGGGGTGTATATGGGGTGTATATGGGGTGTATATGGGTGTATAGGGGGTGTATATGGGGGTGTATATGGGTGTATAGGGGGTGTATATGGGGTGTATAGGGGGTGTATATGGGGGTGTATAGGGGGGGTTTAAGTAGTTGATCAGTTTTTGGGTGTAGGATATCAAATAGTTTGCATGATAAATGTCTGAAATTTCACAGCAATGATAATTTTGAAGGTTATGAGCATGACTAATGTGAATTTTTCTTTCCCCCTTTTTTATGAAACCCAATCTTCGATTTCTATGCCATCAACATGAACATTTCAGCACGGGCAAGGGCACGCATTGAAGCCCGGGAGCAGGCAGCCCGGGACCAGGCAGCCCGGGACCAGGCAGCCGAGGAGGAGGAGGAAGAGGAGGAGGAAGAAGAGGAAGAGGAGGAGGAGGAAGAGGAGGAGGAGGAGGAGGAGGAGGAGGAGAAGAAAGAGGAGGAGGAAGAGGAGGAGGAGGAAGAGGAGGAGGAGGAAGAAGAGGAGGAGGAAGAAGAGGAGGAGGAAGAAGAGGAGACCCAGGGTGCAGTTTTCACCCACACAATTTCCCCATCCCCCACCCCCTCCACAACCCCCACCCCCTCCACAACCCCCACCCCCTCCACAACCCCCACCCCCTCCACAACCCCCCCCCCCTCCACAACCCACACCCCCTCCACAACCCCCACCCCCCCCCTCCCCACCCCATTTCCAACCCCCCTACACCTCTCCACCACCCACCCCCAAACCTCTCCACTCCCCAGTAACACCCAGTACCTCGGGCCAAAGACCAGGACCATCCTCCTTGCTCCTGCCTTCCCCAACCACTCCACAGCCAACCAGCGGCGCCCAGGATGGCTCAAGTAGCCGTAAGTAAATAATGTGTCTAATGTTGACCTACACATTTCTACACATAAACAATCACAACAACCACATATGTGTATCCAACATCAACATTAGTTGCAACATATCACTGCAGGGCGACCATGAGGTGTGTCCTGTCCTTCTCCAGGAACAAGGGTCCCCTTGGTGGTTTTTTTGAGTGTGGCCATGCCTCACCCCTTGAATAATTGACATAACAGTACATCCAATGAGATATCCGACATTAGTGGTGTGGTAGTTATGTGGCTCCAGGTGTTGGGTAACTCCAGTTCCCAGCATGATGTGCAACACAGGGCCAGATTATAATGGAGGCGCAAGGGGTCAGTGCCCCTGGGACCCCCTCTAGCTAGGGGCCCCCTGTGGTTGTCATTTTTTTTTTTTTTAAAAAGACAATGTTTAAGTTATGTTTTTTTTTTTTGCTAAATGTTTTGTGCATGGGTGGGGTAGTGCTGCAGCTTCACCTATCTGCCAATGTGACAATGATTTATGGTGCTGAGCATCGGGAGGCAAGGCACACTGATTGCACAAGTGTGCAGTGCATTTCTGGGAGTTGACTAAGTCCCATGACACTTTGCACCAGAGGACAGAGGCTGAGAAGTTTGTGCTGAGCTCTGATTGGTGGAGCTCATTACATACTTCTCAGGTCCATGGAGAACAGCAGCAGCAGCTTAGTCATAGGAGGGTTTTTAATCAGAGGCAGCACTAGGACTGTGAGGTCTCCTCCAGAGTAAGGGGCAGAGGGACAAACACAGGCTTTTCATGTGGTGTGTGTATATATATATATATATGGTGTCTATTATTATTCCGAGTGCCGCCAACCCCCTGTCTATATATATATATATATATATATATATATATATATATCCCCTGCAGGTAACCATTGACCAAGTTTATTCTGCCTTTACTCTATGTTTTGACAGTATAATATTCGGCCATGCAGTGTGCGGCCAGTAATGACAAGTGCAAGGGGGCCCCCCGCTCTAAAGTACCCCGGGCCCCCCAAAGGCTTAATCTGCCACTGGTGCAACTTAAATGTAGAGATTGTTTTGGTAATAGTGTGTGAGGCCATGCGGATGCATGCTTTACAAACATAGCTGTAGGCCTATAATTTGTACAGCAATGTCCTAAATTTAAAATAGTAAGGAGTGCTTAAGCCACAACAATGTCATAACCCTTAAATAGCACAGGCTAATTGTGAGGTTAGAGGACAGTCCCCCAAAAACAAAGTACCAATTGGGATACAGCATACATTCATTGATGAAGGAGTAATTGAATTAATGTTATTTACTATGTACAGTATTTGTGTGTTAACATATTTTTTTTTAGTACTGTGTTTACAGCAGACCCATCTTCAATGTAGTTTAAAAATGTATGTGCCCTTCACACATAACTCACAACTTTTTATTATGTACAAATACAACAAACATTTGTTTATGTTATATATTAATTTTTTTTTTTATCCCTTCACTACAGACACTGAACAGCAGCAGGAGGAGGTGGCAGCCCTTATTCGGGAGATCTTCCTGACCCTTTTTTATTTTCAACTTCTTTTTGGCCTACTGGAGGCCCGCATTTAATTTTTTTTTATCCCCCCCCCCCTTATTATGTTTGTAATAAATAAAAGTTTATATTGTATTATAAATTGCCTGTGTTTTTAATAATAAATATGTTAGAGGGCTTGTAAGGGTAGGTACATACAGATGTGTAATGTAAGTTATATTAGTAATTTGAGGTGAGGGGTAATGATTGATGTGTAAATGTGTGTGTTTTTGAGTAAAATAACACATAGTGAAAATGCATGAATGTTTAATGTTTTTCGATTAAAACATCACACATAACATCAGGGTAGGTATACATGTTACACATTTTGGACAAACTAATTATGGACATAATTTAGTACATATACAGAAACACCAACATAACTTGATTTAAAAGTAACAGCAATATGGGGACACATAGATAGTGATTAAAATGCCACATTAGAACATAACAAATATACATGTAATGTGGTTTAAAATGTAGTTTTATTAGGTCTTTATTAAGGTAGACAATTGAGTTAATAGAAAACAATAAGTGAATAACAAATAGATTAATTAATTAATTGTCAGATTAGTAGTTGAGAGGCAAGATTTGCAGGTCCATATATGTGAAGGGTATGCCAGCGTGCACGGACGTACGCTCACTCTCACGAGCGGTGACATAAGCTGAGTTTTCCATTGAAAACAATAGGGACCCGTCCGTGCAAGCTGGCGTACGCTCAGATCGCCGCAAGAAGGCGGTGGGGAGACGGAGGAAAGACGGCCGTAGACAGCGCCGTACGCTCAGTCGTACGCCAGTTGTCGGAGTGTAAGGGCTGGGCCGGCCGCGTACGTTGCCGTACGCTCATTTGTACACCACTCCCCTTCTACGTTATTTCTGCCCGTACGCAAGCGGCTGATTTGTGGGTGGGCTTAACCCTAACGGCCGCGTACGGCTAGCGTGCGGTAATTGTGAACGTACGCACGTTTGGCCGCTCCGATCAGAATAAGGCCCTTACTCCTTTTCTATCATCTCTCCCACTGGACTGTAAACTCTGATTGTAAGCTGCAATTATTTTGTCTGCCTCATATGTCTCTGTTTCCCACTGTCCAATGCTGCAAAGTGCAAGTGCTTATAAATAAACTGCAATAATAATAATAAGGGGAAACGGTCATCTATTAGACCAGAGTTAGGTCGACAGTCATTAGGTCGACCACGGAAGGTTGACATGGGCCAAGGTCGATAGGGTTAAATGTCCACATGGGTCAAGGTCGACATGACTTAAGGTCGACATGGTTCTCGGTCGACAGTCATTAGGTTTTTCACTGTTTTTTGAGCCGACATGTGCCGACAGGCGGTATTTCATGCCCTACCATCCACTAGGGCGTGGTGGGAGAATAAAAAAGTGTGCCGAGCGTAGCGAGGCACCGTGCCCGAAGTATCGCGAGCAAAGCGAGCGATGCAAGGGGCTGCGGCTCAACTCCAACTGTGTCCATGTCGACTGTGTCGACATTTGGGTAAAAAAAACAGTGAAAACTCATGTCGACCTAATGACTGTCGACCTAGAACCATGTCGACCGTGGCACATGTCGACCTTAAGTCATGTCGACATTGACCCATGTCGACCTTTAATCCTGTCGACAATGACTGTCGACCTAAGTCTGGTCTAACAGATGTACCGTAACCATAATAAGATAGGGTGAAATGTAATAGGGTAAGAGATTCAGAAATTGAGATTTGGTAAGAAATCTCCAGGTTTTTTTTAAAGCCGCAATCATTTACACTGCAAAACCAGTTTGATTTTGCAGTGTAAATGATTGCCGTTTTAAAAAAACTGGAGATTTCTTACCTAATCTCTAACTTTATTTAGATTACAGGTCTTTCACGTAAAAAAATAAACAAATAAATAAACCATAAACTAAACCACATGTAAATATACAGACACACTACAATCCATATAACATGCCATGTACATACAGTATAATCTATGGCACGCAGTATGTGATTTACTGTAGATCATGGAAAGTCGCCTTCTGACCTCACTTTCTACCTTTCCTCCACTTTTATTGTTTTCTCTCTATCTCTAAACACACCCTCCATCTATCATATTGGTAAATACTAACTCCTACCACAATTAAAATACAGCAATTAACCAGTCACTGTGACCTGAACCTGCATGCATACAACTTAATTGTACTAGTAAGACAGTTTACTGTTCAGTACTAATACTTCTATACAGCGGCGTAACTACATTTTGGGCGCCCCCCCGCCGTTAAAGGGAGGGTGCCCAGTCACTCACCCGCCCCTCCGCCCGCCGACCGCCTCACCAACCCCCGCAGTCTTACCTAGGTTCAGTACGCGCTGGTCCTGGCTCCCTTCTTCTGCTATGAGGACCACCACAAAATGTCCGCCCCCATACAGCAGACAGTTTCAGAGAACTGTGTGCTATATGGGGGTGGCCATTTTGTGGTGGTCCTCAGCAGAAGAAGGGAGCCGGGACCAGCGCATAGTCATACTGAACACAGGTAAAGACTGGGGATGGGGGGGTTTGCGGGGGTTGGTGCGGCGGGCGGCGGGGTGTAACGTAACTATAGCACTGCAGCCCCCGGCGCCCGCACATGCATAGCGCCCCCCCGCTGTCGCGGGGGCGGCGGTGCTATAGTTACACCACTGCTTCTATAGGATGTTCTTTATTGTCTAGGTTTGGACAGTAGTTTATATACTATTGATTGTCTAGAATGTTACATTTGATTTCAATTACTTATTAAATTTTTTTTATTGTAGTGTAGATTTTGTGCTTTCCTGTTTGTATTATTTTCTGGGAAAACATTGTCTCTTCATTGAGGGGTTGGGATCGTTGGGTCTACAGCAAGTTGGTCAACAAGCGTTAGGTAGGCATCATTGGGTCAATATGGGGAAAGGTTGACATGGTTCTAGGTTGACATGGGTCAAGGTCGACATGGGTCTAGGTCGAAATGGGTTTAGGTCAACAGGTCAATAGATCGACACAAGCAATAGGTCAACAGGGTCTAGGTCGACAGTCAAAAGGTCAACATGTTTTTTTTTGCTGTTTTGTTACTCGAATGTCGACACAGTTGACATGGACACAGTTTCCAATGCAAGTCGGGTGTCGGGCACACTATTTTATTCTCCCACCACGCCCTAGTGGATGGTAGTGCATGAAATAATGCCTGTCGGCACATGTTGGTTCAAAATACAGTGAAAACCACCATGTTGACCAAATGAACTGTCGACCTAGACACATGTCGACCTTGATCCATGTCGACATAGAACCATGTCGACATATCATCATGTCAACCAAACGATGTCCACCCAACGCTTGTCGACCAACTTGCTGTGCATTGCTGTTATTAATCTGGTACAAGGTTGCCGACTTTCTGGCTGCCCTCCCTGGGAGAGCATAGGTTGAACAGAAACCCCCCTCCTCTTGGCAAGTACCTTAAATTATGACAACAACTGCACTGGTATATAATATGATCAATAGAACTGTTACCACATCAGTGTTATGTGATTCCCTTGCTCTTTGACGTAAGATTCGAGTGCTTTGAAATCTTTGCTATCTCTGTACTTTTTACATACAATTCATACAATCTGCATTAGATTTGCACTATATAGTCATTTCTGCCCTGTCTATCTGAGTTTCGATTTGTGCTGTCACAGGAGCACGCATCAGGATCGCAAGGTAAAAAACCTGTGCGATCTGCATACGATCTGCATGCATGAGTTCGATTTGTGCTCAAACAGATCAGCCCAGCCGTGGCTCTGCCCCCGCAATGCCCCTTTTTGCTCCCGGCAATGGCCCCACCCGCCTGCCTTACTGAGCTGACTGCCCTCTCCAGTGGCAAACGCAGGATTTTAGAGGAGGGTTTCCAAATGTAATCCTCAATCTCCCACTCTGCAGCGCATTGGAGTAAGTACGGGAGTCTGGGGGAGCGGTAACAGCCCTGAAAATGTATCTTTTTAAACACTGGATACAGTATGGAATACCGAATATTATTTAACAGTACAGATGGTCTATAGTATAGGCTTTTTCAAATATTTAATTAAGATATGTGGTCAGGAAAAGGCTAAACATGCTATAATAAATAAATACACAAACATAATAGAACCAGTGCAGCACTTTCTAAGCTCACAATCTCTCCCACTTCATGGTAAGGCTACTGTCTCTTCCTCCTGGCAGCTACTCTCTGGTCTATTGCGATGTTTGAGGGCTCAGTTCCATACAGGGGCACGGATTTACTTTTTGTCCAGTGAGTGCTCCCACAGACCCCCCCCCCCCCCCCCCGGAACTCACCTGCTGCTCCCCATCGTGGATCCTGGTAGCGGCAGCGCCGCAGCGGGGTCCCAGCAGCGGATATGCTGTAAGCAGCAGGTTCCCTGCGGAAGATGGGAACTAGCAGCGGTATTAATACCACTACTAGTTCCCATCCCCCGCAGGGACCCCCCACTGCTGACAGCATATCCACTGCTGGGACCCTGCTGCCGTGGCCCGTGGGTGCTCCTCACTTTCTGTTGGTGCTCGGGCCCCGGAGCATCCACGGTTTCGTCGCCTATGGTTCCATACATACAGTAAATGTGGTAAAAGAAGTTAGTACACTTGGCATGTGCAGCAGCTCTGCTCTGTCCCTTATGCTGTGTACACACAGTGAGATTTGACATTAGATTTTGACTATATAGTCAAAATCGCATGCAGATCGTATGCAGATCGCACAGGTTTTTTACCTTGCGATCCTGATGCGTGCTCCCGTGACAGCACAAATCGAACTGTGTGATTGTGTCATTTTAGCCACGCCCATGCTATGCAATGCCGGTATTTTATGGATTGCACTGCAGGGGGCGGGTCTAAAATGAAGATCGCGTAATTTGACCCACGGACCCCACCACCGAGGTGCGGTTCGCTGGAGATGGAAGGCAATGAGGGAGGGTTGCCCCTTTTCCGGGGGGGACCCGATTTCTGGGACCCTCCTGGCCATTTCGGGAGGGTAGGCAACCCTGATCTGGTACATTCTCATCCATGCACTCGTATTTACTATACTAAGGGGCCCATATGTTTAGCCATGCCTCTAAGCATGGGCCCCTGCCACCGCTTTTCCCCCGATGGGCCCTTCATTCCCCAGTCTGACACAATTCTAAAGCATTAATATTAATATCTACAATGCTAATCTTTGTGCAGAATTTCTTTAATTCCCCCTTTTCCAATGATTAGGGTTTTATAAGATACAGTTCTTTAGCAAGATATATTGTAGAAAGGATGAAGCTTCAGCGAGAGCCTCTACTATATCCAACTTCAGACTAACCCGAGAAGCTATACTTTCCTCTGCACTCAGAACATTGAAAAGTGCAGCTTAATCACAGATTTTGACTTCTCATGATCGTGCAGTCTCTCTTGCATTTAGTGGGAGCTGTGTGGAAAGGTATTTATAAAAATGAGAGGAGTGAAGTTTCTGGTTGGGTAGGGGGGTACAGTAGGTATAGTTGAGAGAAGTTAATATGTAGAAGGGGACAAATTGTGAGTGAGCTTTATTATTCTGCTTTCATTTGGATAATTAAGGGTGTTAATGTTTATTAATTGAATTTATTGGTGATGCAGGGAGTACCATAATTAATGACTAGGTTGAAGGAGGTAATTATTTATATAGCTAATTATGTTAAATAGGAATGTATTGTATGGCGGTCACAAAAATGCTCTTTGTATTGTATGCTAGTATAAAAACTGCTCTATGTAGTCTGTATTGTGCTGCCATCTCAAAATGCTCTCTGTATTGTATGTTGATTATAAAAATGTGCTTTATATCGTTTGTCACAAGGATTTCTGTATTATATGGTGGTTATTGTGATGCTGTTTGTACTGAATGCCAGTCACTGGGATGCATTGTGTACTGTATGGTGCTTACTGAGTTCTGGCTATGTTGTTTTGTACTGTTACTGAAGTGTGTCTGTTGCAATTTGGATGCAAATAATGTAAAAACTAGGGCATGGGAACCAAATTTTCTAACTGTGTTCCTCCTAGTGTAAAAAATATGGATACATTTACCAGAGATGTCTGCCTTTAGGAGTGATGTTAATAGGATCTCAAAATCTATACTATATGAAACTGGTTGTTAAAGACCAGAATTATGGCTTCTTTCTAATTCCAATATCCTGACTAGTGCCTATAAAAAAATCTGTGTTGCGTTACCATAGTAACGTAGCTACTATAGGTTAGTAATTCCTATACATTGGAAATCCTTGTCCCCACACTATTCACAAATGCTACTCTAGGATTAACCACTATGGGGGGTATTCAATCCCGGGCATATTTTTTGCCAGGTGAAAAATCATAAATTTGGGGGGGGGGGGGGGGGAATTAAACTCGCCCTATTCAATCCCAGTGCTGATTTTTTTTACCGGGGCAAAAATCCAGCATCAACAAAAACCGTGTGAATCGGCGAAATAGCCGTGAATTCACATGGTTTTGTCGAATTTGTTGCCGTTTTCGCCTGATATGTGACCATTTTCGCCCATCTCAATTGATCAAATAGAAAAAGTGAAATGTATCGGCGAAATTGTACGCAATTGCGAAAACAACAATGATTAAATACTGATCAGCGAATTATTGCATATTTTTTGCCTAGCCATGAAATTCTGCCAGGATGGAATACCCCCCTTTATGTCTATGGAAGATCTCATTCTCTCAAGCGCCAATAAATGTACTAACTTTTGTGCAACCTGATGTTTAAATTTAAGGAATCGGACTACATATTGATTGTCCATGAGTAATAATACTCCTTTATTTCAACCTTGTGATACATTTTGGAATATGGTATCATTTCTATATGTTCAGTTGGGGGTCTCTCTAGTCTGGTTTTGCATACCCCACTCTCTGCCATCCCCTCCCCTTCCTTACCAATTTCATTTTTTCTTGTTTTCTGTATACACCACTGCTTTTTAACTAATACTTCCAAAATGTTTTTAAAAACTGTATTTTTAAACAGTATTTAAAACGAGTCTGATCCTTCACATTGCAGTCGATTACCATTTTTAATACCGTTTAAGTACCATTCACATCAGTCAACCCGTTTAATCCCCTGAACACGTTTCAAGGTAGAATGCATGGGACAGCCTATCACAGGTCTGTAATCTGTTGTTTTTACTAAATACCGTTTCAGAGCCATTCTCATTGCATAAAAAAACGGCTCTGAAACGCGTAGGACTCTGCTTTTTAAACGTTTTGAAATAACGGTTATCTGTAACCAGTAAATGAACTCTGGCGCTTTCCCACTGCAGCCTTAAACGTGTTGAAATGGAAAAAAATACGGCAATATACCGTTTAACAAGTGCAGTGTGAAAGGGGTATTAGTTTTGCAATACTTCTATTGTTGTTTATTTGTCTTTGTCTTGCAATGTCCTGTTGATGTCCTGCAATGGTACTTTGCATTATGTACATTATGTTTTGTGTCTGCACACTTGTATTGCATCTCTTTTTTTTTTTCAATAAAACCAGTGAACACAAAAAAAGCTCTCAGTGGCTTGTATGGATTATACAGGGTGTGCGGAAAGTCACTGTGCACTTTTCATAAAGCAGTGAAAACAAAGGAAAAGTGAAGCAGTGGACAAGTTGCCCATGGCAACCAATCAGCATTGAGGTAACATTTCTAATTTGCGTATTATAAAATTAAGCGGAGCAGCTGATAAAGACAAGTTATATATGACAGGCTTCTTAAAGAGCATTTATACATTTCCTTATGTGTTTTCTTATATTGTGGTCAACATCTGATTTTATTTTGGACTATTTTGTTTCACAGAATCTAATTAACCATTTGCTCCATCACTCTCTCCCAAAGTTGTCAACATATATAAGTCCCTGTCTCTTTATCTGTACTGCAGGTTTCTTGCTGTGTGATTCAGCTATCAGCATCCGTTGACATAACGTCCGGGATATTGCTTTGGCGTGTCTTTATTTTTATTCTTATTTACTACCATCTGCCGCCTGGCCTAGGAGATACAAAAGCATTTTCTTCTGATACAGTTAATGGTATTTGTCAGTGCTGTTTTGTAAATTCAGATTTTCAATACATTATCTTCAATTTAACAGTCCACCCACTCTGGGCATGGATGTTTTTGTAAAATCTTTCAGTTTTAACATGTCCAAAGGTCCCTTTGTGCAGCTACAGTATCCACATTATCAGTTATTTAATCAGACTTACAGCCCATACACACTAGATGATATTGGTCACAATATCGTTCAGAAAGGACTTTGTGAACAATATTGTGAACAATATTGTCCGGTGTGTATGGTGTGCATCATTAACGATGCCCGATCGCGCATGTCGTTAACGACCCCCTCCCTTGTCCAATCATGTTCGGAAGAGGGAGGACATCGTCAACGACAACCATGCAACTGCTGCATGACCGTCATTCCCCCCGTCGCCCCCCCCCGCCCCCGCACCCTGCTGTCGGCTCCATCGTGTGTGGCATCGGCAAGTGTGTACGCACTTGCCGATGCCTAGGCACGGGCCTAGGGGCGGTATAAACTGTGGGCGGCAGGCAGCCAGGAGCCTCGTCCGACACATGTCACTAGCTCCGGGTCTCTACGGGCAGCAGCACCGGATAGCCAAGCAGGAGCGCTAACATCACCCCTTTGCACATCTGCCCATAGAGACCTGGAGCTAGTGACCTGTGCCAGGTCGAGGCTGTACTGTGTGCTGCAGCCATCGATAGTGCTCCCTCTGTGAATGCTCCCTGTGCCGGGCAGCATGCATTCTCCCTCCAGATTCCTTAACACTGCGGCCGTCGGTGGCTGAGGTGTCACTGTGGCCGGCCGCCACCTGCTGTAGAAGGATGACAGGGGGACCCTGCAGGGGCCGCAGGCAGAGATGTTCCGGCGGCGTGGAGATTCAGCTGGAGGACGCGCTGGCGGGGCCGCTTTCCAGCTACATCACCAACCTGCAGTGGGAGGAGCGGCAGCTGCAGGAGAAGGCAGAGAGCTGAGCGCTAAGCCGGGCGGCAGGACTGAGTGCCGACCAGGGGCTGGGCAGGTACACGGAGGAGAGGAGAGGGGGGAGGGGGGGCGGAGGGATGCGCGTCCAACAGTGTGGTGCCTGGGGGCGGCAAGACCCCTAAATCCGGCCCTGTAAACAGGTTGGCATATGCTGAATGTTGGGATGTTCATAATGACAGCATCTGAAATGTCAACAGTCTGCAGATAATTTAGGAAACCATATTCATAAAAGCTTGAAATCAGTTTCCATGTTCTTAGAAAGTAACTGCGTGCGATTTGCTCTGGACATGTATTGCCTACCATATGTTTGAGTAGCTTATCACACAGTGACAGACCTTTCTTTGTGTACTTTAGGAAATCTTGACTATATTGACTATAATGAACAATAGAATAGTGCTGCCAAAGCTAAAAATATCTCACTTATCAGGTGTTGCTGGCTCACTGCAGATGTTATATAATAGAATAAGAAATCATACAATACTGCTTAGATGTCAATGAAAGCGAAAGTTCCATTAATCAATGAGCATTAATGGTTGTTATATGGTTAGGGTTATAGGCTGCGGGGGTATGTGTATGGTTAGGGTTATAGGCTGCGAGGTGTGCGTGTATGGTTAGGGTTATAGGCTGCGAGGTGTGTGTATGGTTATGGTTATAGGCTGCGGGGTGTATGAATGTATGGTTAGGGTTATAGGCTGCGGGGTGTGTTTATGGTTATGGTTATAGGCTGCGGGGTGTATGAATGTATGGTTAGGGTTATAGGCTGCAGGGTGTGTGTGTATAGTTGGGGTTATAGGCTGCGGTGTGTGTGTATGGTTAGGGTTATAGACTGCAGTGTGTGTGTGTATGGTTAGGGTTATAAGCTGCAGTGAGTGTGTATGGTTAGGGTCATAGGCTGCGGGTGTGTGTGTATGGTTAGGGTTATAGGCTGCAGTGAGTGTGTATGGTTAGGGTCATAGGCTGCGGGTGTGTGTGTATGGTTAGGGTAATAGGCTGTGGTGTGTGTGTGTATGGTTAGGGTTATAGGCTGCGGGGTGTGTGTATGGTTAGGGTTATAGGCTGCGGGTGTGTGTGTATGGTTAGGGTTATAGACTGCAGTGTGTGTGTGTGGTTAGGGTTATAGGCTGCGGTGTATGCATATATGGTTAGGGTTATAGGCTGCAACGTGTGTGTGTATGGTTAGGGTTATAGACTGCGGGGTATATGAATGTATGGTTAGGGTTATAGGCTGCGGGGTGTGTGTATAGTTAGGGTTATAGGCTGCGGGGTGTGTTTATGGTTATGGTATAGGCTGCGGGGTGTGTGTATGGTTATGGTTATAGGCTGCGGGGTGTATGAATGTATGGTTAGGGTTATAGGCTGCGGGGTGTGTGTATAGTTAGGGTTATAGGCTGCGGGGTGTATGAATGTATGGTTAGGGTTATAGGCTGCAGGGTGTGTGTGTATAGTTAGGGTTATAGGCTGCGGTGTGTGTGTATGGTTAGGGTTATAGACTGCAGTGAGTGTGTATGGTTAGGGTCATAGGCTGCAGGTGTGTGTGTATGGTTAGGGTTATAGGCTGTGGGGTGTGTGTGTGTGTGTGTGTGTATGGTTAGGGTTATAGGCTGCGGGGTATGCATCTATGGTTAGGGTTATAGGCTGTGAGGTGTGTGTGTATGGTTAGGGTTATAGGCTGCAGTGTATATGAATGTATGGTTAGGGTTATAGGCTGCGGGGTGTGTTTATGGCTATGGTTATAGGCTGCGGGGTGTATGAATGTATGGTTAGGGTTATAGGCTGCAGTGAGTGTGTATGGTTAGGGTTATAGGCTGCAGGGTGTGTGTATGTTTGGGGGCACGCTATAGTCTTAGATTGGTGCCCCTAAATTGCTTTAATTGCTTAAATTGTTGCCCCCTGTGCTAGATGACAGACGGCCACCACTGTGTGAACTGCTAGCCATGCCCCCTGTCCCTCTCTCACAGTTAATAATTGCTGTCTATTCCCCGCTGAGCCGTGACTGGCAGTGGGGGGACTCCCAACTACCCCCCCACCACCACCACCACCACCACCACGGGACAGTCCTTAAAAATGGAACTATCCTGCGAAAATCGGGACAGTTGGGAGGTATGCTGTAGTGAGGCAGTGGTAGAAAGGCATAGGGTGACAATGATGATAATTAATGAACGACAGGCAGAGGGTGAGACGGGGACATGTAGTGGGAGACAGAAGTGATGCTGGGGTAATGTAGTGTGTGGCAGCCAAAGGGCACAACTGGGGAAATGCAGTGGGAGAAAGACAGAGAGAGTGACACTGAGGTTCTGCAGTGGAAGAAAGGCAGAGGGTGACAATGGGGTGAGGCAGTGGGAGAAAGGCAGAGAGGGTGACAATGGGGTGAGGCAGTGGGAGAAAGGCAGAGAGGGTGACAATGGGGTGAGGCAGTGGGAGAAAGGCAGAGAGGGTGACAATGGGGTGAGGCAGTGGGAGAAAGGCAGAGAGGGCGACAATGGGGTGAGGCAGTGGGAGAAAGGCAGAGAGGGTGACAATGGGGTGAGGCAGTGGGAGAAGGGCAAAGAGTGACAATGGGGTGAGGCAGTGGGAGAAAGGCAGAGAGGGTGACAATGGGGTGAGGCAGTGGGAGAAGGGCAAAGAGGGTGACAATGGGGTGAGGAAGTGGGAGAAGGGCAGAGAGGGTGACAATGGGGTAAGGCAGTGGAAGAAAGGCAGAGGGTGACAATGGGGTGAGGCAGTGGGAGAAAGGCAGAGGGTGACAATGGGGTGAGGCAGTGAGAGAAGGGCAGAGAGGGTGAGACTGGGGGGGAGTGGCCAGGGCAGGCAACAGGGGGGGGGTCAAAGGGGACACTTGTACCAGGCCCCGACCAGTTGAGGGCCCCCAAAGCTTTGAGGAACTCAGGATCTGTAAGCATGACTGGCTACCTGTCTGGCTACCCGTACTAATGAGTTTAATGACACAACACACCAAACCACACAACGCACAATGCTGTGCCCTCCCATCTGCCCTTCCCTATTATATTGCATTGTGAATATTAATTATCTGTTTATTTCTATTATAAAAAAAAATACATTCCATATGCAATGTAATAACAATCCGCGTTCAGTGTTGGGGGGCCTCAGAGATATCAGTGTTCCGGGCCCCAAGATTTCTGTTGCTGGCCCTGTTACCAGCTGCCCCTGCAGATGTGTTCACATAAGCCTTTCCTAAAATCTAGCCTTATGGTTTGATTTGGCACACCATGAACTAGGCCATTGATGGTCTAGCTGCAATGTCTGGTGGGAAAGGGCGTTATTGTCACGCTTGTTGGAGGAGTCAAGCTTGTTGGAGGAGCCATGATGCACTAGGTGTTTACCCAGAATGCCCTGCTGTTCATATGCAAATTAGCTGACCCATAATGCACTCTGATTTTAAAGGATGTCAGGTTTTATTGTTATTTTCCATATTGCAATTAATAGAAACGGTGATCAGCATACAGTACTTTAAGAATTCTACAAGACCAGATATAGGGGGAAATGTACCAATATGAAAAACCTAGTTTTTCGTATTCGTATTTTCCCTACGGTTGCATACGACTGTTTAAGTCGTATGCAAACTCGTGTTCCGGAGGGGGATTTACAAAGCAGTCAGATACGACTGCTTTGTAACCCTCCGATGGTGTAATGATTCGTATTAGCGGCCGTATATACGGCTGCTAATACGAATTATTTGTAGCAGTCTGCACGGATCAGTCAGATCCGTGCAGGCTGCAAGGTGTAATAAAAAAATAGAAAAATAAATAAATAAAAAAAAAACCGGCGTGGGGTCCCCCCCACAACCATAACCAGCACCAGGCTGAAGGAGCCGGGGCCGGTAATTAAAAATCAGGGAACCCGACAAATAGGGGTTCCCCGATTTTTAACAACCAGCCCCAGGCTCCAGGTCCGGGGCTGGTTCCCAAAATACGGGGGACAAAATGAGTAGGGGTCCCCCGTATTTTAAGAACCAGCCCCAGGCACAACCAGCCGGCAGGGTAATGTCACAGCCGGGGGACACTTATAATATAAGGTCCCGCGGCCAAAACATTCTCCCTACCGACCAGTCAGCCTGGCCAGGGGCCCTGGGGGAGTGGGGACCCCCCCAATAAAGGGGTCCCCCCCCTCCAGGACTTACCTGACCAGGCTGAAGCCTGGTGCTGTCCTCGATGCCCCTGGGCGGTGGGCATCGAGCTGATAAATGTTGTAAAAAAAAGATGAACCTATTGTTTTTTACTGTGGCACTACAAGTGCCAGCAAGCCTCCCCAGCAAGCTGGGACTTGGAGAACCACAAGTCCCAGCCTGCTGGGCATTAAAGGGCCCGCTGGCACTTGTAGTTCTACAGTTAAAAAAATAGTGCACAAAACACACTGACACACTTTTAAAATAAAACTTTATTACACACAAAGCCCACACATACTAATACTTACCTATCTTCTTCCCATAGGTCGCCCTGGTCCTGTGTCGGCGTCTTCTGGTCCTGTGTCGTCTTCTTCCTCCATGTCGACCGTCGCTGTCGCCGTCCGGATCCGACGAAATCCATTTGGGAAGCTGTGGAAGGAAA
Organism: Crinia signifera; assembly: GCF_055691185.1. Classification (NCBI taxonomy): domain Eukaryota; kingdom Metazoa; phylum Chordata; class Amphibia; order Anura; family Myobatrachidae; genus Crinia; species Crinia signifera. The sequence continues at coordinate 73,270,766 of NC_139219.1, read as the reverse complement.
CCATACTCACCTGTCCCAGCGCGACGTAGTCCAGGTAAGTGTCTTGGCAAAAAAACAAAACGAGCACCCGAAACCAAGCGGACACGACGGAGACGCACGTGTGTTTGTTTACATCGTGCGGCTCCGCCTCCCGAATGCCGCTATTGGCCGCCTTGCGGCCTAGCGGCCAATCAGGAGCCGCTAGGCCGCAAGGCGGCCAATAGCGGCATTCGGGAGGCGGAGCCGCACGATGTAAACACCGTGCGTCTCCGTCGTGTCCGGTCTGGTTTCGGGTGCTCGTTTTGTTTTTTTGCCAAGACACTTACCTGGACTACGTCGCGCTGGGACAGGTGAGTATGGTTTCCTTCCACAGCTTCCCAAATGGATTTCGTCGGATCCGGACGGCGACAGCGACGGTCGACATGGAGGAAGAAGACGACACAGGACCAGAAGACGCCGACACAGGACCAGGGCGACCTATGGGAAGAAGATAGGTAAGTATTAGTATGTGTGGGCTTTGTGTGTAATAAAGTTTTATTTTAAAAGTGTGTCAGTGTGTTTTGTGCACTATTTTTTTAACTGTAGAACTACAAGTGCCAGCGGGCCCTTTAATGCCCAGCAGGCTGGGACTTGTGGTTCTCCAAGTCCCAGCTTGCTGGGGAGGCTTGCTGGCACTTGTAGTGCCACAGTAAAAAACAATAGGTTCATCTTTTTTTTACAACATTTATCAGCTCGATGCCCACCGCCCAGGGGCATCGAGGACAGCACCAGGCTTCAGCCTGGTCAGGTAAGTCCTGGAGGGGGGGGACCCCTTTATTGGGGGGGTCCCCACTCCCCCAGGGCCCCTGGCCAGGCTGACTGGTCGGTAGGGAGAATGTTTTGGCCGCGGGACCTTATATTATAAGTGTCCCCCGGCTGTGACATTACCCTGCCGGCTGGTTGTGCCTGGGGCTGGTTCTTAAAATACGGGGGACCCCTACTCATTTTGTCCCCCGTATTTTGGGAACCAGCCCCGGACCTGGAGCCTGGGGCTGGTTGTTAAAAAATCGGGGAACCCCTATTTGTCGGGTTCCCTGATTTTTAATTACCGGCCCCGGCTCCTTCAGCCTGGTGCTGGTTTCGGCTGTGGGGGGGACCCCACGCCGTTTTTTTTTTTTATTTATTTATTTTTCTATTTTTTTACACTGTAGCCTGCACGGATCTGACTGATCCGTGCAGGCTAAAACGCAAATAGAACAGGAAAATGGTGTTCTATTTTCCTGTCGTATTTGCGTGGGTGTTTCACACCACTAAGCAGCCGTATTGTCAGTACGGCTGCTTAGTAAATCAGAAACCACCATTCTTTGAATGGTGATTTCTGTCGTATTCTATCGATGGTGTAGACATTCGTATTTGTAAATACAAATACGAATGTTCCATCTTTAGGACTACGATTTGTTGTATTTTTGGGATTGTAAATCCCGAAAATACAAATTCGTAAAAAAAAGGTGTATTTCTCCCTACGAATACACCTTTTTTCTACGAATCCATTTTGGTACATTTCCCCCATAATTAGGACCAAAAAACACACAAAGGATTACTCTCCATGACCCTAAAAGCAATTGAAAACAAGGCCTTGAAAGCCGGCTCCATTGGTTTTCACCTGGGTGTACAAAACACCCAGGGGGGGGTGAGTCAGAAGACCGACTGTGCCCCTTACAAACAATTGTAAAAGATAGAACTATCTTCTAGAGGGGCTGGTGTAATGTACCAGATGCTTACTGCAGCACCCAGCAGCTGTCACATCTGGCGCATGCCACTTTTCCTCAGGGGTGTGTCACAGTTTAAACTGCCATTGGCTGCTGCTGGAAGTGTCTCATACTTTTATGCGCTTCTATATTAAATCACTGTTATCATCAAATACCTGAGAGCTGCTCCTTTACTTTACCCACGTACTGGGGAGGTGAGTGTTTTTAAGGAATATTTTATGGACACTGCACCATTGTTTAGTTACTATATTGGCAGAGCCGGCCTTAGGCATAGGCAAACTAGGCAATTGCCTAGGGCATTTGGAATGCCTAGGGGCATTAGCAGCTTATGCTGATTAAAATGATATGCAGCATGCCTATATTTTGTGTGTGAGTGAGGCTGTATCTGCATATGAAATAGTGTATTCATGGAAATCACTGTAACATAGCATTCCGTATGCAGGTACAGCCACAGCCGCTCACAGAATATAGGCATGCCGCATATCATTTTAATCATTGGAAGCTCCTTGTGTGTGCTGGTCATAACAATGCAAATAAGATGAATTTTCAGCAAAAAAGGCACCCAATGTTCGCAGAACTGGCCAGGAGCTGCATGGCCTATTGAGGCAAGATGTATGAGGAAACATCTGTATCCAAGCAGAGGCAGAGGTCACAGTGTTAGCAGCTGTGCGAGTGCTGTATGCGGGTGGGTTGGTTGTGCAATAGTGTTCGGCATATGTGTAAGGGGCATTATGTGTGTCATGTATAAATGCATTATTAATGTGCGACATATGTGTAACAGGCATTATGTATGTCATGTGTATAAGGGCATTAATAATGTGCAACATATGTGTAAGGGGCATTATGTGTGTCATTATGTGTATGAAGGGCATTAATAAAGGTTGGCATAATGTGCAAGGGGCATTATGGTTATAAGGACATTAATAATGTGTGTCATGTGTAAGGGGCATTACTGTGTGGTATTATCAGGGGTGCCGAGAGAAAGGGGTAGGGGGTACAAATTACCCAGGCCAAAGTCTGATGGAAGGGCCCAGTGGGGGCTCCGGGCCCCCTCCCCTTAAGTGACAGCAGCAGCTGCAGCTCTTCTCCTCTGCCCAGCATACAGTGCTTTGTGCTGGGTTGCAGTGTGGCCATGGAGGTGCTTAAAATACAATATTTTCTCTGGATTTTTTTCTAAGGGTATAATGTGAATAATGTGAGGAATAATGTACATACGGTAAAGTGGTACTACTGTGTGTTATAACGTGAATAAGGGACACCATCACATGATGTAATGTTAATAAAGTTGCACTACTGTGTGGCATAATTTGAATTGGGGGTACTATTGTGTGGCCATGCCCCTTCCCAGCAAGAACACACCCCTGTTTGGGCTGCGCACCAAATGTGTGCGCTGTTTCTATTTAAACTATTGCGGGTAGGGGCACCAAAATGATGACTGCTATGATCAGGGTTGATGGTGCTGGGAAAGGGGAGTAGGGTCAGAGGCGGAACTAGTGGCGGTGCTAGGGGGCACCAGCCAAAATCTTGCCTAGGGTGTCATTTAGGCTAGGGCCGGCTCTGTATATTGGAGTGCAGCCTTGTCTGCAAATCCGATGTATATATATCTACATATTTTACACATACACAAACGTGACTGAAATAACAGTATCGGATATATAACAGTATAGCAAATGGATTTACAGATCCAGGCCCTCCATTTAATATAGGCCCATAACATTTTAGTGGATTAAGGTATAGGGAACAGGCCAGTAAGGTGCCAACCAGCCTGCCCCCTGTCCTATGGGCTGAAGCTGGTTGGTTGACCAGGGGGTCTATCACTCTGTCAGCCACCAGCAGCAGCAAAAGAGAAAAAAAACAAAGACATTTTTTTTTTAGGAAACATTGGTGGAGACCTAGCGATGGTTAAGGGTTAAATAGTTACCATCGGAACCATTTTACCAATGATTCTGATGAAACATCTAATGATCCCATCCCTAATTTGCTAAATAGAATGTCATGTGTCATGAATGAACAACCCTCCTGCTTTAATCCTAGGCTGGTATTGGAAAAATACATGTGTGATGTGATCCCGATGCTAACACTGGTCGATATTGTTACCGCTACAGTATATCACCCAGTGTGTACCCCGCTTAGTGGAAACACCTTTAACACTTGGTACATCTCCACCTTGGGCTTTTCTGCACCCTGGCTCCTTGCCAATGATGGCTATTATTTGTCTGTTTTATTTTTTAAAACCTGCTGCAAAAACTTTTGATGTACTCTTCAGAATAAAAAAAAATCTAGATAGCTTCATTCTTTTTTTATGCCCCTTTAAAATGTTGGAGATCTTTATGCCCCACCATGTATAAAAAAAAACAAAAAAACTGTATTTAATGTAATGCACTGCTTGGTACAGTACATATACTAAATTACCCATTTGTGTACGTGTATTTGTTGTATTCTTTAGTGCCATATCCATCCACGGCTATTCAGCACTGTACTGTAGATTTCATTAAATGCACCTTAATGGCACAACAAGGAGACCTGGATGGCAATACTACAGCAATGATGAGTGTGGATACATCTGTATATTATGTACATGAGTTGAGAAAAATCCTTATTCATAGATCCAGAACTCAAGGCATCGCTGGTAGTTTATGAAGACAACTTTTAAAAGACGAGAACTATGTCATGCTCATCTTAAATCAGGGGTGGGGAACCTTTTTTGTGCCAAGGGCCATTTGTATGGGGAAAAAATCCTTCGGGGGCCATAAGTAAAAATTTCTCTTACAAATTGTCCTGCTGCAGCCGCCCCACGTTCCGGCGGCTGCCCCTGAATAGGACTGACAGTCTCCGGCTGCTGTTGATTAAGAGGAATCTCGCGAGAACTACGACCTCTTGCGAGAATTCCCGTGTACTTGACTCATGGCAAAGCCACCGGACGGGTGGGAGGGCCACTCAGAACGGCTACGGGGGCCGCATATGGCCCCCGGGCCTGAGGTTCCCCACCCCTGTCTTAAATGTTAGAAAATTTTTAATTAATGTTTGCCCATTACACAGTGTAAGATAAGGCTACCTAGTCCTGAGGCTGGTTCTCTGACCCCCTGCCTCATGCCTTGTCCATGTCTTCCTGCTTAAATCCTGCTATCAAGCCAACTCCCACTTGCTTGCACCTCATGTAATCTGTCTGTCTCCCCCTCCTACTAGATTGTAAACTCTTCAGAGCAGATCCCTCTTCCCTTCTGTTGTCAAAGCCCACTTCTCACATGTCACTCACAGCTCTCCCATACTCAAACACTCAGCGACCATCTTCGTCCGCATACTCATCTCCATCTTTGGCCACAAGCCTCTAGTAGTACACTGATCACGTCCTCACTACTTACATCTAAGCTGTAATGTGTATTGAACTGTGGCGCTCTTTTTACTGTTTTGTTATTTATTCACTGTAATACTAAGGCCCTTATTCTGGTTGGTGCGGCCGGAGCCGCATATGCGGCTCCGACCGTGCAGGCGAATCCCCGCCTTCCATACGGATCGCCACGGCCGTCCGTACGCGGATATGTGGCGATCCGCATGAAATTGGACGGGGATACGCCTCCTCCATGGTGGGAGCAGCCCCTGCATTCGATGGTCGCCGAACATCGAATGCAGGGCCGCACGCTCCACCAGGTCCCGCAACACAAGACCACACGGACACTTGTCCGTGTGAAATCTTGTATGGGGGCGGGCAGCTGACATCCGGCGATGTCAGATGCCCGCCCCGTACCCACGCGTCACGGCCTCATTACCATGCATACGCCCCACGTTTGCATGGGAACGCCCATGAAACGCGGGGCGTATGCATAGGGTAATGAGGATAAGTAGCCCCTCACGCCCCTCTACGCCCCCTGTGCGGCGTATAGAGAATCCTTGCGGCGAAATCGCCTGCACATGCGCAGAGTGACCTCTGCACATGCGCAGAAGATAAACATCGGCGGCCCGTACGCAAGCGGGAATATCCGCATCGATCAGAATAAGGGCCTAAGTTTTGTCTCCCTGTACTGTTCCTTTGTACAGCGCTGCGAAACACTTGTGGCACCTTATAAATAAAATAATAACAATAACGTATAACTAATATCTATTTATTTAGGGCCAAAGGCACCAAGCTTTAAAAAATGATACAAAATAAATGAAAAAAGTTGTGAATGATAAACAACCAGCTCCTAACTGCCATACAATAAAACTCCCAATTGGAGGCCACTTGTGTTGCCCTAACGAAGCGAATATCCAGAAAAATGTTTTCTGCCAGTGGTTTAGATGAGAATGTTACAAATGTAATTGTGAACTGATTACAACACAGTGTGTGTGTGTGTGTGTGTGTGTGTGTGTGTGTGTGTGTGTGTGTGTGTGTGTGTGTGTGTGTGTGTGTGTGTGTGTGTGTGTGTGTGTGTGTGTGTGTGTGTGTGAAAACAGCGTAGTATTTGTGGCTTCAGTCACCTAGCATACTGATGAGAAAGGGAACCACTTAACTAAACAGAAGTCAGCAGCTTTATAAACATCTGACTATTATCTGATTCTCAGATAGACTGACCGGTTATTAACAAACCAATTATAGGGATACGGAATGAGGAAGGGAACCACTTATAACATTAGTGATTAGCAGCTGTAGAATACAACAAAGCTGCATGCGAACGGTAACCTCAAGTTAGGGGTATTACTGTATTATTAACCGTTCGGTGATATTATAGGACACATACACTCAATAAAATCACATTTTAGTGGTTCCTTTCAATAACTGAAGGCGCTGTTAACATCATCCTGCTGAAATTAATAAATGTGCCTGAAAACACCCATAGAGGATAATGGGCCAGATGTATCAAGCTTCAAAAAAATGATAAAGTGGAGAGTGATAAGCAACCAGCCAATCAGCTCCTAACTTTCATTTTTCAAACCCTGTTACATGGCTGTAAGGAGCTTTTTGGCTGGCTGTGAATCACTCTCCATTTTATCACTTTTGAAGCTTGACACATCTGGCCCAATGCATGTTACTACAGCTATTAAAGGTATTAAAGGCTATTAAAGGTCCTACAATCTCCACTGTCCTACTAGTAATACACATGGTCACTAAAGTACTATAATAATAAATAAAAACAACAGCACACAAAATATCACAACGTCCCATTAAGGGACATCAACAGAATCAATCTTAACGCAGTCTCAGACAGTGGTCCCATGGTTGATGACCTGCGAACAGAGCTTGACACTGTACTGTAAGTGTGCCATATGAAATATTCCAGACGCTGCTAAATGGCATGATATATTGGCACTGACAGCTTGGACAATACATAGTAGCAGCATCTGACGCACTGAACATAAATAGCAGGTACAATTCATAAGCAGAGGCTAATGTTGATTAATAAAGGAGAGTAACAGCATACACTACAGCAATAGATTACACACGCTATCACACACGACTGAATGACTAAAATAATCAATGCTTAGACCAGTGGTTCCCAAACTGTGGCCCTTATTCAGAACTGATCGCAGTACAAATCTGTTCTTGAAATGGGCAAAACCATGTGCACTGCAGGTGGGGCAGATGTAACATGTATAGATAGTTATTTTGTTTCTGTGCAGGGTAAATACTGGCTGCTTTATTTTTACACTGCAATTTAGATTTCGGTTTCAACACACCCCACCCAAATTTAACTCTCTCTGCACATGTTACATCTGCCCCACCTGCAGTGCACATGGTTTTGCCCATTTTGAGAACAAATTTGTACTGTGATCAGATCTGAATAAGGGTCTGTGTGCAGTGTCTCCCTGGGGTGCCTCAGGACACTTGCAGGGGTGCCATGGGTTGCTGCTCTAGGACCAATTCAAATTATTTATAATCAAGGTACTCTTTACCTAGCACGGCGCCCACGATTTTGATCGTGGGCATCGCAGGTAAAAAAATCGCGGGCATCGCGGGCATTGAATGCACTAAAAATCGGGTGCGACGCGACCGACGCGATGCCCGCGATTTCCCATAGGGAACAATGTTAAATGTCTCAATTGACCCGATTTTCCTGTTCAATGCCTTAATTGACCCCGATTTTTCCATAGGAAACAATGTTAAATGGCCCACAGAGGCCAAATAGCCACCCTGAAGAGTATAATGGCCCCCACAATTGTTAACGCCACCCCACGATCAACGTGAACCCGAAGCGTGGCGAGCGCAGCGAGCCCGCGAGGGGCGGCGGTACGCGTCCTACGACCTTTTCATACCCCCACTATCCACGTTGGCGTGGAGTTGAGAATAGAATAGTGTGGTGAGCGCAGCGAGCCACCGAGCCCGAAGCGTGGCGAGGGGACGCGGATACCTTCACAGGTAAACGCGTCCTTTCGCGGGCTTCACAGGTATCCGCGTCCCCTCGCGGGGCTCGCTGCGCTCACCACGCTTCGGGCTCGGTGGCTTGCTGCGCTCGCCACACTATTCTATTCTCAACTCCACGCCGACGTGGATAGTGGGGGTATGAAAAGGTCGTAGGACGCGTACCGCCGCCCCTCTCGGGCTCGCCACGCTTCGGGTTCACGTTGATCGTGGGGTGGCGTTAACAATTGTGGGGGCCATTTCACACTTCAGGGTGCCTATTTGGCCTCTGTGGGCCATTTAACATTGTTTCCTATGGAAAAATCGGGTCAATTGAGGCATTGAACAGGAAAATCGGGTCAATTGAGACATTTTCACATTGTTCCCTATGGGAAATCGCGGCCATCGCGTCGGTCGCGTCGCACCAGATTTTTTAGTGCATTCAATGCCCGTGGTGGCCGCGATGGGCGCCGTGCTAAGTAAAGAGTACCATAATCAATTATTTATTGGCAAAACCAGTGCTGGTGGCTGCCAATCATAAAATATGTGTACAATCAGAAGCAAATCCTGCCCTTTACCACATAGCGGAACCTAAGAAGCACATACAAACACAATCTACTTAATTTTATATATATTTTTGAAGGCCTAGGGGTGCCGTGGAAAAATTAGGGCAGTGATTTTCAACCTTTCTACCTTGCGGCACACTAAATAAGATTTTAAAATTGCCAAGGCACACCATGAGTTTCCCACAGGGCAAAACACATTGGCCCCCACATGAAAAAAACAAACCTACAGTATTGCGCTCCCATATAAAAACCAATCACACTGGTCCCCAAAGATAACACAAATAAAATACATTGGCCCTTTAAATGAAAAGAAGAGACCAGTAAATAACACTTGAACTGGTGGTGGCTGTAAACTAGTTTGGGCATCTCTAGATCTGGAGGCACACTGGAGAACAGCTCAAGGCACACTAGTGTTCGACGGCGCAGTGGTTGAAAAACAATGCTCTAGGGTGCTGTGATGTGAAAAAGATTGGGAACCCCTGGCTTAGACTGTCCCGGCATAGGGAGAGATATCACTGCAACTGTTACTAATTATGTACAAACAGAACACTGTACTCTGAAAACAGAACTGGGAAAGTAACAATTCCATTGCAAAGATACAATATAACCATGTGAATCTAATATGTAACAGCTCACCCTGCAACATAAGCAGAACAGGGGTTCCCTACCAGCCAGAAAACCACTGTCTGAATGGGATTCAGTCTCTAGGTGGACATTATGAGGGTCGCCATACTTAAGGTTGACACTAAAGGTCGACAGGGCACAGGGAATAGGTTTACAGGGTCGGAAGGCCGATACAAGCATAGATCACATTTTTTTTTAAAAACAGGCAGTAGTTCATACCCTACCCGAAACACAGCAAGCACATCGTGCCATGCCAGGGGACGCGGTACACTGATACTGTGTTCATGTCGACTTATGTCAACATTCGGGACAAAAAAATGTAAAAACGAATGTCCACCTTTTAACCGTTGACCTTCCGACCCTGACGACCTTAGGCCTATCAACCTATTCCATGTGTCAACCTCAGCCCTGTCGACCTTTAGTGGTGGACATACATGTATGTATACCTTCATAGTGTGGACCCCATTACCCATACCCAACTGAATATCCTTCAATCAGTTTGCACTAATTAAAGGCAATAACAGCCTGTGAAAATGCAATATAATATACAAATAATATCATCTACACCAGTGGTTCTTATCCTCAGTCCTCAAGTACCCCCAACAGTTCATGTTCTCCAGGTCAGGTGCACAGGTGCACTCATTACTCACTGACACATTTTAAAAGATCCACAGGTGGATCTAATTATTTCACTTGCAATTCTGTGTGGAGACGTGGAAATTGTGAACTGGTGGGGGTACTTGGGGACCGAGGTTGAGAACCACTGATCTGCACCACGGCCATCAATCACATTTATGTGTAATATTTCATCACAAATGTATTTCTTTAACGTCACCTATACTAGTGTAGAGTTTTATTTTAGGGATCATATATCTCTCTTATCCCAATAAGGGTTATTGAGATTGAAATATTATATAAAATATATTTATTATATCTGGTATTGATATAATAACATATATATTTGACATCTGCAATTATATTCTAATAGACCTTACAATACAATATGCAGAGTACTTGTCATAATTTGATTCCCCAAATATGAGAGTTTGAGACTTGTAATTTTAGCTCCAATTGGAGGATTTTATTTATAGGCAAACAAACCATTACAGAATACATTAACACAGTGATTGTTGTATATGCTATTATATATATATTTATATATACGCCTCCTTGCTTATATCATATTAAACAATTGACAAACTTAGATTGCTACAAAACTAACATAAAATGACATACTTACAAGTTACATGGGTATAGCTACCTATGATTCACCTCACCTCCTGCCCATTGCTTATTTATTCCATTCTTTCTCCTGCTTCTCTCTCACATCTCTCCTCCTGACTCTCTGAATGGGTTTCTTGCTGACTGTCCGTGTGTCTGTGAGTCTGTGAGTGTATGTCTACTCTATCTCTCTCCTTATATCCCAAATACGCAGAATGAAGTTCCCTGTTCTCATGACGTTATTGAATTTATGGATGCTAATGGTGACAGGGTCTCCTGCTTGTCTGGACGCTAGTGGTAATCTCCATTGCCTGTTTCTGGGCTCTTCCTGTGCATCAATCTATTTTACACTCCTGTTGTCAAAATACAATAGTGTCTTGTCTGTCCTGCAAAGTAACTTGGATGATGTACTAGCAGCTACATTCTCCAGAAAGGAAACCAGATGGCTGGAGTCTGGCCCATAGTGTCTATATAATATTGCTTAATTAATAAATATAGATATATCTGGGGAGGGTAACAACACTATATCTGCTTAATAGTATGCCTTAGACATTTTGTCTCCTAAATGAATTCAGTTGCATTTGATATGTTACAAAGTGGTCATTCATATTATTTAGTAAACCCAAAAGCTATACTACGATGTCTAAACATTAAACTCTGATGTCCTAATTATTAAGCTATTCCTATTTTTATATACACATACATAATTATAAGGGCACGGTAGTGCCCTTATATTAAGGCTGAATCCAACGAACGGATTTTTCCCATAGGGAACTTTTCGGATGGGGGCATGGTGTTTGAGGGACTGCACCTCAAAAGTGACTGGGCGTACTGAGCTGAAATTTGGCAGGTACGTGTAGAATCGTCAACCGGTGCTGCGTGCCAAATTTCAGGGCGAAATATTAAAAAATGAGCAATTGGGAGCGATCTAAACTTCCAACTGCCAGTTTTTTTCTGAGACTTCAGAAATGACACTTTGTCACCCATGTTAGTCTATGAGGGGTTTTTTGGGAAGGCATAACTCGGGGTAGGGGAACAATTGAGACTTGGGGTTTGTTTTATTAGGTAGATATTGTCCCAGTGGAGTGCCTTTTGGGGTTGAGGATTTTCAGATAGGTACAGTTTTTTTTTTATTTAGTGAAACGTCCCCCATTATAAAGATAGGAGTCTCCA